>NC_040239.1:31163520-31473163 GCF_001444195.1 Xiphophorus couchianus | reverse complement strand
TCATACTGTATACTTTGACATCTATTCACACTCTGAAGCACCTTCCGAATTGAAAATCTGTAGCATTTCCACAAACACAATTCTGAATGACATTGCTGAAATGAGGGGAATTTTTTTCCATTTAGCTAGCATTTGGAAGTGTTTCATCTTATTGCTAAAATGACAGCTTTTAATGCTGCTGCATTTATAAACCGTTCCTCTTATCAGCGCTCCCCCCCAGACACTTGATGGAATTTGCCATCGCACAATGGTTGGAAAATACACTTCAAAGGCAAGACGCATCTAATCTCCTCCACTCTGCACATTGCAAATTTGCTGTGGTAATAAGATCCTGCCTTCCCCAGCGTTCTTAAGGATCTGAACGAAGGATGAGAATTTCATCTCTCTTTTGCTCTCTCTCCTTCTGTTTCTTTCCGTATTGCTTCCTTTCAGCATGGCATAGCAAAAGAAGTGTGTTGGGCACAGTGCTGCAGTTAAGAAGAATTTCTGCAACAGAAAAATACTGCATAAACGTTGGAACCCATCCCATCCTTATGTAAAAGCCCTAATTTTACAGCTTTATTCTACACACACACACATAAGAGACACAACTGACAACACAGCACAGTGACCTAGTTTCTATGTGGCCCAGAAAGATCAAGCATGACTCCCTCAGAACAGCTATAGGCACAAAAACCTGGTTCAGCTCTTCAGACCAGTACACATCAGCAAGCATCCAGGATACCCCTCACACTGCAACGGGGCGTTGTGGCTGCAAAACCACAACTTGCATATCAGAGATGTGCTACAGATTCTGAGTTAGCTTCACATCCTGTTCAGAGCCATGAGATGAGTGGAAAAGCAGAAGGGAATGGTGGCAGGTAACGCCGGAGGATGCTGCAACGCTGCCCTGTTCGACCCCACCGTCCCACAATCCATCGCTCCATCCCCACCAGGTTATCTTTATATGTGGGGAAGGTTATGGAAGGAGATGCTATCACAGTGAGTGCATTAGCACAACAAAGGAGTGTTTTAGAGACAAGCCCGGCAGAATAATTAGCTGATCTCTTCCCGAGATGCTGTGTTTGATACAGAACAACATGCTAATGTGAGGACACAGAGTTTAGTGTGAAAGGAGGAGATGATTTGCGTCATGGAAGAACAAAAAAGAGCCACTGAGAAATTATGGCTTTTCTGACTTGCTCTGATAGCTTGAAGCACTCCAGAAGGTTTTAACCTTGAAGTGCTAATTTCTGAAACATTTTTTTCACCTATGAGTGCAGTGAGGTTGCTGATTCAAAATCAAGATCGTTATGCTGCAATGTAACGACACTACTGTTTCACCACTCCAGTAGTACATGAGTATTCAATTAGAATTTAAAAAGGTCAGATCAGAGAAAAGTTTTTGAGGCCAAGGTCTGGAAAAATCACAATGTCTAACCATAAAGTGTGATACATATTTAATTAGCTTAGTAGTTGTATCAACATCTGCACACATATGATTCGTCAGTGTGTCAAATCAAATAAAGTCAGTGCAAATCATTTACTTTTTTTATAATATAGTGATATCAGTAAAGTCTCATTTATTGAATGAGAAGTAAGTTAACATTTCAAATGAAGAACATAACTAATTGTGTATGTTCACAAATATAGATCAAAACTGACATAATTAAATTATAAGCATAAATAGATATATTTTGTTTTTCCTTTTTCCTTGTTATATTTTAACATTTACTTGTCTCCTCTTTGTACTTTCATATGCATTTCTGCCTAATTATGCAAAGGAGGAGGGCGGTGTCTGAAGGCTCTACTTGGCTTCAAAAAAGATGTTGAGCAGTTTATCAGTGAGCTGAATCATGGCAACGTTGTTAGAAAAATGCTAAAATGGCTGACTTTACTATTTTTTCGTGCCTCTCCTCTGTCAGCCACCGCTGGGTGCACAATAATCTTAATTTTGGTGCTGACATTGTGTCATAAAAGGACAGTCAGTACCAGGAGTGGTTTTCTGCTGGATTATTAGAAGCCTTCAATCACCTGTAGCTTAGTGAGCAACAAATTCCAATAGCAACGTGTGTCAGGGCATGTAGTTCTGATCTTATCTGAAAAGGGAACTCTTTCTTCTTCAAAGGCTGACTGTGAGGCCAAGTAAAACAGTAAACATAATGCATGTGAGTCACCTGATGTGCAGACACCACCAGGTCTGTAGACAGTTCTGTTTTTTGGTAAATCTATTATTAGAATATTACAAGAAAGCTGTTTTTTGTCACTCGTTTCAGAAAGTGAAACTCATAGATTCATTACATTAGTGAAATATTTCAAGTCTTGATAATTGGCTTTTATGGATTATAACTCAAAATCCAGTATCAGGCTTTTTTCTATAGGGTTCAGGCCAGGCCAGTTTGTCCACCCATCAAACACAGTACAGCATGGTCACTGAACCAGCTTTACTACAAACCCCCATGGTCCATCCAGGCATTACTTTGCCTCCATGCCAGACCAACAGCCACCGCAGGGCAGCAAACAGATGCCCACTCCACCCAGTGTGATCACCAACCCGGTGCCAGCAGCCCCATGCTAAAGTGTCCTTTTTTTAAAATTTCCTTTTAACAACCCATCAACTCCACACTTAACTGAAATTTACAAAAACATTGTGGTAATTTATTTCAATCATTTAAACTCAAAAATTAATTTTTTAAGTGATAACTAAGTTGTTTTAAATGTAGAACAGGTTTTGGGGCATTTTGAGTGGTGATAAATATTTCAAATTTGTTCCATTGACTAATTTTTGGTTAAGTTGACCCTCTCTTATCTAAAATGAAAGCCCTATTGAGCGTAAACTGTTTATTGATCATTTCTGCCCATAATGTTTGTACATTATATATACAAATTACTTTTAAAAATAGTGCATCCAAATATTTTTTAATGATCCCCTACAGAAAACAAGTTGATGTTGCAAGAAACAAGCAGAACACCAATATGGTACACTATTTCTTTCCCCACCGTCTAAATACACAAACCTGCAGAAATAACAAGTTCTATTTTAGAGGTTTTAATGATTGTGTTTTTCATTACTCTGAGCAGTATACCTTTAGTGTCCATGACTTTTCCATTCCATGGCTTAGTTTATCAAGGCTGCAATTTCAGACCATCCAGGTGAACGTGAACGAACCCATAGACTTATTCAATGTTTGTGTTGATTGGTTTTGGATAAAGTGAGAAAACCTGACAGGTGGACAGTGCCAGAGAGCATAAGAAATTTGTCATCACGTAGATCTCCAATGCAGTTTAGACATGTATTTGTAAATCAGGAATTTGGTTAGAACAGGAGTTGTCAGGAGTTATGCATTCTATAAACAATGTAGTATTGGTTTAATAGGAAGTGAGATTATTAAATCTAAGTTTTAAAATTGTAAGGTTTTTGAGAGGTACTTTGGGGGATGAAGGCTAAGGAAGTTACTTATTACCTGTGTGTGTATTTTTTAATCTTAAATTTGTTCTGGGTGGTAGATTTCAGTTGGGCCTGTCCACATTAACTGGGTTTTTGTAGAGAAATACAGATCCTTTTTATATCGGTATTAGCATAAACTGTATGACATGGAACATCCAAAACACGTTCTATACATTTCTGATTCTTATTAATTAAAAATATTGAATCCCATATATCATTGTGCTTCCACTACCAGTTTGTGTTGGCATAACACATACAATCCTAAAGTGTAAGTTTAAAAAAATTATCTCTTTACATAATTTAGAATTACTGTGTAAATTTTGCTTCATACTATCAACCTGCCGGAGACAGTAAATGAAAATTAACCTTCATGGCTAAATCAGCTACATTTACATCACGTAAAGTGCTTATGTTAATTGATGTGTATTGTCCAGGTTTGAATACATAAACACATTAAATTAAAGTGGTTGTAATGTAAGAACATTTGCTAAATATTATTGGTATAAACACTTTTGCAATATCGTGTATCGCTATGACTTCTTTGTTCTTTAATGTTTAAGCAAACTTAATTCCTTTGTTAATGGTGCTGCAAGATAATCTTGACTTGCCAAATTCTGCTAAGGACACTGAGTCCATAATGGCTCCATAACAATGACAGTAGTGATTCCAGCAGCACCAAATGTGTGTAGATTTGAAAGCATATATATTTTTGAGAACCAGCAACATATTCACAGTGTTCACAGTGTAAAACAAAAAAACTCAAAGAAGCGAATGTCAACAATTCAACGGAAATACCCAACATGCTCATTGTTGGGTATTTCTCTATGCTCATTGCATTATACAGCATTTTGATTTTTTTTTAAAAATCAGACTGCACCAATGTCAATTTTACAAATGAGTGGAAACAATTCTACAGATGTTTCAAAGGTTTAAACAATAACTAGGGCAAGCAATAAAGAAACCTAACTAGATTTATTCTTCTTCTTTTATTTTCACTCCAGAAATTTGGTTTGAAATCACACCATGATAGTAAGAAGCCCTCTTTCCTTAAAACACCACTTCATTTGACTTAAAATCCAGGTGAGTAAACATCATCCTAGCTCCTTAAGAGGGGGCAATGAAAATGGATGGTTAGATTGACTCTGCAGTCTTGACATCTGCCAACTTATCCACTTTAATATCATCTCAGGATAACTAGGAGGCAAGCAGCATTTTGTTAAAGCCAAACAAAAGATTAGTGTGGCAGCGCGCTGCCAAGCGTAGTGTTGAACATTATCCAGGTCAGAGTGATTTAATCAGGTGTGAATGAAGGCATCAGGCCACGCTCCAGGGCCCGGTATGCCATCATCATTCAACGGGAGGAAAACTCACAGATGTAAATGTGGCCTTATTTTTGGAATAAAAAGTACAAGGAGATTTTGTTGGCTGTGTTTTCCATAGGAGCTCTATGAGGTACTCCCATTTCCAAAAACTGAAAAAATTAAATCAATATACTTAAAACACACTCATTTTAATTTTATCAAGTGCAGTATCTAAAAACCATTTACTATTTTTAAAGCATAAATAAAGTAGGAAAAGTGACCAAATTGCAAATCCAAAATAATGTAATCCAAAGATTATTTAAGTAGCTTTTAGCATCAGGTGACACTTATGTTTAAACAGCCCAACCTGCTGCTTTTCTACATGAAGGGTGTTTCCACACACAAAGTGCTCAGTCCATTTAAAAGAACCTCTGGTTCATTTTCCCCTTTAATGTAGTGTGTTGTATCCTACAACGGTGCAGACCTAAGAGTGGACTTTTATAGTATTTGCCATGATGAATTTCTTATAAGAATCTTGATTTATTATTATCATACTAATTAATGTGTAAAAAAAAACTGTATTGTTAAAATGGCTATTTTTGCTATTTTCTTTTATTCGTTTGTTTAATAAGCACATCAATAAATAGCATTTAACAATATGATTAAGTGCAGTGTTTGTGTGCAGATTACCGATACCATTTAGGGATCAGCTTATTTTGCAGCAGAGTCAGAGTCATTTCATTCTGAATATTGACAGATACAGAGCGCCGATCCAATACTTCAAAAATACATCTGAAAAATCAAGTTGTCACCAGATGATGGAAATGCCTAATCTGCATATTAGGTTATGTGTGATCCGGGCCATATGCAGAAAAATCCCATTGAGATTAAAAATATCTTTTGCATCACAATGGAATTTTTTGGCAAGGCAAATATGATTATAAATACTTCAAAAATTTAGAACTACAGTACCTCAATAGATTTATAAAATTAATTAATTAGCTTCAAATTAATGTAAATACTTACAGTACCTACAGTATATATAAATGAGTTTTGTGTAATATCAAAGTTAAAAGACAGTTATCAGAGGTGCATACAGTGAAGGACATGAATCAGTAACTGAGTCTGTGTAAATCAGATGCTGGGATTTATTTTGATGCGAGTTCCAGCTGAAGGGGAAAAAAAGCACATTAGTAGACATGAAAAACTATATTTACTGTAATTCAGAGCGGGGTCACTGGCAGCTTTCTGCATGAGTCCATTGCAACGTTCAAACTGAATGGAGTGGGTCTCCTCTCTGCTTCAGATGGAGGCGGCTCACAGCAGCTCTCACTGCAACTGCAGTTCTACCAAGTGCTTTCTCAGGTTTATTGGAGTCTTTAGCGCCAAAACGGGAAAGGTGCTAGATTTGTCTATAGTGACTTTTTTTTAAAAAAGAAAGTCACTGGATGGGTCTAAAAAGTCACTAAATAAAGCGACGTCGTTAAGTTGGCACCAGTGCTCCCAGTTGAAGCAGATGTCGTGTTCTGGTTTGCTTTACGGGTCACTGCTGCAAAATACAGCGCATGTGCTGTTTCAAGACAACCTGACACTATACCTCTACATAACCATAGATACTGTTATATTTCCATTTGCGTTTAGAGTAAATAAACGTACTGTATATGTCCAATCTCTGATCAGAATGTAACAGTGGATTCCAATCAAGTTTGAAACCACGTGATTTGGCCTGATTTCCATTCACAGAAATCTGATCAGATTGGGACATCCCTAACAAAAACTCACTTTTTATGTGGCAGGTGTGCAAAAGAAGCTTATTACTAAGATATATGTTTTTCAAGTGCAGGTTTAAGTTACAAACTAATAGGCTCATCGACTGATTCAGACCAAAGTAAATAAACTGTAGGTGTGTCCTATGTTCATCTCCATCTATAGCCTCATATGATAGAAAGCATCTTCAGAGATTTAAAATTGCTCTTTACAACCTGTATAGTGCAGTGCTCTTAGTAATATGCAAAACTCAAGATAGACAGGCAGGAGAGGCATAGGAGGAAAAGGTCTGTGTATATTCAGGCATTTATTGTTTTTTTTGTCTGAAATCAAAAATGAAAAAAAAAAAAAACACTAGCGTTTTCCTTTTTCGTTTGTTCAGTTATTAGAGCCAGCACACTGCATGAAGACCAAAGTTGCGTACAATTAATTTGATCATACATTCACACAGAAAGCCTTGTACTTTGACTTTCTGTGTCACTTTCTGTACAATCAGAAGCCAACAATCAGAAGCTGGCTTCTGATTGTAGCTGCTGTGTCAGAAAATGGCTAAGACGCCAATCCACATAATTTTTCACAAACTTGAGTATTTTTAACCCGCTCTCACTTAAAAGCTACAATTTGAGTTGTACAGATAGAAACTAGTGATCCGGTTGAAACCTTGGTGTAGTGATGAACTCTGACCTGAACCATTGGTCACATAGAGACAGTTACAAAGTCAGCCTTCTATCAGCTGACGAACATTTCCAGGATTACAGGACTAATGTCCCGGCAAGATATAGAGAAACTCATACATGCATTTATTTTTTGTCAAATTGATTACTGCAACATCAATCCTCCAGCTGCAGCTGATCCAGAACGCTGCTGCTGGTGTTCTCACTAAAACCAGGAAGGTAGAGCACATCACCCAGTTCTAAAGTCCTTCACTGAGAGAATAGACTTTAACTGCTGATCTTTTTTAAACCACTGAACCAATACATTAAAGATCTGTTGTTGTAGTTGTATCAACCTTCCATACCTCTCATGTCTTCTGGTTCTGGTCTGTTCTGCATCCTCAGAACCAGAACCAAACATGGAGAAGCAGCATTCAGCTTCTACGCATTACAAATTTGGAACAAATTCCAGAAAGCTGATATTTAAAGGAACACTGAGTTCACCCACAGTAAAGATCTGTCAAATGTGTTAGCCTACAATCATAGTAACACCACTAAACACTGTCACAAATTAAGAGGAACATCAAAACAACATGGAAAGATTGTGGCTCTTACACCGTTGTCCAAACAATAAATACTTCCTAAACAACATCCTTTGAACAAATGAGACCAATGGAGAGATGTTTGGCTATAATAAACCCCACAATGTTTTACTCCCTGCTCCCACAAAAAGCTTTTCAAGTATGAGTTAATCGTTGTTGAATAAATAACAACAGTGTTGTTGTTGCCATCTGTTGTGAGGTTTTGGTACACTTGAGGTTAGAGCAACTAATTCCAGAATCTGGTCAAAAGAGAAAGAGATGGTTTGAAGAAGGATGCAAATGTTCATTCAAAATTAATATCAGTTTAATAATCCAAAATAGTAATCACAAAAGAAATTATATGTCGGAACTCGCATCATTCAAGTATATTCAGTCATTGATGGTGACGCTGCGGGCAGGAAAGATCTCCTGTAGCAGTCAGTCTTTCAAAAAATCTGAAGAGGGCTCTGACTGAAGACTGCTGGTGTATGTCAGCTTCATGACTGTCATGTTAACAGCTCAATATCTGTGCAGCAGATTCAATATTTCACAGCAACACGTCCTGGGTGGTACCATCAGTTGTTATCAAGTTCTGCTGATCCGCCTCATTTGCTTTTGCCGCTCCTCTTTAAATCTGTCTGGCAGATTTAAGCAGAGGAGACAGAGTTAAGGATATGATCCTTAGTCATTATGATCAGTTTGAACTTCCTCCTTCTTACTCTGCATACATGAAGACCCGTTTTCAACTTCTCTGGGATTTGAGGTCAAAGTTCTGGTATTATTTCAGCTTTTTGGATGCTAATCAGCTGTTACCAATTGCAAAAATAATGCCTAACATTGCACTTCATAACAACTGTCCAAAAGTAAAAAAAAAATAAAGACCAAAAAATTATTTTTGCAGTCCAGCCTCAAAACATCCAATGCCTCAACCAAATAAACGTATTACCAAAGTCTACAAATCAGAACTAACATAACATAACTACTCCAATATGCTGCCACCATGAGCGACGCAACTGTAGGATTATCTCTTCACTACTGTGATCATATCTACCTTATGGAATACCAAATCTACCCAATGGTATAAAATTGATTGACTTGATTTGATTTGATTTGTATGTTGCTGCAAGAAACTAATTCCACAGTTCTCCATGATTAAAGGCACTCTGGATGAAAATCAGTAATCTACATGTTTTTGTGGGAGACATGGGATTACCAGTTCTTATTAATACTCAGCATCATGACCTCATTTTGGATTTTTGGCTAAGCCTTTGATATTATGTGCCTGAAAAGCCTTTCACAATTTCATGTCAGGATCATTTAATAGAAAGTATAGATGGGAGATAATTGATCAAGTTGACCAAAAGTATTTTTCTTCTAGATAACAGAATTTGTCATGTTGTATCAACTGATTTTCCAGTTCCTTTCTTGTTTTAGCTACCCGTTTACAGGTGAGTAAAGATGGGGGTCATGTTTTCTCCTACCCAGTCATTAAATAAATGAATGCAGCTGTGATGCATATAGATGAGCGTTCTGTCGGCCAATCCATGACGGTTAATGCTCTAATAAAGATGATCAGTTCGCAGGATTGTTAAGTATATCTGGCCCCCACCTTCCAGTAGTGTTTCAAACTCCGCCCACTTAGGCAAACATTCAATGGAGAAGCGCTTTGCTTTCAATGGTCTGAGCTGTAACCAATCGCTGTATGCCCTGATTTTCCCCCACCACCACCGGCTCTCAGGCCTTTAGCCAATCGCAGCAGACCTCCATCCACACATGACTTTGTGCTGCTGTCTGTCAACTCCCTCATATATAGTGCATGCAAGAAAATGTGGAGCAGTTCAATAACTTGTGCTATAGCCAGACTTTTGTGAGTACAAGTCTATGTGTGTGCGGGCGTGTGTGTAGAGGGGGGGAGGATGTGGAAATACATCCGCTTGTTTATTTATGTAGATGAACAGAAGGAATGACAATCAGGGAGGGAGAGGCAGACGGAGAGAGAGAAAGAAAGGTTTGGAAGAGAGTTGTATTTGCAAACTGCTGGCTGACTTCCCACTGGAGCCATGAGAGATCAGACCGAGAGGCTGCGTGTCAGAAGAGAGAGAGAGTGCGTATGTGTGTGTTCGCACATCTGAGAGGAGAAACGCAGAGAGACAGACAGAGAGAGGGAGAAAGGGGAGGGAGGAAGGGAGAGGAACCCGTTCAACCCATTTCAGCGGCAACTTTTCAGCCCGTCTTACATGAGGTCTCTCCCTGAATATGGACACTTTTCGCTCCCGTCTCCTCAGCCATCCCGTCGCCACGGTTCCCCGATGCCGAACTTTGGCCACACTTTAGGTATGTATGCCAGCTGTTTTGCCTCTAGACTTTTATTTCTCAGTTTGAAGGCTCATAAGGCACCTCTGTATCACTTCTTTATTTTCGACAGCAGCATTTGCACAAAAAAGAAAAATAATCAAAATCTAACTGCAGATGACTAAAGTTGTTTTAATCCTTGCAAATGTTGTCCAATGAGAAAAAAAAACAAACACTTTTATTTGTGGCAGGAATTTTTAGCTGGTCTTGAAGTGTGTGTGTGTGTGTGGTTACGAGAGAGTTGGTGTTCAGTACAATGTGTAAGAACTGAAGAAAGGACCCTTTTGGAAAGGACACGAGTGAAGAGACAGCTTCCGTATGCTGCTCAAAGTGAAAAGTGTGTGATTGCGAGTTTTGTTTTTTTTTCTTTTTTTGCTCTGTGGGAATGCGGAGCTGCGGTCGCCGGTAGCGATGTGTGACTGGAGAGGAACTGAGCCAGACAGTAGACAAAAGCAAGCAGGGCCGACCAGACGGGGCAGGTCAGCCATTAGGGGCTGCAGCGAAGGGACAGGTCAGCCAGCTGCTGCCCCGCTCTGTGAGCAGAGTGCAGGGTGTGGGGTGGGGAGGATAGGGGGTGGGGGGCATCAGCCTTTAACTTTGGGGCACAGGATTGGAGCTGCCACTGGAATTTGGGGGGCGACCACGCTTTGCTTCATGAGATTCATGAGAACTCCCAGCATGCATGGGAGCCCCCTCTGTACACTCCACCCCAGTACCCCCTCCTCCTAAAAAAGAAAAGAAAAGAAAAAAAAACTGTTTAATAAGAAGATCCCCTTCACTAAGTGCTGATGTCTATATCAGATTTTTTAATACATGGACATAAATAGTTTATAGTTTAAAAGGATTCATCAAATCCAGAGTGCCTACTTGTAAGAATTCAGGTGTCATGAAGAAATGGCACCAAAGGAAGCCTGAACGTAGGAGGGGGTTAAAAATAGACGGTGACAAAAGAGGAAGAATAGGAGAAACAGACATTTTCACAGAGCTTGTCATTTTCTATTCCCCTTTTTCACCAGTTTCCCCCCACTGGTCACTGGGTTTGGAATATATTCTGACAGGAAGTGCTAGCAAACAAAATCTTTTTTTTTTCTATTCTGTTTTCTCCAAAGCTCTTAATCCAGTAGGAGACAAAAAAAGCTGAGAGCATTTGGGAATAACAACTGACAAAAACATGTCTGTGGATCCCAGATGTACACAATGGCTGCTGCCGCTTTAGAGGAAAAACATCCTGCTTTACAGCAGCCTAACTTCCAATAACAACCTGGGAGGATAACTTAGTCGATAACTAATCATGAATAAAGAGCAGATCATCAACTTCAGCTGTAGGAAGTCAAAGAGGAAAAACAACAACAACGTCCTCGGGCTCTAGAAGAAAGGAAAAAAAAGTGTATTGCACCTCTGATGCTGAATCTTTCTGAAATGCCAGTACATGTAGAGACTTGTTACTCAAAGGAAGGTTTCAAGCCCTCGCCACCGGCGCTGGCTTCTTCCTGAAGTCAGACACTCCGTAGCTCCAGTAAACAGAGCCTGTAGATGCAACAACAGTCCACAGACAGCAGAGGGTATGCCAGTGTTTTGTCTTTAAATGAGGCAGAAAACACAATGTTCTCATGAAGAGATTGCTCAATGACAACAGAAGAAAACAAAACAAAACAAAAAAAACAGGTAGTCAAAGTCCTTTGCTGACCGGACGATAAAGTTTGGACCCTGCAGAGGCAACTCTGGGGTGTTCAGCATGTAACTCTGTCTACAGCATTTTAAGGGCCAGTGTGAATTTGAGAAATCCACTATCACTTGCTGATCAGCTGTTGAGTTCAGAGCAGGAACTCTGTGACCCGGACGGCGCCAGCATGAACTCTCCTTTGGTCCCCTGGCTTTGGAGGAGTGGGTGAGCTCCTCTGCTCCTCTGGCTGCCCTCACAGGGCCGTGTGCTATACCTGGATTTGAATAGAAACCAGACAGTGATGCCTCCTTTGCTTAGCCACCTCCTGTCCATCTCCCCTCCTCCTTCAGTCACCACTCTTGAGCGGGACAATGAGGATTTGTTGGTGCTCAGTCGTGAGCCTGCTGACACAAAGCGTGGAGCCTCCTGGTCCCCAGCCCGGAGTGGAGTGGGCCTATAAGCACAGGCGTGCAGGACACTGGCGGGAGGGAAGCAGGAGGGTGTGTGTGTGTGTGTGTGTGCGTGTGCGCAGGCGTGTGTGTGTGTAGGGTAGGGTAGTTTTGAGGGGTGGGATTAGTCAACCAGAGCTCTGAGTTGGGGGATGGGGTCCTAAAATGAACAGGAAATTACAGCCTTTGATCAGGCAGCAGCAGATTCAGTCTGAACTTCTCCAACTCTTCTCACGCACATGACTATGCTTAAAAAAAATCTAATCTGTGGAGAAAAAGACATCAACAGCCTAATCTGTCACTTCCTGTCGGCTTCCGAGTCATTGTTAAATCAGTACCCAGGTGCAAAGCAAACACAAAAGTTAACTAGCGGTGTTTCGCTGCTCCCTCCCAAGCCGTTCCCATCTTCCCTCCCCTCCGTCATGGAAATCCTATTAAGTTCCGTGTCTATTTGACCCAGATTTTTCATCCACTGAAAAAATATAAAAATAATAATTAAAAATAAAAATAAAAAGTCACAGCTCTGTCAGTTTGTAACTTCAGAAACACCACAGAACATGGAATTTATTTTTAGCTGTGCTCATAAATATTTCATAACCCACCAAGGCATAGAGAACGGTGGAAAATCTATTGTCACATTAAAGAGTAACAGTGATGGACTGAAGGGCGATATTGAATTTGTTTTACACTCAGCAGATTGAACTGAACTCGGGCCGGGTCAGAATGTTTGAGGAGCCTCAAAGGACACCCAGTACTCCTGAATTTTGAACCTTTCCGGTGGCTTGTCCAGAGATTCCCGGGAGCTCCTGGTCCGTGTTTGTACTGGAGAGTGAGAGGAGCGACGGTAATGTGTGTTCAGTGAATATTAGGGTCGATTAGAGAGTCCCGTCTGGTCGGGCTGCTGGAGATTAGACAAGCGGAGCAGATACAGGCCGCGGGCTGGTCGTCTGGCGTTCTGACCCACATTGCTCTGATGTGCACGTCACTTCCCATTACGGTGACAATTGGTTGCCACATCAGCTGAGTACGTTGTGATCCTCATATCCTCCCCCTGGGCAAGACCCCTCTTTCCGCAACCTGACTCTGTCATGCGCGTACTGACAGTCCAAGTGCCAGGCCACGGGGAGTGTTGAGGAATCACAGCATCATCCAGCCCCCGGGAAGACATCTGAGCAGAACCCCAGCAATGTACCTTCTGAGCTTCCTGATGTCTCATGAAATTATTGGGACAAAGACCTAGCTCCCAAAAACCAATAGATTTACCAGACTCCAACAGATAAGTCACTTAGTTTTCACCTAAATGTTCCTCCAGGACCTTTCAGCTGGCAGTAACCCTAGTTTGCTTTTGACATCACTTACCATTCTCTTGAACAACCTTTTACATATTTATCTCAGCAAGCAGCTGAAAAACAGTTAACCGCAAGACTAACTGCCTTTAGACTTGCGCTCCCAATGTGACATTTCAACAAGCACTTTGGCCATAAAATGCACACCTTCAGCCAGCCCACCTTCCGCAGGCACGCCTATACAGTTAGCTTGCATGGAAGAGGCGAGAAGCTGGTGGCAGATACGCAGCTGGCTGACTGAGAGAAGTCTGTCTGTTTGCGGGCTGCCCGAAAGATAATTGGCAGCTCCAGAGTGAAAAGCAGGCTCAGCAGCAGATAAGGGCTGCATGGAAAGCTCCATAATCAGCATGGATTAGCAAATGATAAATCACCGGTTCACACAAGTGTGGCGCTGTCACAGCTGGGAGAGCCGTAGAGAGAGGTAGGAAGGAGATATGAGAAAGAAAATATGAGGGAGAGTGGGACTGAAGAGCAGGGAAGATTTTGATGTCTTTTTTTGCTATAATTCAAGAGCAAAACATAATAATACTATCCAGCAGGTCAGCAGCAGAGGCAGGCTGGGAGTGAGGGGCAAAGGAGGGTGGAAGTGGGAAAAATTAAAAGCTGTGCCAACATTTCAGCTAATACAATCTTCTGCCTGTCAGATTATGTTCTTTAATCCAGAAAGGTTTTACGCCTCTTAGAAATGTGAAAGGAGACATGAATTCAGCAGAGATTTTCCTCTGCTGGTGTGTATGGGTGTGTGTGTGTATGTGTGTGTAGGATGGGGTGGTTAATTCTCTAGAGCAGCTCTCTAAAGCACTGTCCTCAACAACTCTGCCGCACAGAGGATCAGCCGATCTAAACCGCTGCGCTGTTAAATTCTGTGATTATACTGCGATGCTGAAAACTCCCAGGTCTTTAAAATATTCTATGCGTTTTCTTCTTAGCGCCATTAGCTATGTTTAGCCTTGTGTACATATTACACATGCATCAGGTCAGCAGAGTGCAGACTAGAAGCAAAGCCCTCCCACACTGGTCTGGGATGGATGGGACAGGAGTATGTCATTTCTGTCTTTATAAAAATGATCATGTCTGGTGGGAAGCAACGTAGCTGAAGAAGATGACAGCTTCTTGTCGTCTGGCTGGTATTAGCAAAGTGCTAACAACAACAGCATTCTAATAAATTGGACATAAAAAAGCAAGCAAAAAAAGGTATCATTTGGAACCTTTTGTCATGTCTTAGCTGCATGCCTGAGTGTGTGTGTCTGGGGGTGTTAGAGGACATTTGAAACATGGCTCCGCCACGCAAACAGCTGCAAGAAGCTTCAACATAATGTTCTGCTGTGCTTTTTTTGTCTCACCCTCCACCATCGACTCCGCCATTGTGCTTTAACCTTTATTTTGTTTGGTGCAGTTTTTAGCAGGCTGTAGGGCAGCACAGAGTAAAGGTTGATCAGTATCCAGGTCATTCTCACTTTCTCACCTCACTGCTTCAGCTGATAACAGAAATGTAAAATCCTAGTTAGCGCCTGTGATGTTGGCCCCAATTCTCACTGCTGTTTGGAAATATCTCAGTCTGAGCCTACTTTGCATTGATTGCAGGATGGGAGGGTGCAATCACGGCCTAGAGAATGCTGAGTAAAAAACGGAAACAGATCCCAATGGCCATCATTGACTCTGCATCAATTAGACAGAATAAACAAAGACAAAAAGAATCTTGTTCCAAGTAGCTGCGATACAAGATTAATGTGTTTCTGATCTACAATATTTACTCTATCAGAAATGAAACAAGTTGTGATCTGTCAAACTAGTCTGAGGGGTACAAGCTTTGTGGCTGGAAGTGGGACCTGGGGAAAAAAGACTGCTTGAGATAAAAAAAGCAGCAGCAGGTGCCAGAGAAACGTCATGCTTAAATCCAGGAGACAACCACAAAGGGCCTCCTCATCATGCTTTGATTGGGATCCTTTAAACTGCTTGAAACAAAGCCTGGGTTACATATTCATCAGCCAGAGCACTCTGGAATGAACCAACAGAGCTTTGTAGAAAAGAAGAGTAAAACATACCCTGCAGTTCTCTCATGCTTGCCGATGGAGTGGATAAGTCAACCGGTGTCAGAATGATGCGAAGTGATCAAGAAAGTCAAGGTTGGGTTTAAAGGTGCAGAGCACAGAGGGAAGAGGATAAGGAAAAAACCCAGCTGACACAAAGACACATCAACCAAGGCAGCAGAGAGTCAGGGTACTAACGGCCATAAGGAATGAAAGAGTAGGGAAAACCTGGGATGCTGGCAGAAGATATTCAATAAGAATAGCAAGGGGTTAATGTTGAGACGGGAGCTGGCAGTAGAGATGGGGGACAGCCCCCAGTGACTATGCAGAGACAAGTGGGAGTAGATGGCTGGATGGATGGATAAGGTTAACTATTATTAGTGATAAAAAGTCATAATATATTTTTCTTGATTTTGTACACCAACACATGAAAGCATTACTTTTAGCTATTGTTAAAATGACCAGAAGTACATTTGATGGAGGTGTTACTATCACTTTCAGTACCATTACATAAAGAGCCATATTGGATTTTAAGGTCGAGGTTGGTGAGAAGCGTTCAACTTTTCAGTGCCAAATTCTCACTTGGGTGGGCGTTCCAGATTTTTGTGGGTTATTTTTACTTTGCCAACAATTTTTTACAAAGAATGTCCAGTGATATGAGACCTAGATAAGTCATACATCGTCACATATATAAAACATAATGCCAGTGAATGCTAACTACTGGGTTCTAGAATCTTGTCACCCTGAGCTACTTTAGTCACTTCTAAACATGTCAGGAATCAAAGGAAATATAGTAGTGTGACAGCTGAGTGTGATGGAATGTGACCAAGCTGAACCACTAAATCTCATTATTAACTTCTTAATTCGAGCAGATATTAAACCGTGCGATGCAACTCAAAGCCCATTTTGCAAATGACACAGCATTTAAGGCATATTTGCTAAATCTGATTGAGCTTTCCTGTGAAGAGGATCACCCATGGCATGAGTGATTGTAGCAATTTAATCTCAGAGCACACTTCCATTAGGGGATGCCTCACTGCACCAATAGACTGTAAAACAAAGTAAGGAGAAAGGATGGGACGGGGAGACCGTGTAAGTTGGCAGCAGCCCAGCTGGAGTATTTTTGAACCGGCATCCGAGCTATGCTGGGAGGCTCGGGTGGACCACGGACACACTTGAGAGCATAATATTTGGGTTATCAGCGGAAATGAGCAGGCATCAGGCAAGTTGTGGATATCCAGAAGCAGGAACCGAAAACGTGCATTTCCTCACATCTACTCTCAGGTGCAAAACAAAAACTGAAAGAAATAAACAGACCCATAAAAGTTTGGCTTTGTAGGAGCCTGCTGAGATTCTTTCCATTTCAACCTTATTTATGTTTTATTTGAGGTTTTAGCAACTCTGACTAATCCAGAGTTCAACCAAAGGAAAATGCAACACAATGCAAAAGGATGAGCCCGTTACTGGTACAGAAATGCATCAAGACTGATTGTTAAACTCATAAATATCACCAATATCACCAAAGTAACACATTTTCTTCAGCTGTGTGGAGAGCAGATATGTGGGAATTTTTTGTGATAAGAAAGAGTAAAACAAGCAAAAAAGTACAACATTCTGTCCAATAAACACATGAAAAATACTATTAAAGTACTATTAGTGGATGTTGGTTAAGTCTAAATATTAAAATATTGAATATGATGAGACAATATCACAAGTAGTGATATTTGTGATATCACTACAGTGATAGAAATCCTTTTTTCATATATGTTTTAAACAAAAGCAATAAAATGATACATTGCTATTTTTGTGTACGACAAAATGTATTATATATACTCCAGAAAGACAATGAGAAACTCATTTTTGTCGTTTTCTCAGACATCTTCTATACATCTTCATATTTTACTTAGAATTATGCTGGTCTCGATTTTTACACGGCTCAATCCGACCGAAAGACCATTCATATCGCATTGGAGGGCTTTTTTTCAGTTTTCAAACTTTGTCTTTTTTCTTTGTCCCAATATTCTGAAATTCAAGCAACCCCAAATAAATGTACTGTAAGGATTGGTACAAATGCTTCTAACTGCGGCGCATCTGTGTTGTACTTGCTTAGCTTCAGGCAGTAGAGTCGAGGCTACAGAGCAGCCAAATATGCAAGGCAATACGACAGAGAGTACATAGTGTGCTTCTCATTGTCCAACCCCTGGAATGTGCTGACGACGCAGGGTTCATGCTGGTTCAGTCACACTGTTGCTGCCACTACCGCTTGCCTCAGGCCCGTCAGACTCCCATGCTGGCCCAGCTATTTTTTGCACATTACACTTTTGAAAGTTTGTCAGTTATGCAAAGTTTCTGGGGACCGAGCCAGCGCTGGTATTATCGGGAAAGTTCGACATGGAGGCACAACCACGCCTCTCGCAAATGAATGAGTCAGTGTGCACACTGCCATGCATTTCCCACAAGTTCTTCCCCAAGTCCAGAGAGGGGCGGAAGTTTAGTCAGTAAAAAAAAAAAAGGAGAGGGAGAGATTTGAGAATGAAAAACAGCCTCTGTGTGTCTCTGGCAAACAGCCAAGAGCTACACATGCCAAGGAGGGAATCCACTGAAGCTGAAACCAGCAAAGAAAAAAAAAAAACAATTACGAAACTATTCTCACCTAGCCTGTGTGGAAAAAGACACAGGGAAGAGGGGAACTCCTCATCTACAGGGTAAACTACCATCAGAAGTAGGAAATAATTTGACCAAACAGCTTTAACTATTTTTCCAGTAAATGGAAAAATATACTTGATCATTATTATATACTTTGTTGCAATAAAAAATAAATCTTTCAGTAAGATCACCTTTATATTTTGGGCCTTTGCATGGATGACCCACCCATAAACACATGGATCCATAATTCATGGAATGCAGGAAAGTGGTAAATGTTGCAGTTCTATACAGCGAGTGGCAATAATGAAGTCTTCTCCATGGTCAGTGAACTGTGTCAAAGTGAGAGAGAGTGAACTATGCCCCTCGCCTTAAAGTGATCATTTATTATGCAGAAAGCAGAACAGCAGGGGTTCTTTCTGGAAGCCTGTCAACTATAGGGAACTTGCGGCAAATCATCCCCTTCCTATTCTCAGACTTTTTTTTCCCTAAATCTGGCAGAAGTGAAGCGAGCAACATGACAACAATCCGCATCCTGTTCTTCAGCACCTCCAAAAACAGGTTTCAGTATCTGAGGATGAAGAGCAAACGAGCTGAGCTCTTCCAAATCCCTGTGTCGGTGTTGAGGGGAGCCGGCAGAACAGAGACAGAAAAGGAGACAGACAGACAGGGAGTGCATTAATAAAACATGACTGGATGATTTTCCAACCTCAAAGAGGCGAAGACAGGAAGCCGCGCTCCCAGAGCAGCAGCTGAGGTTCAGCGCAGGGTAAAGGGAACAGTAATCTCTAACTAGCTCCACACTGCAGCACACTTGTTTAAGCTGTGGGGCACGGCGCCGTCTTCTGATCACACGTGTACAGAGTTGTCTCTTTTCATGAGCCTGTCTTGGTCTCACTTCCTTCCAATTATGCCCCTTTCTGCTTCTTTGTGTTTTCCGCTGCAGGCTGAAGCAACCTGAGTTTTCTCTGCAGTTTTGCAGGAGGTGATGATGGCATTCACCATGTAAAGCAACTCAAGCCTTTGCATCATCACCTCTCCTTGCGGTGTCATTTGAGCCTTTGCAGCAACGAGGCTGGCAACACGTCCTGGCATGGAACCGCTCCGCATATGCCAAGAGTGCAGTTCAAGAGTGCACAGGCAGACAAAAAGAGTGGTAACACACATTTACCTGTCTTCACGTGTGTTTTTCCTAGCTTTTGTCCAACAATGTGACAGCTGAGGAGAAAACTACAAGACGCATCAGAACTGCTTTGTAGGAATCAGACCTGCAGGCATAGAACTACATGAATGTTTAGGCCCCTATGATTTTCACAATGTGGAAAACATAGACAGAATTACTGAATTTAATAAACAAAATGTAATCCACAATAAAAATTAGTTGATATTAACATGAAAGCAACATCAAAACACTGATGGTCAGTAATTCATTGGAAATTCCTCTGAAACACAGAAGAAAAAAATAAGGCACTTTTACAGGGGAGATTTGTTTTTATGTTAAAAACCAGATTTTTAGTTTTGCAAATAATGTTTGATTTCTTAAAAAAAAGAAAACATGAGGAGGAAACACTAACACTTGTTGAACCACAGCGGTCCATTTCATTTGTCATACAGAATAATAGGAAATGTTGACCTTTAGCTGTAAATTTGTTATTTTTTCCCCATTCGCACCATAATTCCATACTCTGGTTAAAATTTAATTCATAAAAACTAAAATGGAAAAAGTAGAATTTGGGAAAAAATTATACAGAATTTGGAAAATAACAGATTTCATAGTGTCATATTTTGAATGGTATCAAAGAGGCCAGAAACAGACAAGAGTTTGTGTGTTTTTCCACTTGTTTCACTCAATAGCAGAAGCAAAAAAGTTAAAACAACTTAAACTAAAATGAGCTCTTATTTGTATTATGTTGGGGTTTTTTCACCAAGTTACCAAAGAGCTACCCATGAGTCAAACAAAGCTACTTTAGTGCCCACAGGGAACATTCAACGCTGTCGGTGAGTTTGTTCTCTAAGGAAAACCATCGACCGTTGACTGTACCTTGAGGGACACCTCGGCACATCGGATCCTCCATCAGATCCTCCGCTCAGAAACTATGACCTGCGCTCCACATCCAACCTGTGGCCACCAGAGCTGCTCAATATCTAAGGCTGCAATAAACATTCATTGCTGTCGGTGGGTTTGCACCAGAATAACTCACTGATCAATGAATGCAGACTGCGGTTCAAACACCCTATTGATAATGCTCACCAAAGGGTAAAGTGGAAAACAGGTTAAAAATAAAAATGGGAAGCTCATATGAGCTTCATGAGTAGCCAAATATAAGGATCTTGGTTGCAAGTACTGAAGGAGAAACAATGCTGCTATGCTAAGCTACTGAGTTCAAACCCACTGAGCTAAACATTAAAACCAGCAGCTAGAGCATAGTGGTTTGTAAAGATGGTTAGTGACTGAGCATGGATGGAGTACATATAAAATATCCTCAGCTGAAATAACTGCTCAAATTAAGTTATTTTGATAGACTGTCATGCATTATCAAACAAAATTCTTGTCATTTTCTCTGTCAATCTGCCACAGATGCAGCTCACTATCAGTGTGTGAATGTGTGTATGAAGTACTCTGGAGTTTTTGGACCTGATAAAAGAGCAATACCCTGCCGGCCATTTACAAACAGGCAGGTAAATCTTGTAGTTTCAAGTACTGAAAAACAAAGTGTCAATAAAAAGTAAGATATGTGATGCTTCTTTGAAATCCAAGGGGGAGACAGCTCTACTCTGTGTGACTGGAGACGGCCTCTAGGGCGTCTCATTTAAAGGAATATAACGCAAAGGATAACAGAAGTCTAGAATTTAACCAAAAGTGTATTTTTTTAAAATCATGTTCACAACAGAAAGCAGCTCAAGTATGTTGTGTAGCATTATAGAGAGTAAAAAAAAAGAAATCAGTCATCTTGTATTAATAGCCAAAAACCTCCCAGTACGGTTCACTTCATCTATTGACATTATACAAGTTGATCAGATGAGAGAGAGCAACCTGTGTTTTCAGAACATGAAGCTGGGATCAAATGGGTGTGGCTTCAACTGACAGATTTCACCTCAGCAATATGCGTTAGCCTTGGGAGAAATGAATCTATTTTCCAATACATCAGGATGTAGATGAGAATGATTGTTGAATGAATAAATGTCCAAGCTTAATTATTTATTCATTATTGTAGTAAACTGACATTACAGCAAGCTAATGAACTCATCTGAATGCTGAAAACAGATGTATATTGTCTCATCTCACTTTAATGTCAGATTTTATGACAAAAATATTGAGTATATAGACCTTGCCAGTGCTGTACTTATCTCTCCTTACGGATGAGCAATGTTAGTTCCCAGGTATATCTCTTTTCCCATGCCAAAATAAAATAAAATTCCTTCTCTTTTCTGCAGCTGTTTAACACTTAAACATGTCAGGAAAAGTAAAAGCTGAAATCAATCCAGTACAACATCTGAACAAGATGGGAAAATATTGCTAAAAAAATCTTTCCAGACAGTAAAAAAAAGGCAGAAAAACTCATTTGATCAAATCTTCTATAACTGATTTTCATCATCACAGTTCTGATCTAGAATTTCCCTAAGAACAGAAACTGAAGATATGGCCTTTACACAACTGTTGTACCAGTCAGAATATTATAAAGGAACTCCTCCCACTCAGAGTGGTTACAGTAAAGACAAAGTTGCTGAACGATTCCTCTCACGTGTTTTATGTTATGGTCCGGCAAAAGGTTTGAATTTAAATAAAAAATTTTAAAAAACGTTATTAAACAAATTAGTTATTATTAATTACACTATATTATTAAATAAGCACCTTATGAAGCAAGTAAACACACCACATGAAAAAGTCTGTCCTCCTGGATTTTTATTTTCTATAGACAGATGATCAACGCGTTTAGAATATAGTAACATTTAGGTATGTAAATTTATATAATGCCTGAAAATATTTCCATAGTTAATGTGTTAAAATGAAAAATAAATCAGAGTAAAAAACAATGTTTGGAAGTGTGTGTGTTTAGTTTGAGCCTTCCTTCCAAAGCACAGTTTCACTTCATGAGGCAGCACATGTGGTAATCTGCTAAGGCAAATGTTTTGACATTAAAACACTCAGATTTAATCGTTAATCAAGTTGAAAAGCAGAAAGCGGCAACAATTGTTGTACCAAAGACTTCATGAATAGTGGTCACTACAGTGGACAGCTATCTAAAAGCCTTTTTCTTGTGGATTTGTATGTTATAAATGCACATAGACCACTGAAGAGGACTCTAGTGCATCAGGCAATACACTGCCAACTACTGTCCATCAACTGCAAGTGCAAGAAATTTTTCATTAAATCCAACATGGCGGACAGACGGAGCAGTATCAGACTCATGAACTCAGGAATATCCAGTCTCTCCTTCTATTGTAGAAAATTCTTGCAGGTAAAAAAAAAAATATGGTGACATCAAGTAATGTCACTATTACTTGAAATAATAACTTTATATTTGGAGAAAAGTACAACTGATCACCTGTCCACTAAAGTGGACGTCATGCGCATATCCTAGATCTTATACCAGGCTCCTCTGTTTGCACTCAACCACTTAACCAGACATTGAAGTGTCAGACAACTCATGTGACTCTATTGTCTTTCTCCCCATCTCATCAGAACAATGTCTATTTTGTCTGTACCACAGAATGCTCAGTTGTGCACTCATCTAAGTAATGAAGGGTTTGTGCGCTACATGCCTCCCATTATCTTCTATATACGACTACAGTCAAAGATTTGCCGGGAGTAGTCTGATCACATGCTGCACTGGTGTTTTTATTCACAAGATGATGGGGTTGGCATTTTAAAACCACTTCTGACCACAGTGATTACTTATTTAAGTGCCATAAAATAAGGAATAGTTTCCAGACGGATGCAACTGTAGTAACTTGCCCTGAAAAACTTTGTTAACTAACTAATGCATAGATGCAGACAGCTGGTAAAAGGTACGTACACGTCTTCCTTTCCTTTCAGCTTTTCCCTGTAGGGGTCACCACAGTGAGTCATCTGTCTCCATCTAGCCCTATCTTCCACATCTTCTTCCTTGAGGAAGACCAAAGAGCAGATTTGTGCCTGGTAGTTCCACCCTCAGCATTTGTCTACCACTATACTCACTATCCTTCCTCTGTACACGTCTGAACCATCTCAGTCTGGCTTCTCTGACTGAGATGGTCATCATGTCAGACTTCAACACATCTGTCACATTGAGGTACATACACGAATTATGAACCTCAATTCTAACAAATTAGACTTCACCAGTTCTCAGTTAGAACCTACCTATATGTTCTGAACTCTCACTGTGCTTGTCCCTGAACCATTTGAGTTTGTCAAGACTACACTTAGAAAAACTGAGTAGTGCTGTCATACTTTTTCAGCAAAAAGAAGCAGTCTCCTCACAACGCATCCAGACAAGACGTCCTAAGTTTTTTCAGTATGTTCATACACATATGCAGACAAAAAGTCTGTAGATCTTTTTTCACCCTTTTCCTGAAAAATGTAAGGTGTGTAATCAGAATAAAATCCCTGGAATACTGGAACCTACAGTTCCTGTAAAATGTATTTACCCCTTTGAATGTTTTACCTTTTTATTCACTCAATATTGAATATTTACAGCATTTTTATAAGGACTGAAGGTAATAGTTAGTTGACTGTGCTTTAAAATGACACTATGTGCCTGGAAAATACACAATATTTATTTATTTAACAAATGTATCTGCTTTAATGTTACAATATTATCCAGAAAACAAATTTTCTCTCAGATTCTTTTATCATTTACCACATGAATCAAATTTGATATATTAACAATTTAGACCAGACTTTTTTTATCAAGTATGGTTAGTGTAACAATGTGGATTAGAAAGTGCCACAGAAGCAACCAGAAAGCCTTGGGATTAAGGACGAGACGTTTCAACACCAAGTGTTAAATAAAAAGGCAGTTTGGATTTTTTAACTGTGCAACAAGGCTTTTCAATCTGTTGCTGTCCTCACTAAAGGAAACAACATAATCAGTCCTTTTACCCACTGGCTCTAGCTCCTTGTGAGCTGTGGCTGAGCAGGCAAACATTCAGCAGGATGACTGCACTCTTCATTATTGTTTGGTCTGTATAACTGGATACCAGCTCGTCAGATTTTTTAGCCAACCAGTTTCCAAGAGTCTGGTTCTGCTTGACAAGAAAGCCAAGAAAATATAGTAATACAAAGTTTACTGCCTGGAGCAGTTAGAGGACCGTCTGCTTTACTGGACTGACTGTGTGTTTAAACACAGACTGTTGCAGAGAGCAGAAGCTGTTGCCTTGAGGGTGAACTGGTTTTATTAGGTTGTAATTTTGGCATAACTGGTTTACAGCCAAGCTAAAATTATTCTTTGTTTCAATGATCTCAAACTCATCAACAGTTACATATATAATTACTAGCTGTACACCTATAAAATAGCAATAGCAACTCTCAAAGGCAAGTTAAATAATTGAATAAAGTAATAAGTACGTATACCTCAATAAGTATAAAAATATAGTAGAAACACAGAACAGCTGGGATGCTAAAGAAAAATAAATAAATAAGAATTTTTATGACCAGTAATAATTCATCAAAACATGCCCCAGTCTTTTCATCCCTGAAACATTCAAATGTTTTCAGGGATGAAACATCTGAAACATGTTTCAGATGTTTTCTGAAACATCTGAAACATGTTTCAGATTTTCAGATGTTCACAGCTGATTCAATATCAGCTGTGATATTGAATCAGCTGTGATTCAAACAGTCAAAATCACAGCTGAGTTACCATCAGATTTAAAAACAAAACACCAGATAAGCATGGAATTAAATGCTGATTATCTATATTTCATCTCAATTCCTTCTCCATAGCAAAAGAGTGATGAAGCACCCTAGTTTATGCATCTAAACTGCGGCTGAACAATATTAGGAATACCTATTTAAAATATTATTGACAGACATTCGGATGACAACATTGCTTACAATTGTCTTTTTCCCTCTTATTATAATATCTTCTTCATGAGCTTCTCAGCAACTAAAATCTACATCAAATGTCTTCATGATGGCCAGCTGAACATCCAATTGTTCAAATATGTCACAAATATGCAAAGTATGAATGCATGGCCCTTTAATGAGACTGCCAAATACTGCAGTCAAGCAGGCCTTGCGTCAGTGGTTCCCAAAATGTGGTTTGTGCCCCCTAGGGGGGTCGCAGTGCCATTGCAAGGGGGACGGGGGGAAGCAGTATGGATAAATGAAAAAAAACAGTTACACAAAAGTGTTTCACTATATAGATGGTTTGTAGTGTGTTTTGTTGCAACCTGATGTGAAATAAACTTCAGTGGAGTTTGAAAACACAATATGTGTAAAGGTTTATGTCTGGTTGAACGATGTGTGTGCCCAGTTGATTTTTTTTTTTCTTTTTTGGGCGGGGGGATTTTATTGTAATCCATATGGGGGCCCAGAAAATCTTTGGGAACCACTAACTTATATAGTGCATAATAGTGCATCATTGCACTATTACCGGTACACAGAGCGCAGCTGCCAAAAAAATCTCCAATTCAAGACTATCTTTCCCTTATTTAACCAGGAAAAACCCCACTGAGATTTAGATCTCGTTTCCAAGAGGAACTGCAATATTATACAGTTCTACATGGACTCAGACGCCAGATCTTCAGATCAGCATGACCATGTTCTAAGCCTCAGATATTTTTACTGAGCTCTACCACCTCTATTATTACTATTATGTCAATCCTGACTATTTAAAATAATATACTCATCTACTGGATTTAAGGAACAGTAAATTTATGAATTTGACAATTATGACACAAAATTTTCATCTATATTACATAGAGTCCAATTCACCTGAAAGTGATGTCTGTGTTACAAAGAACAAAATAAAACTACATTCAAATATTTTCTGAGTTGGGTAGGTCAGTTTGAGGTAGAGTGTGTATCAAGTCTTTAAATCAAAGTTGTGCCAAGTTGTGCTCAGGACAGGTTGCAAATTTGTTTGGAGAAGAGTTTTGGTCTAAATGTTCTGTTATTAGGCGTTTTGTTCTAGATCTATGAAAAACAGTGGATAGTGGGAAGGAATCATGACTCTTATTTTTGCCAAATTCTTGCCTACCTTCACATCTAACTCATTTTCTAGAAAGCAAAGCTTTACTTTATTAGCTGGCAGAGCAGGACGGGGCCTCAGCGCTGTTAGTAGCCTAAAGCAGCTTCCCACCATGAACCAGATGTTAAATTCCACATCTCCACTCTGATTTTCAGTCACACGTTACAGGCCTGTGCTGTGTGAGCTGATTTGGTAATGTTGCCTGTTCTCTTTATTCAGAATCTGTTTCATGTCCATGTGCGAAACGAGCTTGAAAAAACAACATTAAGAACAGCTTCTTTTTCAGATCCTTCCAATGCTCTCAAATAATGCTTCAGAAATCTTTGTCAATGATTTTAAGAAATAAAAATATGCTTTGTGAGCTGATTTGTTTTGTTCAGTTAGTGATATTGTACTTTAAATCCACTATCTGTATTCATTTTTATCCACTTTCGTTGTTTTAAACACTTCCTCCCCTTTCTCCTGAGACAGGAGAAGAGTACCAATTACAATCATGATTCAGTAGGCCAGTGGAGAAGAGACTGCCATATTGGAACAATGTGACTGGAACTGACCAAGTGAGACATTTTAAACACACCTCCAGGAATTTCCCTGAGCAGACACTGGGTGCATTTCACTTATTTAGTTAGAGTTGGCATTTACATTGTCTGAGGAGACAACAAGACACATCTTAGTTTATAGTTGCTCTAATAAAACTCACGTTATTTCTTGATTTCGTGTAATTGTGTGAGAGGGAGGTAGTTTAGACATCAATATCTGATGGAATAAACCAAAAAATATTCTGGAAATAAATTCTTTTAATCTAGGTTTTGATATCCTCTTTCACATCTCAGCAGGCTACAAAATGGACTTCTTCATCAGCAACATTTCTATTTCTGGTATTTGCACACGGCTGACTTTGAATCAGGAAAACAAGAAGGAGCTGCCCTGTGAAAACACAAAATCTTACCAAGTAATTTTAGTGCAAATATCTTAGTAAACTTGAAATAAGACGAAGCTAACTTACAAGTAACATTTCAGCAAAATATAGTGGTTTGTTTTAAGTCGTTTCTTGACAATAGATTAAAAAGTACAAGTTCCACTGGCAGATTTTGCTTATAACAAGACATTTTTGAAATGTTATAAGTGAAATAATCTGACAAAAGGAACAAGTACCTTTTCATCAATATAACTGACTTAAAACAAGCTCATATTTCTTATAAGTTAGTTTAGTCTCATTTCAAGGATACTAAGGCATTTGCACTAGAAACAAGACAAAAAGTAATTAGGTAGATCTTGCGTTTTTGCAGTGTGTGAATGAAAGAGTATCTGCAGAGATCCTTGTGTAGCGGGTGGATGTGGCTCTCTGCATAACGTGTATTAGGGCCACACAAAACTCAGTTTGTTTATCCCTGTGGAGTTGAGCTTTGTCATCACACACACTGAAGATATAGGCACTGACACTGGGAACAGTGTGACCCACTTCTGCCTGACCTGGAAACACTCCGCAGGCTGACCCCGAGTCTAACGCCAGTTGAATCAAGCGAGGGGTGTGCGGGGGGGCGGAGATGGGACTGTGAATCACATCAAGGCTAATCATGAATTATTAAAGGTTAAAATGATAAGAAAGCACAGAGGTCAGCAGCAGCAGCTCCCAAATTACACAGCAGCATTCACACCAAATTCAGAGGCATAAAAGTCTGAGAGGATCACAGGAGGAGAAAAGGAAAGTCAAAAAATGAAAAGAATTGGTTGTATATTTTCATTAGCCATCCATTTGACTATACGTTTACTTCAGTTATTCGGTGATCTTAACATAACAGTAAAAATCACATTAAAAAAACTAAATCCAAAAAAAAAATTAAGAGAAGTGCTGATGTGCAGCATTGTTGAGTGTTCAGAGGCGACGGGAGTAGAGAAATGAGAACCTGGTAGTCTATGGATGACTTTTGGATGCCACCATAAGAACCTGGCCCAGTTATGTGAGGACAAAGGAAAGGCATGTGCTGGGCTCAGGCCAAGTACTTCCATATGGGTGCTGAGTTCACTGGGTCCAGGTGGCATGTGGCAGGAAACACTACACTGTCAGTCAGCAGGGATTTGCTGCCACCCGATGGTCTGAGGGATATAGTGCATCAGGAACAGTGAATGCAATCACCTCATGAATTTAAAATTACGGTAACTAGAAATTAACAAGAAAGGGGAGGAAGTGTTTAAAACAAAGAAAATTAATAAAAATATAGACTTTTCATAAAATATAATAGCTACTTCTAAAATGGATCATGCGTCCATGCAGATATTAGGACTGACTAAGTATTTTGCGTTTGCTTATGAAAATGGTTTGAAGTAGTATTGAACAAAGTGGAAACAGGATGCAGAGATCCAGTGAGTGATACAAACTAGAGTCCAAGCTGGTAATGATTAACCATGGAGAGGTGCAGTTACCAAAGTACCATGACAACCTCACTCTCTACCAGGTGCTAGACTGGGGTCAAGCAGCATGTGAAAGGGGAAGGAGCCACAGAGGCAAAATACTTCAGGATGCAAGTCACAAAACAGCCATTTAGAGCAGAGACCCTCCTTATATGGGAAGCAGCATCTGTTAGATCAGCTTTAGTTGTGGAACATAGAGAAGCAACCTTTGAGAAAGAAACAAAGACAGTTTTTGACCATCAGTAGAACATGTGTTAGTATGCTTAAAAATGATTGATTTAGGAAAAAATAGTGAAATTAAATCAATATCTTTGACTTCTAAATGTTAGTGTAAAAACTATGTATTTATTTATGAAGGACAGAACTCAGAAGAATTGGAATTTAAAAATAAATTTAAACATAGGCAGAAATATTTCCAGCTTTAAATAGCTGGTAAAAAAAAGACTTCCTTCTTCCACAACTATTTATTTAAAGCTTGAAAAGGTTTGGCAACAAAAAAGCGTAAGTGTTTTCTTGCTTCTGATCAATCTTAAAATCTTTCTCTAAAAGAAGTGGCAATCAGGGCTTGAAACTACAAGTTAAACATTTATCTATGAAAGACATTGATTTGGAAAACCTGAACTAATTAAAATAATTAGTAAAAATGAATGATAAATGTTTGGGATGTTAAATGATGCCAAAATGAACCCCAAGTAGAAGATGACATGGCATCAGCTTTAAGCAAAATGAGCCAAGAGCCAGTATTTAACCGACAATCATCTGAAGCCAACTACAAGTTGTCTCTGAACATGTTGATATCTAAGCTGACATGAGTATTACATCTACAGGCGTAGTGTTGAAAACAGCTGTTGCCAGCTCAGCTATTTGGCCCCTGACCTGGGTGTTTGGGCACTGAATGGAGGCTTGTGAATTCCCACCCTGTTAGAAGCATTTACAAGCCCAAAGAGCCTCGCCTCAGCCCCCCTTGACCTCAACATCACCCTTGCCCAGAGCTTGCACCGAGGCATCCTGGGAGCATAAAAGGGCCAAAAGAGAGAAAGAGAGCAGTCCTGGCAGCAAGCCTACCTTGTCAAGTTTACAACCCAATCAGGCACTGCCTCATAAATTTCCACCTCATCCTCCTACAAGCTAACAATGCTGTCCATTCAGTGAGTGCTGCTTTAATAGCTCCTCTCCAGCTTCCTTCCACTGCCTAGAAACAAGCCTGCTCTCCTCCTCCTCTTACCTCAAAGGTTTAGAAAGGGATGAGCAGAAAGCGTACGTCCAAGCAGAGCAACACACAATCAGGTTAGTGAGGAGTCACGGCGAGGTCAGCTGTTTCTCAACTGTGTCTGACCTCTGACCTTCTCTACAGTGCCACCTGGTGCTGGAATGACACTCAAAGGAATCTAAAGTGAACTTCACGTGAACCTGGACCTTAACATTGGGCCACTGCCTCACCCAGGCCCCTCCAGTGCAGGTTTCCTTTAAAGCAAAGGACCACTGGCTTTACGATTTTCCCCACTTCTCGCCATTTTATTAACAGACATTGCCTGCTTGCATCACAAACACTTATAAGTGCTGACTCAAACTAGTTGCTATGGTTCCAGGCACTTCCTGTCGCTGCTTTCGTTCAGCTCATTTCAGCTGATGGATTCTGGATTCACAGCAACTGTTAATGCTGTAGTTTTAAAGAAGCAAAAGACGGCTCTGTCCAAGAGAACCTAGTACTCCTGAGCTCATACTCCCCTCTTGTGGACATAAGGAGAAAATATATACATATATTAAACTCTGCTCTGTCACTAGAGGGAGCTCTTTCTTTAATAGTTTTTATCAGCAGTCACTGAAGTCATCATAAAGTCATCATAAGTCTGACCAATGGAAAGGGACTAATTATTTTTTAATCAGTACTGAATACTGCAATGTGTAACGTAATCAATAGATATTGTAAAAATTCTCCATTAACTCCCTTATTGTTTAGTAGATCTGAGTGTAGTGATGGACTCAGACCTGAACCTTCAGAGTCACGTAGAGACAGTACAAAGTTGGCCTTCTATCACCTGAAAAACATTTCCAGGATTGAAGGACTAGTGTCACAGTGAGATTTAGAGAAACTCGTACATGTATTTATCTTTGATAACTGTAACAGTGTCTCTACAGGTCTGCCTGAAGAAAAAAAAAAAAAAAAAAAATCAATCTTCCAGCAGCAAAATCCAGTGTTTTGGATTTTGTTCTTCCACCAGGCAGATGGAGCACATCACCCAGTTCCAAAGTCCTTCTACTGGATTCCTGGAGCTCACAGCGTAGACTTGAAAATACTGGTGATAGTTTATAATTACTGAACAGCTTAGCACCACAATACATTAAAGTTCTGCTGTTGTTGTATCAACCTTCCAGATGCTCCCCAGAAATAGAACAAAACATGGAGAAGAAACATTCAGCTTCTATGCACCATAAATCTGGAACAAACTTCTAGAAAACTGAGAAACAGCTGAAATCCTGAGCTTCTTTAAATTTAGACTGAAAATCCACCTTATTAGAGCTGCTTTTGAACCATAATAAATGAAACATTTTTCACATCTTGATGTGTAACGACAGCACTTGACAAAATGTAATGTTTACTGGTTTTCTCAATTGATGACTGTGTGGCATCTTCTATGACTTCGTATTTTAGTGTTTTTAACATGTAAAATACTTTGAACTGCCTTGTTGCTGAAATGTGCTATACAAATAAACTTGATTGATTGATCAAAAACAGGAAGTTAAATAGTTACTTCAGGGAGGCAGAGTGTTTGAACTCACCCATGCTGTCGCTGGGTTCTGTCTCCAGGGGATGATCACCATAAAAACCTGGTGGGAAGGAACACAGAGGCAGAGGAACTGTTAGATATTACACTCATGGTTTGCTTTTAATGTTAAAAACTGGAGAGTGGCTCTGGAAAGTGCTTCATGCTGCAGCAATCTGTGATGTTTGGCAAATAGGCTCTGCAGGAGAAAACATGGAATTGGGTCAAACAGTTGGTGAATGTGGCGATGTCACAGTGACCCAAGTGTTTTTGGCTTTGTAGAACACAGAGTAATGCAGCATTGCCCCACCTGCACCTGTTGCTGTCCAATATCTACACTTTCTCCTGGCATACAAAACAGAAATTCAGCTGGAAATATTTCATGTTGCTTTTCAAACTGCAGACCAAGGCATGAAAACTTAAGAGATTAAGAAACTACATTTAATTTACATTTTTATAGGGATGCATTAATATGAGAATATGGACAGGTATCAATATCCAACATCAATATCGTTGTTTTGGCCACAAAAAAATAAAAAAAAACAAAAATAATCAGCCACATCGCTAACTTCTCCACTGCTTCTCTGCTTCCCACAATTCTTTACATCATCACCATCACTGCCCAATGACAAAACAAATACCACATGTCACACTTCATTCCCCAATCCAGAAACAAACAGCAACAATATGGAAATAAATATTAGCTATTAATACCGTCCCAGTGTTTTGTTTTTTATTGGACTGATACCGATATGTTAAATAAATGAAGTGAACTCCACTTCTGGCATGGTTAATAAACACTCCTGAACTTTTTAATTTAAGCAAATATTAAACATAAAATCAGCTTAAAATCATTTGCAGTGCAGCTCAAAAACCCAGAAATCCCCCTCCAAATCAGTCTGAGATCCCAAAGGTTCCACAGACCAAAGGCCAGAGGGGATCTAGTTCCTCCAGCGTGTTCTGGGTCTGCCCTGCAGTTTTAGTATAACATGACCATCCCACTTATATCTGGAATTTCAATCTTTCATTCTTTATGAATATTTCTTACATAGAACAAGGATAAAAAAAAAAACGTTAAATCAGGAGCTTAGCATTCAAACCTCTAGGCATGATGCTAGGGCTTTATGAAATCTGTTTTATTATTTCCCAAATTCCACGTTTTTCATGTTAACCATATTTATTAACCCAAGAACTATGTAATTATTGTGTGCATGAAAAGAAAACAAATCAATAGGTGAAGGTCAGCATACATATGTTTCACAAATACAACAGACAGCTGTGGTTCAACAGAGCATTAGCTTTACAAAGTGTTAAAATGGTTCTTCCTAATATTTGTAAGAACTCAATAATTATGAGCAATACTAAAAATCTTACTAACATAAGAAAGTCTTCCTTTTAAATATGCTTTACAGTTGATCTGAATACCTAAATATTTATCACATAAAAAACCTGCAAAACTAAAAGCTTGACTGTCAGTGTTTTGGAGTTGCTTTCATGTTCCTGCAGCTGCACACCCCACTGTTTATGTTTTAGTCATAGTTACTGTTTGATTTAATATTTCTTGTCTCCTTCTAATTTTATCAAATTTTGTTTTGTATCTTTTAATTTTTATGTTATTTGTTTCCACCTTAGATTTTAGTCATTCATAGTGATATGGTGATAGTTTTCTCAGATTGCTAAAGGGCTAATAATTTGCTAATTTATCATTATCACCATATCAATGTAAACAGTAAGTGTTTGGATTCCAAAAAATTACCTGATTATCATTTTTAGCCATAAAATGAAATCAAGCTGGATAATTGGACTAATCGATATAATAAATAATGGACCAATCAACCAATGGACCACACTGTCTGATTTTAATGCACAGCCTGATGCATCATCTGACTCCCATAGCTGAAGAACAATCTGTTTTCTTCATATCAGTTACCCTCTTGGTGCCAGAATTTATTTTTACCCACTCCCCCCTCCACATCTTACGTCCTTGAGCAGCGCAGCCATCTGTGCGCCCACCAAGTAGCCACTTCTCACTTACACAGCGCCCAGTAAGCCACATCATTCATGTCCAGAATGTTTCAGACCAAGGGGCCATCAGTATCGAGTCCACCAAACCACTCACCTCCCCCGATTTGTGTCAGCGTATCTCCGTGCTACCAACAGCTGTAGACCCCTGACCCGACACACACTAGCTGCCCCCCTGCCCCTCCCCACCTCCTGCCCAAAACCAGACCCGCAGTCAACAGCAGCATATGTTCTCCCTGGAGCATACACCAACACACACGTGCCTCAGTCATCTTCCTGCTGAACAGACACACACTTATACAAATGTAACAAGAACAAATGTCTGCAGGCCCCCGCTGAGTCAGTGTACAATCTAGTTCACTGTCGACGTTTCAAATCATGTGATTGGCCATCCTGGTCAACAATAATGGCGATGAACTGATTATTGAAATAATCAACTAATTTAGTAATTAAATAATCATTAACTGGAGTATTCACACTAAGGCCATTTGCTAATAGAACACCACACTCAATTAAGCCAAAGCTGTATGAAAAATATATGCAGTTTGATTTTTTTTTTAAAAAACAAAAAACTTCTTTGTCTGTAAATCTCTTCTACTCAGAGCTCCTCAAATGTCAGTTTCAGCTTCACCTGGTTCAAAAGCAAGTAAAAAAAAAAGATATCATATTATGCACCTTTTGCTATCGGAGTTTTGATTGGTTAATTGGACAACTAAACAGATCAGCCCTCCGCTGTCCTGATGGCTTCAGCTTTACACAGGTTGATGATAGAGGGATTTTCTTAACCGAGAAAGCATCCTTTGCTGCAAATAATCCAGTGTTCACTGAAGGGATAATGTTATTGCATTTTAACCAATATAATGAAATTGAATTATTTATTTATTTGCATTTTTAATTAAATTAAATGGTTAAATGAAAAAATTGCAGAATGTGCCATTTTAAAAAAAAAAAAAATCAGATTAATCAAAAATATTGTTTGAAAAATAGGATACTCCATTATTAAAATATGTGTTAGCTGCAGCCCTAAATAAATGGCAGATTTTTAGCTGTTGAATTTTCTTATGAAATCATAAATTAAGAATGTCAAAGAATTTGTGAAGTTACAGTGAATGTTCACAACCTAAGAACAAGAGAAAACGGAGCTCTCCTTTAACACAAAGCCAGCTTCACAGTGTGCCCCTTGCCCACTGTGAGGGTCCTGGTCCATCAACCCTCCACACATTTCTCTCTGATATTTTTATTGTGATGCTCTCTGGTCAACTAACAACAACATTTCTGAGATCAGAGCCAGGTGCTGTTTCAGTCTACTCTCCAAAGCTTCAATTTTCACCATTACCAGCCCCACAGTACAGAAGAACAGAGAGCTTGAGTGTGTGGTCTCTGTCACTAATCCCCACAACAGCTTATTGACCATCATAGCCTGAGGCTGGACAGGTTTCCAGCAGCAGCCAATACAGCCAGAGCCTGCTCCACTTTGGCCCATTGTCTGCTGACAATGAAAGGCTGCATCTTTAACCTTTCACCTTTAAAACCTTTGCAACCTCCAGCACAATCAGCTCACCATCAAAACAACATATCGTCTTCCCCCCTGGCTCCCTGCTTGTGGATTGCGACGTACGGAGCATGATGGATTTGTGTGGTTTACCACTGAGTGGCTCAACACTGTAGCATCCATCATCTCTGGATGTTCTGATGACTTCCAGCCAGGCTGCATCAGCAGGCTATGATGTACAGCTCGTATTATAGTACGACTCATTCTATTGTACATAATTAATGGTCTGTTTATAATTAACATGGAAAAATTACTAGGCAGTAATAATCTATAGGGCTACCCCATATCAGGAAAATGGAAATGAATAAATTGATTTATTCATTAAGCTTGTCATTACCAATAAATATTACTGACAGACCCTGAATGTTTGCTGCAGCTCCTTATACAATAAATTATTTTTATTGCAATCCAAGGAGTTTTTTGCTAGGGGTGGGCATTTATCGTATCGTTTCTCATTATAAATTTCTAATAAGAATTTTGATTCATTGTTGTTGCTTTAAATTCCAACTAATTATGCTTTAAAAAAAAGCTGTCGGTATTGTTAGGATTTTAAGTTGAACTATTTTCTCTACTGTTTGTTCAATGACGGGGTCAATAAATATTAGTACATTTGAAAATCTGAGTAAATTGCCATTACTGTGTTCAGTTTAGTGATACTAATCTACTTCATGCAACTGGTGTCCTAAAGAAGCGTATAATAAAGGGAAATGTTTTTCAAGAGAAGTATCTCTGTTTGTGGGGGTCATTGCTCAGTCCTGCTCTCAGAGCCACACAGTTACCTACATAGGAAGTAATAAATCATTCTTATTGTCCCTTTTATCGCAATCTTATTGTGACAGTAAAGGTTTAATATTTTTAATAAATAACATTTTTATCATTATCACAATAATACCACAAAATACTGTGACAAAAATGTAAGTCCATATTGCCCACCCCTATTCTTTGCAATATTTATATTGCATACAGCAAAATTGCAATAATAGTGAATGTATGCTATACAGTGTTAAGCAGCTCTGAGAGAAAATGTGTTAAGAAATTAGGAGTTGTGATGCAGCACAGATTCTGATGTTTATTAGTGTAATTGTGTACTAATGTAATTTATGATGACAAAAATTATCATCATAATTTTGATCCTATGACCTGCTTCATCCTAGAAGCAGGTCAAAAAGCATCAATCAACAAATCTAATGTGATATTAAGAAGCAAGCACTTGGCAGAGTATGGTAATTTATCGAGGCTCGCTGCAGAGAATAAACTAAAATAAACTCAGTACTGTCAGACAGCAGTTGAAGCAGTCTTCAATTTCCAACACCCAGCAGTATGAGCGCGACAGGCAGAAGGCGAAGCAAATAATCCCAAAAATTATTTCATTTTGCAGACATAACCCTGCCCAAGCTCCAGCAGACACAGTCCTCTCACATCGAACGTCTCCTTAAAAAGGTGTTGCATCTCCTGGACGTTTCACAGCTCATATATGGAGCTGGGACTTCAGTGTTAAGTTTAACATCTCTGCGGAAAAATCCAGATTTTACACTTCAGCACAATAATATCTGCACCTTACACAAGTGTGAAGAGTAAGCGCTTAAATTCAGTGATGCATCCACCATTGTGGACCAACACGGGAATAGACTCATGACTGGAAAAGCGCCGATCTTGTGCTCTTTATAAAAATAACTTTAGTAAATGCTGTTGAAATTTTTTTTGCCCCTTTAAAGTAAATGCTCTTTAATTTCACTTGTGCCTTTTTCTGCTTCAAGGTCAAGACTAGATTAATATGGTTTAAGTAGCAAATGAGCTTTTAATGTGCATAGAAGCACTGTATTTATTTCTTTTCACATAATAAAAAAGGTAAACACTATTTTTTGAAACAAGGCCCAACTGAGTTTGCTCATGCACAAAACAGTGTTGAATGCAACTTTGATTTGACTTTGAATGTTTCCTTTTTTAGCTGGACAATATTTGATATATGCAATGATCTATTTGACTTTCTGCATAATTTAGGCTGCTGAGAGTTTTACTATTTTCAATCTGTTAAATATTGCATCACTGATAGCAGATTTTTCAGTTGTGGTTTTGACTGAATTGTCATTACTGCACTTGACTTGCAAGGTTTTATATGCGTTTGTGTAAATTAAGGTGATTTTATGGTTCCTTTCCACCAGATCTATGTGATTGGTGTTGGTGATCAACACCAATCAGCATTTAGGGCTGATTCAGTAGCATAAAACCTGATCGGAGCATCCCTACTAATATTTATGCTCCAAAGGAATAGATAAAAGCATTTAAACTTTTTACAGCTTTTCCCCTATGCAGCAGGGGTCTCTAAAGAGAAATGAAGTGCAGCATCAACCCGGTAACCACAGTACATCAGCCTCGACTTTTAAGCCTGTTCTGATCTCAATGTCAAAACCCAAATCATAGTAAATTACCTGTTATTCCAGCAAATAGGTCTGTTTTAAATAAAGAGCTACAGAGAGAAAAGATAAAGAATTTGTTGCTGAATGAGTTTTAACACTACCCCCTAGAAACTGTTGGTTGTGTGAGGTCCTAGTGGCAGCAAGGTGTTTCTTCCACCTTGTGATCTATGTGATCTATGCCATTACCATGAAGAAACTCATCAGATATTCTCTTTGCCATTGCGACTAAGCTGCCACCTACTGATAGTAAAACGACAACTAATAACAAATTCAATCAACTTTAATGTGAGCACTTTCAAAATTAGGTGGAACAGCAGCTCAAAATCAAAAGGCTGTTCAAACCCTGGCATGTCAATAAACTCACAGATATTTTTTTAAGTATTTTGTCAAACACTCAACAAATTAATTGGATCTAGAAGAAAAAGCCCTTTGAAGGGGAGCAACACCAGTAATCCAATGCATCTTCTTAGACAGGAACAGCTTTTGTACATAGAGTTTCTATGGTGACCAACTGCTATACTGGCCTATAGGTGGTAGTAGTCCATCATTTTATTACAATATCAATCTTTAGCTAGGAGATGTACCACAGATTTAGATCAACCAGCACCAATCGAGCCTGATAGTCCATACTGCTAATAAGTTGTTGCTATGGATAAAATGAACAGTATGCTTGAGTGCACATGCTACATGTAATTCATTCAACCAGCCACTCAGTTTTCATCCATTGTTTTATTTGTCCCTAGTCCTTCCTGTTTAACATGACCAAATCAGTTGTGGGCTCCATCTTAAACAGATGGACAGTCCATCGCAGTTCCAACAAAGAATGAGACAAAAATACATAACACACTAAGTTTATCATCATCATCAATCTAAATTGGTATTTATTATTTAGCATCGGTTGAAAAAAAAAAAAAAGTCTCTTGTGGTTTAGGTTTGTGCGGATTTTTGCGCATTGGGGAGGTGGTTGTGCTCTTGCAAGTCAGGTGCAGTGATAGTTTTGTGCTACCCTCCGATCTGTCGGACCTTTTGTTTTTTCTGACATCTGCTGGTGTCAGCCAGCGGGTGACCCGTCAACTGTTCAGTTCGCAAAACCACAAAAAAAAGCTAATAAACCGGCGACCCGCCAGAACTACGCACACTGTAAAAAGCTCAGGCGGGCTCTTAGAACTACGGGAGGTTCAAACTCCACTGATTCATGTTTAGCTTACAGAAAAACGCCAACCCGTGAAATAAACAAAAACAAACTGACCAATAAAGATTTAGGCTTTGGCGTGCCCCACCTCACCAACTTCAAACTCTGAACTAAGAACGGCTGATCACATAATAGCAATTAACCATAGCTGTCCTTACTGATAACTATTGTGAGTAGTCCCTAACATTAATATGATCAGGCAGCATGTAATCATATTTACTTATATGAATTATTGTTATAAAGGCTGAGCCAAGAATATTTAAGTCTGTATCAAACAAGTAGCCCTTCGTGTTACTCTGGACCTGTGAAGTAGCTCCCAGTCTCAAAAAGGTTGGTGACCCCTGATTTAGACCAACTTTCTCAAATTCTCTACTGCTCTGTTCGAATTCTGCAAAATTAGTTCTCTGTCATATGTGTCCAGTAGTATTATTTGAAGACTACTTTTGAGAGTGGTCATAATCTTGGGTTTAAAATCAATCATCATTAAACCTCAACAAAACTGAGCAGAAACATATTAACAATATTTTTACTAAATGAGAACATTCAGTTAGGCTAATGTTTGTCCCTACTAAATAAACACTGATACTTTGAATGTTTCAACCAAATTTATTAAAAGAAACTAATTTGATCTGGTAATCTATGCTGTACTGCCAGCATGGTGTTTTGTGTAAATGTAACATGTAAAAAGGAGGTGGTCGGTACAATCCTGCTTCCCAGGGTGACCCAAAAGAGGGCAGTGCCATGTTACTAATGCATCCGCACATCCCAGATTACTGGATTCTAATGAGGTTGTTACAGTGACAAAACTTATTTACAGGTGTGTGATGTAGAACAGACAATGAAGATGGACCATTACCTCAGCTGAATAAAGGTCAAAAAAACAGGTCTTAGTTGTGTGACATCAGCGCTCTGCTCAATCAATCACTCTTTCCCACTTGCAAGATGGATGAGAGGAAGCAGTGCCACAGATAGATCATTGTTTTCACTCTGCAGCAGCAGCAGGACATAATGAATCCCATGCTTGCCGAGAGGTCAGAGTAGAGAGGGTTTCTTTACCCCTTGGGCACCACTTTATCCCTCCACCCCCTCCAATAAAGACGTCCATGCATGACAGTAAGGAGTTTCAGTTTGCTTCAGACAGTCTTGAGGGAACAGATGGGGTTATAACAAAGTGAAGAGGGAGATGTTGCCGCCAGTAACGTGACCACCTGGCTGTGATGTTGTGATAAGACCAAAGCTAGATCAGCTTGTTGTTGTCAAAGCTCAACAAGTTCTAAAAAATAATAATAAAAGACTTAGGAGCTTTATATCAAATGAGACATTTCTTTTTGTGTTTGAAAAGTAAAAAGTAATTTTCTTGAGTTTAACAATTGTTAAAACAAAAGTTTCTTTGTAAACCTGCTACTTGATCATAGGACAAAGAAATCAAAAACTCTAGAAATCCAAGGGAAGCTAAAAGCACATTTAATGGACATTAAAAAAAAATCAAAGGGTCCATTTTTATTAATCCCAACAGAAATGGATTTAACCAGGTGATATGAAGACAAATTATATGTTTTGACGAGACATAAGCAGTGTGGGATCGTCTGCGTGCCACTTTCTCAGTATTCTGGTTCTATTTAGTGTCACTTTCCACCTTTTCCAGCACCCTAACAGACCAAGTCATTTTGGATGGAATAAATGCTTATAGATTTGAAGAAAAAGTAAATATCTAGACCATGTCTAAAGAGCCAAGGACGTCACAGTGCGTTCAGTATCCTTTTTGCTCATCTAACATCGAGAATTTATTTATTCTGAGTATGTTGATAACAAACCAAATAAGAAATATTACAACAACTATAACAGTAGTAATAATGTTAATATTTAAACTTGACTTTGATGAATTTGCAAACAGTAATGATAAAAGAAAATCTCCATATATGCCTATTCTGTAGAAAGAGTAGACTGTAGAAAGAGGATACTTGAAGTCTTCAGTGAGCCAAAAATTAAAAATATCAATTCTTCCTTATACGATTAGGCAAAATTGTAAAAAGTGATAAAAAATATGTTTAAAATTACTTTTAAACTTGTGATTGTGACTTTGTAGTAATATAGAAATATTAATACATCACTGTTGTCATAGCATCCACCACCTAATTATAAGGCCAAGACAACTAACAACTTAGGACTAAAATGTTCCAACATTTCAGATTGAATAATCTATCAAAACTCAACAACACTATCGATATGGTTATTCCATCCATGTGTATTTAGCTCTTAGCTGAAGTAATACTTCAATTAATCAAAAATCTATCAAACAAATTTTTTATTTGTATAGCACATTTCAGCAGCAAGGCATTTCAAAGTGCTTTACGTCATATCAAACACAGAAACACAATGCAACATAGAATCAACAATCAAAACACGACATTAAGTCAAGTTCCATCAATAAATTTGTAATTGATTACATTTCAAATTCAATTCTAAACAGGTGGGTTTTTAGTCGTGATTTAAAGGAAGTCAGTGTTTCAGCTGTTTTACAGTTTTCTGGAAGTTTGTTCCAAATTTGTGGTGCATAGATGCTGAAAGCTGCTTCTCCTTGTTTGGTTCTGGTTCTGGGGATGCAGAACAGAACCAGAACTGGAAGACCTGAGAGGTCTGGAAGGTTGATACAACAACAGCAGATCTTTAATATATTGTGGTGCTAAGCCGTTCAGTGATTTATAAACTAGCAACAGTATTTTAAAGTCTATTCTTTGAGCTACAGGGAGCCAGTGGAGGGACTTTAAAACTGGTGTTATGTGCTTCTATCTTCCTGGTTTTAGTGAGAACGCCAGCAGCAGCATTCTGGATCAGCTGCAGCTGTTTGATTGATTTGTTGGACAGACCTGTGAAGACGCTGTTGCAATAATCAATACGACTGAAGATAAACGCATGGATTATCTTCCCGTCCAAGAAGAATATTGTGTACATGTAATTTAGAATTCTAATAAAAAGAACGTGCATTTCAGAAATCTACATTCCTGACTTCTTGCTTACAGTAAAAATTATCCTGCGGAAAAAAGGAAATATTCAAGCGGCCAAAAAAATGTATTAAAAATCCTCAAAGGCACATCCTGAGTTGATTAAAAGATTATCTTAAATATCTTCATTTTATGTTGTAATTCAAGTAATTACAGAATTGCAACCAAGCTTAGTCTTAATCTTAGTAGTTTGTAACATTTGTATCTGTTTCATTATGTCTACATCTAATACGTGATAAAACAACTTTGTTTATTCAGTCAGTATTTAATGCAGCTGACAAAAAAATTAATAAAATATAATGATGTCCTTTTTAGCCTTTCATCTTAGAAATATAGAACTGTGCTCGTTCGGTACACACACACACATATAATACACATTTTTATGTTACACATATCAATTTATCCTACATAAAAAGCTCTGGAACATATGAAGAAACCACTGCACTGAACCCTATAGAAAACCTAGTGGTTATCCAACTAAATATTAATTTCTGAACTCCTCCTGAGTTAAAACATTCATATTGTTGTTTCTATGTGAATATGAACTTGTTTTATTTGCATTATTTAAGGTCTGAAAGCACTGCATCTTCTTTATAATCTTGACCATTTCTAATTTTCTGCAAATAAATATTAAATTTGTTTGCAGAAATGTCCATATCTCTCTCTCGCTCACTCAATCAGTTCTTTATTCCTAAGCGCTGATCAGCAGTCTGCCGTTAGGCCAAGATCAACGAGGAGCCTCTCAGCACACACTGGGGTGGATGCAAGATTTGACAGATTGTGATGGAACTTAAGGGCTGACTTAACAGGCAGTTTCGCAGTCATACGTTGACCTCGACATCTGACCCTTGACCTTGTTGTGTAACAAGGCACAGCACAGCAGATCCACATGTCAGTGCTGTCATACTCAGTGTTTCTGGCTGACAAAAGCATGTAGCCACGTGGTGCTGGCCTCCTAATGCCAGTTAAATTCACGCAACACCTCTACTAAATCTGCTTTTCTCGAAATAATCTCCAGTGGACGACTTTATGTAAAATAGTATAATACTTTTTACTAAAGCTTGGATTTAAGCAGTTTAACAATAACAGCCTCTAAGGAACATTAGAAAATGTAAGTTTTCCATCTGACGACCTAAAGTTAATCAATGCATTTTTTTAAATTGTATTTAAAATACAAAGTTATGGTTAGAGGAGAACTTTCTTCAACTCATTCAAGGGAAATGGCAAATTTTTTTAAACAAGTAAAGATATTCAAAAGAAAAACTTACTGTATTCACAAAACCAATCTGTTACATGAAATCGTCGGGTCAAGCTAAAGCTCTTGCTAGTAACAATTCCACTAACAGCTCTGTTTTCAGGATTTCCGGAGACGAACGTAGCCTCTCTACAGCGACTCTGTAGCACACGCTCTCTGTGTACACACACATCAAGGAAAATTGCAAAAGAAAACAGCTAGGAGTAGTGCAAATATTGATCCTATAGTTTCTCAATAGAGCATCTCACAGTTGGATGTTCACAGTTTTGGACATTAATGATCTCAGTCTCACTTTTTTTTTTAATCAGATCTTCCCACTTTAATGATATGAGCAATTCAGACCCTTCAGGTCTTCCAAAATACCTAGTTTGATCAAACCCAAAGGAAGAACAAAAACCAGCAGTGAGGAATCATTTTCTTAATATGACCCTCATCTTCCTACAGACATGAGGACATTATTAATGTTTTAAAAGTAAATAGTCTATCTTTTTGGTTATACTGTTCAATACTGCAAATATAGAACACTAATGCCACCAAAAAACTTCAATAATTATTCATTTCTAGTTTCACCTTACTACACATTTCAGCACATCGTTTTCATGCTAAGCCTCATCTAGCTCATCATTGCTTCATCTCTTGATCTTATGTAAAGCACACTCCATTACTGTCATGTATAGAGCCTGCTCTAAATAGAGAGACTGATTGTCTAATTGATACATTGACTATACAAAATCAAAGACAAACTGATGGTTACAATACAGCGAAGTAGATTTGTCAACAGAGTTTTGTGGTGGATGTTTTTTTTTTATTGGGGACAGTAGAGAGACTCCTTTTAAAAAAGGAGGTCCTATTCATATCAACAACTGGATAGCCTCCCACTTTTAGATTATTATTTCAAATTGTTGCAGCAAAAAAGTACATGAAGGTAAATAAACCTAAATTGGTTACCCTCTTTAAGACGTCAAACAAACGATGACTTTTATTGTGCTGGTTCCATGCATCCAATCAACATTAACAGTTGATCCTGATGCGTGACTGGGCTCTGGGTCACGCTGTGGTCAGGGAGGGGGGGTGGAGGTGGAGTAGGGACTCTATCACCGCCACTTGACATGCTCAAAGGAGCAACTTCTCTTTCATCATACCAGGGGTCAGAGTTTTATTACCTCACAGAGCCAGCCAGCATATAGCACTGAGCAAACTCGGGCCTACAGCAACCATCTGATTAAAATTAGCTCCAACCAGACAAAAGACCGTCCCCATCAGCTGGATGTGACCGGCAGCCAATAAACTCTGTGCCTGGACAATCTAGATACAGTCATACCATCCTGATATTAACCTGATATTTGAGAAAAAATTTAATATCCCAAGATTTTAATAAGCTTAAAAACTCTGACTCAGACATGGAGGATGTTGTAGACATCCTCTATAACTTAGTAACTTTGTTGCTACATTTACTGATTTTTCCAACAAAAATAAAAAAAGGTATGTCAGCCAAAATCAGAATCAACAAGTCAGGTTTTATAAAGATCCCTGATTGGCCAGAAAACTGCAAATGGTGCACTCCTAAATATTGCGCAGAAGTAATATATTGTTTGTTTAAATATTGCTTGTGTTGATAATAATTGTTAAACAAAAATATGCAAATACTGTCCTTTCACAACCTGGAGAAGTCTATGTATGCTTGTGTTTAGATAAGAAGAAGAGTTTCTGTTCAACAGGTCTATTTAAAAACCTCTACCTGCATGGTTCCATGTATCTTTTCTGTTGTAAAACAACTGAAATGCATGATGATGAGCCTTATCTGCAGGTTCTGCTACAACCAGCTACTGACAGCAGCTTACAGCCTTCTGGGTATTGAAGAATTTTTAGCTGTGTAGAAAACACAGATCAATGCTGGCTTTTCCTCATTCAATTGAGAGTTTTAGTTGGAACCAAGCTGGTTTCATTCTTTACAGGAGCTGATCTTTTATAACCCCCACCAATAACTGTACCAATCACAGCTGCAGCCTCACAGGAAGGCCCTCACTACACTACATACCAAGTTCAGTGCTTTACAGCTGCCTATAAAATCATCCTCCAACCACACTCAAACTGAAGACATTTACTGCCTCTGGGTTGGCGACGTGATGAATATCACAGAAGCCTGACAAAAGCCCAACTTCCAGATCAAGCATCATTGCATCATGATACTCCAGTTCCTTCCATACACCATCACACAGCAAGCATGGGCTTCCATTAGCATCTGTTGGAGTCCTTCTACCTCTGCCAGGAGCAAGCAGGCAAAGCAAGCAGGCTGCCCCAGTCCTGCAGCTCATGGATCAAGTGGAGGCTGTAAATACTTTGCTGGGTTATGTTGAGGTCAGCCGAGCGCAGCGGCAATAATGCTTCAGGAGCATCATGCCACTGTCCCTGCTCCTTGTTCAAATAGCACTTACCTGCCGCTCCCCCCGATCCGCGTGTCACATGGTATACCTCTCCTCACACACCCACACACACACAATACATTTAGACTTACATTATAAATGAAGAAATTATTTTATATAATTTTTTTCAGTTCCACTGCAAAATTATCAGTTCTCTGATTTTACTTTTTATAGGTGTACGTTTGAGTAAAATGAACATTTTTCTTTTATTCTATGAACTACTGGAAACATGTCTCTGAAATTCCAAGCAAAAATGTATTTTTTGTTTTGCAGAAAATGAGAAATGGTCAAAATCACAAAAATATGCAGTAACAGACCTCAAACAAAACAAAGAAAACAAGTTCATACTCATTTAGAAACAACAATCTTAATGTCTTAACCCAAGAAGAGTTTAGAAATTAATATTTGGTGGAATAATCATGAGGTTTTCAATGGGGTTCAGTGCAGTGGTCTCTTAATCTTTTCCAGAGCTGTGTGTATGTACATACGTACACACCTACACACATGCATACATATAATTATTTTATATAATTTTTTTCAGCTCAGTTCCACTGCACAATTATATATATATATATATATATATATATATATATATACTGTATATAATAATTGTAACAATCAGTCTGTCTTTGATCTTGTATATATATACACATCATTAATGAATGAGGATTAACTAAGATTTCAAACTTAGGGTATTCGTAATCTGCATGGACCTCAGTACTGAGCTACGTTCCAGTGCTGCTGTGGCTATGCATCACCATTTGACCTCCATCAGCCTGACCTCACACATGTTGCCAAGAAACAAGAGCCAAAGCATCAAGGACTTTCAGCCTTTAAGGCTCTGGGGCAAAGGAGACTTCCTGCCACAACACTGCACATAAATGCTTTGTTTAAAGTTCAAAGTTTACATAGCAAAGGGCATACATCAACATTTTACCAATTTTTTTTTACTTGCATCCATATTTATGATAAAGTGTGAAAATATGTATAAAAAATGTGAAAGAAAAAAGCAAGAAAACAGACAGCCAAATTTGCAAGAGCGGTGCCGTTAAATCTAGAAAGCTAAATCATGGCATGGATAACATAATGGCATCCCGAGCCAAGTTCATAAAGTTAGGATGTATATGGCAAATTAGAGGGAACCAAGAGTACTTTTGTAAGAGTGTCACTAGGGTGCACCGACAAGTCAACCAGCCAATAAATTAACCGCAATTTTCTTAATTTTGAGATCAGTGATCGGCTGACGCATGTAAAAATGATCTTTTCCACCGATCTCATCTACCTGAGCAGAGACCTGAAAATCAGCCACTGTCCTCTTTTTCTCTGCTGTGTGAGAAGTTTAACTGACAGACCCACATGTTCACAGTTAACAATAGTCACCTCACCGTCACCAACTCTCTTGCTATATTTAGCAACATTTCAGACAATAAATAAATAAATAAATAAATAAATATCGGCAGGTCAAGTGTTTTAAAGATTGGTAATCTGCAAACAGCCAGGAAACTGCAATCGGTGCAGCCCTAAATGCAACATTTTGGAGACTTAAACAACCAGCACTATAGGGAGAGACATAAAAGCACCTGGTGGTATAATTTGCCTTTAATTTACCACATAGGGAATGAATACTTGTGCTAAAAACTACAGTTCCAAACTCCTTGCAGAATTATGTTAGATACTGAATGTTACGCTCCTGTTCTAAACAACACGGATTTATAAAGGCAACATGTATAATGATATGTCCATCCACCATTTTGTACGCTACAAAAAATATGTAGCATACAACATTTTTGTACGCTACAAGTTTCAGAAGTTTTTCCCACTGCAAACTTTACATTCCTCTATACATGAATGACCTGGTCAGGTCTGCTATCGCCTTAGAAACCGAATTTTGTTCTAGTAGGAACACTGTCACCACCATTCTACTGCTGATTACTGCACACACCATTGTTTTTGAAATCTCTAAACTGTGCAATGTAAAACATGTCTGGTCTTCCTTAAAAACAATATCAGGATTGACAGCAGCATTTCTGTATAAACATTTATAGAAAACAATCGGAATTTGTAAATAATATATAATTCTGAAAAACAACTTCCATCTCTGTCTACTTTTCTTTGAATTCAAAGTATAATTTTGTGCCTGGAACATTAACAAGTCAATTTAGATTAATCACATACATTTTAAGGCACTAAAAATGTTAATACAATTGTTTTTTGCAAACAACAGTTTTTTATTATTTGGTTCTTCTCTTTTTTTTTTTTTTTACATACAAACATTCAGGCAGAATCGTTTTATGTTTGCGACATCAGCAAATAACTGCCATGGAAAACAAAGCTGCTTCTGTTGCCCCACCGGGGGTTGATGTCTGCTTCTAAACCGATCTGATGGCGTGTTGGAAAAGACTTATTTTGTGCCAGTTGTGCTAAAATTAGTTTGTCTATCAGTGAATCTATCTGAGGCTAAAATAGCATCTCAGTGCTAAAGCTGGTGCAACAAGAGTACACTGTGGACAAGAGCAGATCCACAGTCCACATTTCTAAAAATAAAAAAGTTTTTTTCAAATAAGTTTCATGAATGATCAGGGCTTCCTGCAACACTGGAAAGCCGAACAGCTAATAGCAATTTGCATTAATCTGATGGTTGAAGAAGCTGAAGCAAAGATTAAAAACTATAAATATATTTGTTGTTGAGTTCATGTCTCTATTTATTCAATTTAGGCGCAAAAATGGTTTTTGAGTTGAAAATATTGAGTATTTTGTCAATATATAGTTTTCAAATAAAATGTGACTAAATACAGATACTGCAATTGAAGCAATCAAATGTTTTTATTGATTCCCCCCACTAATAATTTTATAAATAGGAACAGTGGGACCATGAGCTATAGAGCAATTTGTGAGAATTATGTAAATAATTCTAAGGTTGGGTCGTATCAATTTCTGGTTCATCATTAAGACCTTCCCAGAATATACTCTAAATTATTTGTCCACCTAGATAGGCTAGTGATATTGAAGTATTACTCTGTGTACTTTTTCATTTAAGTAACCCAATACTTGGGATAATTATTTTTCAATAGACCATTTTAAAATGCACTGCATTGCTTTTAGAGTTATAGCAGTCTTGCCAACACCTGCCCATAGGAGGCTTTAGAAGGATAAGAAAAGAGAAAGAATCTAAGAGAAAACTATCATTTGTAAAGCAGAATGTCAGGCCACTGTTAAAAGAACATCCATTCCATTTTCCCATGTAAACAGATTTGAGCTTTTGGGCTCCAATAAAGATGTTAATGTCTGTCTTTAGTTTTTTGGTCTGTATTAAGAAGGTTCCAGAGTTTGGGAACCTTAAATGAGAAACAAGACTGTCCAAAGGATGTTTTGTTTGTGTATGTTTCAAGCATCTCATAAATAGCCTGGTTCTGAGTCTGGTTAAAGAAATATCTTAACCACTGCCATTGTGCCGGTTATTTTTTTCCTGCAGAGTTTTAGGTTTGGTTCAGACTCTTCTCCAGAACTTGCTCCACAGCACACTGCTCTTGTTGGATTCGTGTCAAACTAATCACTCCTCTGATTCCCCTGAGATGTCAAGCAGCAATTCTACAAGCCTTTTGGTGACAAAAACCCAGAGACAAGAAATGCAACATGATGGATTATATCTGCCCCCTCACCTTTTACTACCCCCTACTCTCCCACCACCACCATCAGCTGCAAAAGAAACTCACTCCCATTCTACTGTACTGGTCATCATTCAATCATCACAGTGGGGGGGCGGGGAGAAGGAAAGAGTGGGGGTCACATCCTGTCCCTGTTCCACTTGCTTACCCTTCCCGAGGGACAGGACAGCCCCTCACCGGCTCCATGGAGCCATAGCAGAGGCTGACAAAGCACTTTCTTTCAGCCTACGCTCCCTGCTCATGCCGGGCCGCCCAAACCCCCAGGATCAGCTCCACATAAACACCAAACCTGTCGTCCTGCTTTACTCCTCCACTGCCTTCAGTCACACCAAACCTGCACACTTCAGGGCAGCTCGTGTGTTGTGTTTGAAGGGATCAATAGAAATTAGGTCTGTTTCCTAAATGTGGTTATGCAGAGGCTCTGAGTGGAGCCAGAGTTGCCCCAAGCTCTAAGCTGCTTTTGTTTCTTCTGAACAATAGTGGATGATGGTAAATAGGCCTGAGGAGTGGACATTGCTATTCAGCAGATAGGAATGGCTTTTCCAGCTGGACCTCAACATCTGGAGGCATCTGTGTCCTGGGGTGGCAGGGATAAAAATGGGAATGGTTTCCAAGGTGACATCTTCAGTGCCTCGCTACCTTTAGAGTTGGAAAACTACAAAAGTTTTATACAGTTCGATAAGAGAGAAAGAAAAGCAGAAGCTTTCCTGTGATCTGTAGGGAGAGAATTTTCTCCTTCCACCAAGTTTTAGGATTTTTAGTCACCTTGTATGTATTTAGGAAAGAAAAAAATCAACAATTGTCTACAGATGTACAGCAACTATATAAAAAATAAGTACTTTTAGAATATTTCCCTAAAGTTCTCCTGTTTTATTGTTAACATTCATACTGAGCATAAATGATCACTTAGACACCCTCACTGTGTGAAGGAGTGACAGGGTTGAGTCAGTAATAATCTAGACATCAACAAATTCTGTTTTCACTAAATCGAACCACATTAGCTTATGTCAAATAAATATCTCTCTTTCTGTCAATTATAATACACAACATTATGTATTATAATGCTGAGAAATATAAACATTGACAAGAAATGGATAAGAAGCACATTTGATATAAATAAATAGGTTTATAATGAAGGAACAATAAAAAAATATATATTTTTGCTTGGTTATTTGTTTTCAACAAGTGTGCAAATAGATTTCCTTCATTTGAAACGGTTTTGTTTACAGCTTAGTTACTAAGAAAACTGAAGAAGAAGAAAGATGCTTTTCTTCTCTTCTACTGGTCAAAAATTAAAACATATTTAATTAATCAGGTTTCTCACAAATTTTCCATTTCAAAAATTCCAAACTTTTTCAGACTCAAATTTGATGGAATATTTTTCCCCACATGTTTTATTATCATTTGTGATAACTGTGCACAACATTTTCTTTTATCTACATGGTCCATGGTAAGAAAACAGAATGCTGAATTCAGCTCCTGCTGTTGTTGCACAGAAAAGGGCCATTTCACTAGTTTTGTGGCTCAACTAACACCAGCTCTATAGATCAAAATCTATATTGCTTTGGCTTTTTAAATCTGGGCTGGTCATCGTACATGTAACACTGATTACTTAAAGCTAAATTTGTGACATATCTACACATTCATTCTTATGTATACATAAGAGAAAAAAAACATCTGTGGAAACTGTTTGATGAAGCACACTTCAGTCTTCAATTTTTGAAATGTTCTTTGCTTTGGTCACAGGACCAATTTCAAACACTGATACATGAGTCTGAAAAAGCAGTGAAATGAGTGGACATTTACTTGTAACCTGTGTTATTTAAATGAAAACAAAATGTTCAACCAGCTCTGAATGTTCAGTTCTGATGTTAATTTTTACATGAATTACAAATTATTGTAAAAAGCTCTTTTTAAACAGAAAGTGTTTTTTTTTTGTTTTTTTTTAATTATGGGTAAATTCAGCTTGGAAACACAGACATAGTTCCAGACTTTTCCAGACCTGGAAATGGTTTAATAAAACTCAGAATGCCCAGGAACAAGATTGTTATGTAAAGAGAAACTAATTGTGCAAGAGAAAATAACCAGAGAAAATGCAATATTCCAACAACTATTAAAACGTGTCAATTAGTTTTACCTGCATTATAATCATTAATCCTAAGTATATGACCAGCTTCCCAAAATCATTGGAGGGACATTGAATGCTTCCTCCAATGATTTATTGAATTTAAAAGTTGTTATTTTTTACAAAATCCACAACGAACCTTCAGTGGCGCCAGGACACCATTACTTTTAATCTTAGATGTGACGATAAATTTTGTTCCCGCACGGGGGTTCGAAATGGGACTGGCGCCTGCTGCAAAGTGCTGTGAGGCTCAGTTTGTGTCTGGAATAGGCCGATATCACCAAACAATATCCTATGAAGAAACAATTAATCTTCCAGGCGATCGGAGAAGGGTTTTTTTTGTATTCAGTTTTTTTTTTCCTCGCAAACTGTAAACCAGGGCCATGTGAGGAGCTGCAGGCAGCAGAACCCCGGTAGAACCCGTTCCTCCATGTCAACCCGTTCTCGTTCTGTTCGGATTTGGGAGACTAACAAGCTAATGGCTGCAGGGCCTTCTCCAAGTTCAAAAGTTCACCTTTTACGATCTCCTCGGGCCTGACTGACCACCTCCAAATAAAAACATTCCGACCTCTGTTTCCAGCAGCTCCAGCATTCACACACACACACACGCGCGCACACACAACTCAAAAAGCAAGTAAACACACATAGACACACTTTGGAATAATAAACCTAATTCATCCGTTCCCTCTTGAGTAGCAAACCAAATTTCGCTTATAATTTTACCCTTTGGTCAGAAAGAGCAAGTTTATAAACCTAAACTACATCCCACCCGCTAAACTACTTCTAGGAATGCAGGTTATTATTTAATTCATTCGTCTCCCTCAGCAACAGTGTGCAGGCGATTCCAGCAGCAGCAGCAGCAGCAGCACTAACTCTCAGAGGCTCATCAAACATGCAGCCATGTGTTTTGGATGGAGGCGCGGTGCTAGCCTACCGTTCACCGACTTGGCGTTGTTTCTCTCCGGGTAGTCGAACCCATTCGTCCTCTTCTCTATCTCCATCCTCCAGCACGGGCTGATCCGGAGTCAGCCCAGCGTTGCCCCTCACCGCCACACAGCAGGGGGGATGATGGCGGGGTTGAGGGGTGACAGTACCGTTGATGTTGTTATGAAGTGAAACAAGCCGTCCTCAGCTTTGCCGTGTCACCGCTCGGACCGCGGTCCCATGCCGTTCAGCGAACTGTTTCCAGTCAGCAGGGAATTACTGGATCCACACACACACACACACACACACACACACACACACCCAGGAATGGTGCGTTTGAGGTCTGAAAGGAGGGCGGAGTTCAGTAACCTGGGAACTTAAGTAGCTTTTGCCGAATAAAATCTTGGTTTATTGTGAGAATAAATATCACGCGTGCAGTGCGAACAAATAATTCCTTTCAGTTTGCTATTATCAAACTCTTCATCAAAATACCGGGTTTTAACTCAGAAAACCGAAATGTTAATTAAAATGTACATAATTGGAGCTGACCTTACCTTTTCAGTTCACTAGAAAAGACGTAAACTGAGCAAAGTAAGCGCAGGTGGATTTAAGCTTTTTTTTTTTCTCAACCTTCTGCATTTGAACTGCAACACAAATGTGAAACCTGTTCTGTGCCGAACCAGTTTAAACTAGCCGAGTTGTTTGGAGACGTTCAGGTTTTGGGGCCTATTTTAGTTTCTTCTGCTAAACTGGAAAGCAACATCAGCGCACGCGACAGCCAGCTGCCTTCGCCCTGAGGGAATTATGGGAAGTGAAGTTTAGTGTCCTTCTTGGCCACCGAAATCCCAGCTGTTAACTTGAAGATAATGGACTACAACTAAAGAACGCATTTCGTTTGTCTTAACTTTTGTGTATCAAATTCGATATCAATTCAAGTTTTTATAGAAAGAATGTTTTAGGATTTTTTCAGTAGACCATGTGTAACGTCCTTCGCTGGATGCTTCACTATGTCTAACTATACTTAAATCACATTTATACTGACATGTATACTGACAAAACCAAACTTTTTCGCACCTTTAGAAAATATGTACTAATGGGACAGTTGTCAGTACATCTAACCATCTTTTCAAAGTTAATGTAACTAATATTATTTGTTTTTTAAGCTGAGAAGAATTTCTGCACTCCCATTAGTATTCATGATTTTCTATTCCTCTGGAGAATAAATATGACACAAAGATAAATTTTTTTCCATCACTAGCCACTAGGCAGGACAAGGACCAATATTTATCTTTGCCACCACACACAGGGAAACAATCTTCAGTGGTCTTCATTGTAGGGCGCTTCAGCAAAGAGGGCCCTCCATGACAACCGTTGCTGTGTCTATGCCAAGTTGACCAGGGGTGGGGCAGGAAAACGCCTTTTCTTTTCTACCATCACAAATATGTAAAAAGATTTTTCTCCTACCAAGTTAGAAGGCACCTGATTACTTCAACTATTCTCCCTCTGATGGGCCATTGAAGATCTGCTATTCATGAACTCTTAAACATGAAGAACTGGATCCTTTAAGTCAGGGGTCTCAAACTCCAATCCTCAAGGGTCGGTGTCCTGCAGCTTTTAGATGTGCCTCTGCTGCACCACACCTGAATAGAATAATTAGGTCATTAGCAAAGCTGTGGAGAACTGATCTACACAAGGAGGAGGTAATTAAGCCATTTCATTCCAGTGTTTTTTGTACCTGTGGCACATCTAAGAACTGCAGGACATTGGCCCTCGAGGACTGGAGTTTGAGACCCCTGCTGTAAATTGTAGTTCTCTGTGATTTATGATTAATTGTAGTTATTGAGTACATCATTACAAATAAATTGAAAATGGGTGATGAACGTTGGCCAAATATATGGCCAAATCAAAAGTACATCACCAGACACAGATCATCCCCCAGAGAAAACCCGTGGAGAGCATCAGACAAAACTCAGGACTCTGAATCGTATTGTGAGGCAATGTTGATTAAGTCATCTTAGGTTTGTAGAGATTCTTCTCTGAAGGTCTCACATCAACATTTCAATTAGGTTGAGATCTGGCGTTGACTGACTCAGAGCGACAACTTGTTTCTTTTCTTTTTCAGCCAGGTTTGCTGTTTGGGATCATTGTACTGTTGGTGACATGATTTTGGCCAAGATGCAGCTGTCAGACAGATGGCCTCCCATTTGACTCAAGAATACTTCAGGTACCCAGAGGAGTTCATGGTCAACTGAATAACTGCTTGACTTCACAAGTGGCTGCAAAACAATTCCAACCCATCATTCCTCTATCATCCTGCTCGACAGCCAGTGTCTGTGCTGTTATGCTTTGTGAAGTTTTCTCCCAACATCGTTTTCTACATTATTGAATGCATTGCATTTGAACAGGAGCAGATGGTTTCTTCCATTTACTTTTAAATCTTTTGAGAGTGGTTAGAGTTTACTTGCAGCCTTCATGCTCCATGAAACATATTCTCTCTCATATTCTTAGACTTAGAGCAATTCTTTTTCAAATTCTGTCAGTCAAATTTATTTATAAAGAACCTTAAAATAATGAGCTTGATCAAAGTGCTCAACAGCAAACAAAGTAAAATATTGCAAATAGCAGAAATTAAAATAAACAAACTTAAAAACCAACACAGAAATACAAAAAAAGATTTAAAATCATGATGGATCCTGCCTAATTTGTAGAGGCAAACCATTCCACAGTGTCAGAGCCACCACTGCAAAAGCTCATCTCTGGATAACTTTTGGATTTACAGTGAACCTTAGGCACTTTTAAAAGCATCTGACCTGCTGACCTTGGAGTGTGAGTTGGAACACAGGGCTGCAATAATTCAGTGAGGAAAAAATGGAGCCAGTTTGTTAAAAAACAAACAAGAGAATTTTAAATAGAACCTTAATATCAACTGGACATCAATGAAGTTCAGCTAGAATTGGCATAATGTGCTCTCGCTATCTGGTACCTGTCAAAAACATGTCAGAACCAGATGTAAGTGAGTGAGCAACAGCAGCCTGGGAAACACTGGGAAGAAGTCTATTACAGTTAACAAGCCGAGACGTGATAAAAGCATGGATTACTGTCTCCATTCTCCTGTGAGATAACAACAAATTTAAGCTTTGCTGCCTCAACTGCTAAAAACAAGACTTCACACCTGAGTTTACTTGGCTGTTCATTTTCAGGGGAGGGTTCATTTTTACTTCTAGATATGTTATCGGGGTTTTCCCACTGGGTGCCAAAGATAAAAGGTTAAAATTTGGCGTCCTACGAACAGCCATTTAGCCCAAACCAAATTTCCTTTGACTTATTTTCATGAAAATTCAGAAAACTTTGCCAGACATTTAGTGTCTCCTGTTTTTCAAGAGTAAATAGACCTGGCAATCATCTCAAAAAGAGATTCTGTATTTTTATTTTTTTTAAATGACTCCAAATAGCATATCCAAGAATGGAACCCTGTAGTACACCCCAGGATAGTGCAGCAGAGGGAATATGTCTTGCTATAGAAATGAATATCTATTGGTATACTGTGAATATTTTCTTCTTCATGGTCGGTGTCAGTGATGGTCTGCTTAAGTCTGCAGGCTTCCCCAAGATTAGACTGTAATATGGCCATAAGAAAACATGTCTGTATTTATAATACTGTAGTATTGTAATGTAATATTTACATTTTATGGGGAAAAAAACAGAGGTTGAAGTTTTCATTAGCTAGACACCATGACAAAATGAAAGCATATCTGTTGGTGAAGCTTTTTAATCTGTCAGTTGTCCTTCCTAACATGTAGCAGAAACTTAATAAAAGTTTCTGCTGGTTGAACAGGTCTTGTTATTCTATGAACTGGCCAGGCGATGGCGCCAAATATCTTTTTAGCTGGAGTCTTAAGGAATTAGGATTTTTAAAAACTTTATCAATAATAAATTAATTAGCTGTGGCTACAACGCGGCATCGTGTGTATTGCCTACATAACCCCAACTAATTCAGACCACATTAACACCGTTTTGTCTTGACTGCCTAACTTTGCCTGTTGCGCGTACTCTGAGCGTACGGTGTGAGTGCGTGTGTAGGCTGCATGTGCGCGCGCGCGCGCGCGCGCGCGTGTGTGTGTGTGTGTGTCAGAGCCCTCCCATCTGTGGAGGACACCGGATGATGGATGGTGCGCTCGGATGAAGGCAGACCTCAGAGCGCGGCCCAGTGGCATGCAGAGATCCGCGCTGTGCGCTCCTGAAGCCCGTCACCTGCGTGAAGCGGAGATGGAGTTCAGATAGACGCGCCGCTCCAGCCCTGGGACTGATCGCTGCGACTTCCGCTCTGGATTTCTGCACTTCATGTTTAGTCGCCCTGTGAAAATGTGGAGACTCACCAACTTGTTGGCCTGTCTGCTGGTGTTGTGTAAGGACGCGTCCTCACAGAACAAGGTAAGACGGCGCTTTTATTTTACAGCCAGCACGCCTGATTGCATGTTTGCAATCAGAAACTGAACACGGGCTTCTTCAACCGCCTCCACCTCAGTGTCAAAGTGACTGAGCATCTCCTGTACATTTTCTGCTTGAGCCCAGCAGATGTTTTTTGTTTGTGTCATTTCCTGTGTTTCGAGAAACTCCCTCCGTGAGAGATTTTGTGTCACACAGATAAACATAATCGCACCTAAACTGTGCGCAGGCCCATTGCCAGCAGAGATGGCACTCAGTGGGGTTAGTGCAATATCAGGCTGGCCGTGTTTGTTCAGCTGCTGGACTGCAGTAACCCCTCACTCTCCCTCAACCTGATTCAGCTCCAAAAACACACAGCCAGAAGGGAGAAAACATGGAGTGTATATTGAATGGAGTGGCTGTCAGCAGATGTCTGCTTTAGAACTAATCATGGAGGTTAAATCAGCTTCAATGCAGTTCAGCAAAAACTTTGATCCTCAGAAAGGCAGTAGCAGGAGTTGCAGCTGTAGTGCTGAGCAGTTTGAATCCTGAGGTTTAAACTGCTTGTCATCAGCTTGTTTGTCCTTTTCCCCTGCAGCATAAAATGATTTTCCCACTTTGTTGTGGATAAACATGACTGCCTCTGAGTGAGCGCTGGTCATTAATGTCTAAGCCAGGGATGGATGGAAACCTCCATGGCGACGCACTCACTTCTTTGTGTCTGATCTAAAGCCTGAAATCAGACAAGTGGAGACAGGAAGCATGCTCAGTATACCTGACCTGTGGAAGTGGATGTGGACTTTGTGCTTTGCAAAGGGAATTCAGCACTGGCTTCAGTGCTAATATAAACAATATAATAAACATAGTCCTAATGAGGTATGTGCCAAAATTTGCAGAGAATCTTAAGACCACTAATAATCCAAGATTATGTCTCCCTGAAATGCCTGTACCATCCAATTCAACCTGGGAGGAGTTTTCAACATTCAAAATAAACCATTTTGGAAAGTTATTGTGGAGCTAATCTAATTGGTTTCAGTAAAGCAAACATTAAAATCTCTCAGCAAACATTTAGAGGTTGTAATTATATAGGAGCAAGTGCATTTTAGACACAAGGTGTTTGGTAGAAAAAACTAAACACCTTGGAAAAAACGTCAGACATGCTTTACAAACGTATTGATAACCTTTAAACTATTTTTTTTATAAATTGTCAAACAGCTTCAATGTATTTTGTTGTAATTTTATGTAAAAAAAATAAAACTAAAACAAAATGGAGGAAATGTATAGTTTTAATTTTCTTCCACAAATAAATTTCTGAAAAGTGGGACATTCATTGGTGTTCAGGCCCTCTTGGTCTGTCCTCTGTAGAACCACCTTTTAATTCAATTCTAATTGGCAGTCTTTGGGATAAAGTATCTCCATCAGCTTTATATACATAGAGTCTGAATTTTTTACAATTGTCTTCTCCGACACATGAATGATGTAAATCATTCCACTGTAGCTCCGATTTTATGGATGGAAAAATAGGAAGCTGTGTAGAACCTTCAATTCACATTATTTAGAAAACATGAACTGTTTAGCCACTTTACAGGACCTATAGTTATAGTTATGTAGTAGCTACGTGATTATCATTAGGTAAATTTGCTTGATTTTAACTTAGTCTAATAAAGACCCTCTGCTCAAGGAAACAAGAGGCTCTAACAGCTTTCATCTGCAGTTCCATCACTTGGATTAATTATATGGCTTTTAAACATCCGGCCTCATCCGGACAGACAAGAGGGCACAAAAAATAACTACAACTATACCAGCTTCAATCAGGCACAAAAAATAAAGAGCTACACTCCAGTCTTGCTTTTATAAAAGATTTGAGATCTTCTAAATTATATTTTTCATGACATAATACAAGTTTCCTAGTATAAAACCGACCAACAGGAATGTCTGTATGAAAACTCAAATATCAATGTCCAAAAAACAATCAGATATAGGAAGGTGTTTTGATTATACCAACTGGGAAGTGCTTCAAAACAGAGCTAGCAACGACAAGACACAGTCTCTCATTGACCCATTCACAAAGGATATGCTGTCCAACAACCATTCAGCAAGTAAGTTCACATAAGACTGTTCTAGCATCATTTCACATCTGTATTAGTGGGAAACATCACACACACGTCAGTTTTTGCCAGTGTATATGTGTTAAGCTCGAGGCCTGGGGTCCAAATCTAGCCCACCATGGGTTTTTAGGTTTTCAGGTCAAACTATTATTACTAATCTTTTCATTACTTTACAAAAGGTGGGACTATAACTAAACAAAATGTTAAATGTAAACTACTCAAAACGAGTATTTAAAGTACTAATGGCTCTGAACTGAGACAATTCTCATTTCTAAGTTTGTACCAGTTTTGGAGGGGCCTGTTGGTGAACACCTGACTGGTGAGTCAGTAGGTGGCAGTAATGCACCTTTAAGTAGTTTACCAACACAAAGAAAAAGAAGAAGACTGGCCCAATGCATGTTTGTTCTGACTGTGTTGGCTGCATGGGTCGCCTGCTGATCTTGTTGGTTCTGTAGCATTACAATGGCTCCTGGCGCTGTAGCTGTGGATGTCAGCTTTGTTAGTTTGTTCAGTTCTGTTTCGTTTTCTAGCCACCTTATTTGATTTGGTGGAGAACCTCAAGGGTTCAAGGGATTATTTTTTCATTTGCATTCCCTTGCAAAAGTTGTATATTGTCTTGAGTCCTTTGTCCAAATGGACTTTGAAATCTTGTTCGTGAATCATGAGTGTTTCTCTCCCCAACGTCAGATCTTCACCCGGCCAGCCTGTAAAGTGTTACTGAGAGGGAAGTTGTTGAGGAATAGCTGATGACCTGCCAGAAGCTGAGTCTCATTTTTGGGCTCATAGAAACACTCTCCTATTAATTGTTTTGTATTAATGTTTAAAGCTTTACTCAACTGTTTAAAATGTTACTATTGTATAAAAAACCACTTGATTGTGACTATAATTTGCATTGAGTAATTCTAACAAACATGAGTTGTAATTACTGATAAACATAAGCAATGGTTGAGTCAATTAAAGTTTTGAAACCTTGAGTTCTTTAGTAATGGATTATTTTGGACACAAGATTTTATGGAAACAGAGATTGATGGTTTTGGTTTTGGTTTTGATTTTGTAAAAACTAGACCATCCAGGGCAATCGCTTACCATGCGCAGCTTTAGTAACGACTACTAATTTGGGTTTACAGTGTAGGCTATAGAGGGCCACATAAATATAACCTTCAAGATAACAGTTGTCCATCAATCAATCCATCCATTCATTTTCTTTACACTCTTGTCCCCAGTGGGGTTGGGACGGGTGATAACAGTTGTTTTGTTAAATATTATTTTATCAATCAAATCAAAGCACTTTTTATTTGTATCTGGTCAAATTACATCTATGAGAAAATATCTTTAATGTTATTTAACTTTATACTTTGTAATCATCAAATGCAGAGAACACTATTTATTAATATTTCAACAGTTTAATGGGTAGTTTTACCAATACAATCTGCCACTAACGGCCCTTTGAGGACATTGGTGATCTTGATACGACCCAAAATGAAAATGAGTTTGACACTCCTGAGTTAAAATCTATGGACTGTGGTGCAGTTGGTAGCACTTCACTTGCAGCAAGAAGATCCTGGGTTCGATTCTCTGCGTGAAGTTTGCATGTTCTCCCTGTGCATGTGTGTGTTCTCTCTAGGTACTCTGGCTTCCTCCCACAGTCCAGAAAAAAAAGACTGCCAGGTTGATTGGTCTCTCTAAATTCGGCTTATGTGTGTGAGTGTGTGTGCGTGCATGACTGTTTGTCCTGTCTGTCTCTGTGTTGCCATGCGATGGACTGGTGACCTGTCCAGGGTGACCCCACCTCTCAAACTTTGACTAGCACCCCTCACGGTCCCACAGTCCCACTGGTGATTAAGTGTGGATGGATGGATGGATTTAAAACAATTCTAGAAGGAAATAAGTTAAAAAGCTCATCAGAAACTAAACTTGTAAAGATAACAGAACCCACCTGCTAAAATTATGTAGCTAATGTATAACTTCAAGAAAATTTTAGAAAGATTAGCATTTACTCTACACTATAATCTATACTTTATTAGCTGAGTTCTTGCAGCAGCGCCCTCTCCTGTTTACATGGCCAATACCAAGAGCTGCACTGACCCAGTCCAAAGTGCAGGGAAACATGTACCTCTATCCCATTTGTTATTAAGATGGCTGCCACTGTATATCTCCATAAAATATAATAACAGCCATGTGTGAACACACACAGTGTCTCAGTTCCCTCATGCTTACAATTTGTCTGTGATGCACATTCTTTCGGGTTTTGGTTGACGTTGTTTGTGTCTTGAAACTTAAACACTGTAAACCATTCTGACATCAACAGTATGATGAGAGAGCCCTCGGAGGTTAAAGGTGAACAGCTGTGATTGATTGATTACCTGTTACGGCCGCACATTTCCACTGAGTCCGAAGTGGTTTTCCTTATGAGTGTGTTACACCACCACTGTTTGTTTTAGCAAACACTGCTAAAACACCACGTCTCATAATTTCGGTTTTCTGAAATTATGAGATGTGTTGGAGGTTTAAATGATTGAAAATGACTGATACATAATGCAAAGAACATTTTTGCTAATCCACCCTCTCATTACTTATGTACCATAGCTATGGAAAAGAGGTAATGAGCCCTGTGGACGACCTGGTCCATTAGCTAGTTTGTCTGCATTACTTTAGGCAGGGATCTTCCTAATTTTAGGGTGTCACACAGGTTGAAAGGAAGTCTACTCAGTCTGAAATGTAAATCTACATGTGCTAGCCAGATATAACTCCAAACTACCACTGTGTAGGTGTGGAGGCCAAAGAAATGTCCTCCAGAGCAAACAAATAGGTCAGGGCTGAGTTCCTACAATAGACCGGTCTAAACACAAAAACCTCTAGCTTGTCTGAATATAGAAAAATTAATTTAAAAGTTGTATTGTATAAACCATGTCTTCTTAAATACTCATTAGTGGTCCAAAATCATAGCAGGTTTAACAGAGTCTGTCCACTGACACCAACTTTTGTTTCATTTTATTGACCAGGCTGATGATATGAAAACACAGTTTGCAGGAATAATAATACAAACACCAAGGCATGTCTAAATAAACAGCATGCCTCCATTGCTTTTGTTAATAACCAAATGGGCAACATTTCAGTCTCTAGATGTCTACATGTCAGTGTAAACATGTATAATTTTTCTTTTGCTTCACTATTATCCCCTACCTTGTCTGGTATCTATTTAATAAAATTCAAATTTCAGGTAGTTAGTTTGGAAATCCATAGCTGTCTTCAATTTGTTGCATTTGTTTTTCTTTTGTTTATTTTTATTTATTTATTTATTTTATTTGTATGTTTTTCCGACCAAGCTGTTCATAAGGTAAAGGTTATATCTGCAAACTTTGCAAATTTTTATGATCAACTTTCTCTCTTCCACTGATAAAATTTATTGACGAGAAAAAGCACCTGACAAACTGAAGTTCATGGGTTGAGGTAACTGTGGAGCTTTCCCCAAAGCACTTTATAGACGTACCACCAGTGGGACAGACAGAATCATACCAACTTTTGAGGAAACTAAATTACTCATTAGGTTGCTTGATGTGTTTATTTGATGGTTTAAATGAAATATTGTATTTCCACTTTAGGAGTGGATTATAGCGTGTGTATCCGTAGCAGCAGAGAGCTGCACAGCTTTGTGCCAGATCTAATAAACATCCTTTTGAAGACATCATCTGGGGAAAAGGCATTGGCAGCATCAGTCATTCCTCTCATAATTGAGGTCACCAAACACACACTATTAATTAAGGGACTGTCCCTTTTTTTGCTTATGCTAGGATTATTACAGTGTGTGGATTTTATGAAGGAGTCATGCTGACTGATTTATATGTATCTCTGCATTGCACAAGATTTTCATGTTTAAAACAGACCTGTAGTTTGGTTTAAAGGTTTTTGCCAAAATCTTCAATGAGACTCAAGAGGATAGGTTGGTGTTTTATTGAACTGAGATTCTGTGGTGTTCATAGTAATCATTCTGTTAGCTGTAATAGAAAGATGCCATATTGTAAAATCCACTGAGAGTGGTAGAAAGTTAACTGGTCAGACAAAGCCAGTTGTCTGGCTTTGTCTGATTTTAGTTCCTAAAACTAAAGTCTTCAGGATTTTAGTTCCTGAAGACAAGTCAAACCGAAAATGATGTGTTATTTGGAAATCGTCTGTTAATAACCAAAGTTATGCATGTTGAGTATCAATCAGCTAATTAATCTTATTAACATTTTTCATTTTAGCTGTTTTAACTTTTTAACAAACTCATCACTGCATTATGACATCCGTCTCCTAGAGTCAAAGACACTGTTACAGGAGCTCACCTCAAAAACTCTGAACTGTCCCTTTAAGTTGAACCTTGACAAATCTTTAGGCCGCTACATGTCAGAGCGAGGTCATTATGTTTTAGAGCCCTTCTGCTTCAGACTATCTGGAGACATAAACAGACTCCGCTGGAATGTAGATGTTTGCTTTCAAAAGCAATAAGAGCTTGATAAACTTTGTCTTTGGCTATTTAACAGCCTGGTGCTAATTCCAGTTGTTTAGTTTGACTTTTTTTTTTTTTTTGACCATGAGCATTAACACTTTTACTAAAGTGCTAGAGTTGAGTAGTGGTTACTATGCACTCTAAGACACTTTAAATTTGTCTCATCTGGATTTGATTTAGAACTAGCTTTGTTCTTTGTCATTATTGTGCAATCAAACTACTCCTCTATCGACGGACAGACAGATCTCAGCAGTTCCGAGAGACGTCATCACAGGGTACGTGAACAGGCTGCATCTTACAGAAACTCCTGTCATGCAGTGTGTTTTGAACAATTCTGGGTTTCACCTTGTAGCTTGTCAGGGCGTGTTAGCTGTAAAAAGTTTCTGCGGCTGATCTAATATGGCTCTCTGCAGCATGCTTGCTCTGCTCCTCTCACTGTGCAGGTTGAGCTGTGTGCTTTCTGACCTAAAACTTGACTGCACTTTAGAGGTCAAAGCTCAAAGCATGCGTTAAATACTCTGCATTCTTAATTATTGCCAATCTTAAGTGTGTTGCCCGTTCTCATGCTGGCAGGTCAGCTTGGCATGAGATTTGGGATAATTAGATACGCTTACTGGTACATGTGACTTGACAGAATGAGGAACTAGCTGGTCTGAAGGATCATTTTGATTCATTCTGATAACCTGCTGCTGTCTCCTGGGAAAGAACACCAATTTAAAGGCTGCAAAGTCAAACTTGCTGGAAATTAACTGCAGCGTCTGAGCAGTGCAGCCAGCAGAATGAAGCCACAGCGTCATGCAGATCCACCTTATTTTCTTGTGGTTGTTGTGTTTGTCAACCTGCTGCTTTTTGCTCAACGTGGGTCAGGATCTGCTCAGCCCCCCAACCCAGAACGTCTGCACTAACAGAGGGGTGAACACACACTTCACCCTCTGCATCTTCCCCATCAGTTGGCCCACATTCCTGCACTAATGAGACCCCCCACACCTCTTCCACCTCTTTTATGACTCATGCCTCTGTTTTTACTAAGCCTGCAGCCTTTCTACCCAAAAAACCCTAAAAGCTTGGAAAAGGTCGAAAATCTGGCAGCTGATCAGTTCTTAACTGCTCTGACATTCCCACATCCGACAGCCTCATTGCCTCTCATTAGCCGTAATATATGTCTTCATGTCCTCGACTATAACAGTCTGTATTTACTTTCCACGATGGTGGGAAGATTGCCGTGCCATCAACACTTTATGACACGCTTCCTGTTTCTCAGCTTCATTTATCAGAAATAGACAACACTATAATTGTAGAGGCTCTAATGGAATCTGCTTTTTTCTCAGTTTAACAAAAGCTCCCCACAATGCCGTGTGAGCCGAATTGTCCAATAAAGGTTTCCTTTCAGTTTCCAAAACAACTAATCTTGTAGAGTTGGGTGACATGGACTTAAAGTTTTATCATTAAACTTTGTAGTACTATTGTGATGATAATAAAAGTGATGCTATTTCTTACTTTTTTTTAGATAACTCTATGCCTGTGGCTTCATTATACAGCAGCCCCACAAACACAAACACTCATCTTGGAAAAACATTCCCATTTATAGTACGCTTCTTTAGGACAGCAGCCACATAAAGAAGCGTGATTTGTGTCACTAAAATGCACACAATAAGTGCATTCAATCATATTTTCTAATTATGAAGATGTAAAAGTGTATTTATTGATACACCTTTATTGAACAACCTGTGGACAAAAATTGTAAAAATCTCAACAATATGGACGGCTTACAGGGTTTTAAACCATCATTAGTTGGACTTAAGAAAAGTCATTTAGAAATTGTTTGCAGTTATCACATTAGGCTTAAATTTGATACATGCAATTACTGGAATGTCCAATATATCTTCTTATGTTGTGTGTTTTTTTAAGGAAGACAGTTGAAAGAGCACAGCTCATTAATAAAAATGATCTGTGAGCTCATGGCACATGAACATCTGTCCTGCAGTTGATCCGGGACCATAAATCTCTCAGAGTGGGATGGCCGTCTCAGCCAGCTGGGGTTCCATGAGCCGTTACTCTGCAGCCAAATCTTCTCAGTCACACAGTAATGAACACCAGAAGGATCATTTCCAGTCAGATCAAATTTAGACTATCAAATGTTATGTTATGCCTCTATTGTGGGCTGAACTGGCTCAGGAGGTAGGAGTACATGTAGCCGGTGGGTTGATGGTTCAAACCCCTGCTCTGTTCGTCTCAGTCTTTGCGTCCTCAGGCACTTCAGGACACTTCAGCCGCCTCGCCTGCTGGTGACCAGAAGACCTGGTGGCAGCCTTGTTTCTGTCAGAATGTCCCAGGGCAGCTGTGGCTACAAGCCACTAGGTCACCACCATCAGCTTGTGAATGACTAAATGTTGTGTACATCGCTTTTGGAGCTCAGACGTAAGGCTGCAAGTAGCTTTTATAAGGAATATAATGTTTTTCTTACATAAAACTATCACTATGTTGTGACAGGTTAATATGAGACAGATAAACTGTGAAAAATGGATCTCCTACACCTCCTCTCTGAGCTACTATTGTCATCTGAAGAACAACCAAGGAGGAGGTTCTTAGCGCTGTTAATCAAATTCATGTACTCGCTGTCGCTGTTAAATGTGCTGATGGCGTAGAAGCAACTTACTGTTCCAGGAAAACTCACACGAGATTGTGATTGACAGCGCCTCCTCCTGGCTCTGATTGGTTATTGGGAGAAGATGGAGCTTTTTCACAGATTATCTGTCTCATAATAGATCCTGTCACAACATGGTGACAGTTTCAACAAATTGTATGTTGTATAACATGTAAAAAAATTTTTTTGTAAAAGTTACAAACTGCAGCCTTAATAAGCCACAAAAGAGATTCAGGACATTTACAGTATCCTAGTGTTGCACCTGCAGTAGGATCACGGCATCATGCCATTTCCTACTGTGTTAGAGTCGGATGGTTTATCATGAAATTATAACAAATTTTTGGGTCAAAAATTTTATTTCTGACTCAAAACATAAAAAAAACAATTTTTATAAAATTAAAAAGAAAAACAAATGTTTTGATGTTGGACTTATCAGTTGGAAGCTAGATGGCATTATCTGAAACTCAACATTTTTCTGTTATGTTTAGATGAGACATCAAATAGTGAGTAAACATTTCTTAATGCAGTGGATAAATGACTTCACTTCGTCTCGATTTTAGCATCACGTTGCCACACCGAACTCCCTTAAGGTTCAGATCAGAACACATTAAAGTCGAAGCTGGAAGGTCTGTATAGTCATTCAGGATGGTTTTAGATCCGTTGGAGAATTTTTCAGCAGAACTATCCCAGATGACCAACCCAGCATGAGCATTTTTTTAGACTTTACAATAAATCTGTCTGGCTGAATTCTTGTGTGAGAGTGATCTTCACTTTATGTAAGGCGGCGTGCCTGACATAGGAAATGTGTGGAATGCCCTGCTCAGACGGCCATGCCTTGCCTCCTGTTTATTAGGTGAACCAAGGAGTCTGCCATCAACCATGGCAGGCAAAGGCCAGCTGTTGAGGCGGCTGACTGAATTATGTATTTCTCAGAGGATTTCATCTGAGTCACACCAGCTTACATTCAAAAGAAAGGAAGCCTGAGTTTATTTTTCAGAATCACTTTCCTTCCTCTGTTTCAGATGACTGGAAAAGGCACCTCAGGTCTTCCTTGCAGGAAGGAACAGAACACTTTAATTTGTACCCTCAGTAAACAGAACTATTTAAACTGTGAGGAGACTTTTCCACACCATGATTAAATGGTGAAGATGAATAAAATCCAAATTGATAGTTTGAATTTTCTGATCTCTCAAAATAGATTACCTTAATTTTGAGAGATCAGTGATTGGCCGATGCTTACATGTGAAGTTGATCTTTTCCACCGATACGATCTATGTCAGCAAAGATCTAAACATCAGCCACTGCCCTCTTCTGCTTTGCAGTGAGAGAGATTTGACTGGCAGACCGGCCCACCAGGTCATATCTGTACGTTTGCAGATATTATCAACAATAGTCACCCCACTGTTGCAACTCAGCAACTGTATTGCCATATGTAGCAACATTTCACACAAAAAAATTGGTATTGGCAGGTTAGGCTTTTTAAAGATCGGTCACCGGCGATCAGCCAGAAAACTGCGATGGGTACAGCCCTAAAATAAAATGTTGCTTGACATTGTGTCTTTTAGATCTTTGGGGACACCGAGCCTGTCAGGATGACATCAGAGGGCTCCGACTGCCGCTGTAAGTGCATCATGCGGCCTCTGAGTAAGGACGCCTGCCTGCGGCTGCGCAGCGGCAGCGTGCGCGTGGAGGACTTCTACACTGTAGAGACGGTCAGCTCGGGATCAGACTGTAAGTGCTCCTGCACGGCTCCGCCGTCCTCACTCAACCCCTGTGAGAACGAGTGGAAGATGGAGAAGCTGAAGAAACAGGCCCCGGAGTTATTAAAGGTGAGGACGGTAGAGTCAGGCTGGACAATGAATCAATAACAATTAACATGATAGGCACATGATCAATATCCATAGATTATACATCTGATAAAATATTCAATAATTTAATTGAACTCTGATCTAGAACTGCACAGCATTCTGGGAGATGTAGGCAGAGGAAAGGTGCTGATAAAGCCACTCAACCTCTCACAGCCAATTAAACTAGCATCAGCTAATTCACTCACTTATTGGTTGCCTAGCAACAGCCTATTGAGTAATGTGCGCAGCAGCAGTTTCAGGTTTCAGTATCTCAGATATTTAAAACAAAAAATCAATCAATAATTTTCTATATCAACCAATATGAAAGACTTATAACATGATACGTTTTTCAGTCACATTGTCCAGCCCTGAACATGATGCACTTCTACTTGCTTTTCTCACACTCACCAAGTTGACCTGATGATGAATTGCTTCTTGTGTTCTTCTTAAACCATTGGCAGCTAATCAACTAATCACACGATAAATTCAAAAGATTGTGATCATTTCCATTCTGATGGTTGATCTTTTTTGAAGGGAGATTTTTTTGACAGAGACTTCATAATCCATTTTATTTTGAATCTGTGTTGTTTTATTTTCTTTTCATTGATTGTTTTCATTTGTCGTGTTTTATTTGGAGTATTTAAAATGTCTCCCAGTGCTTGGTGTTCCTTTCAAAATTAAAGTTGATTGGTCTTTGAGGGAGCAAACTTGCATTATTATGCCGTTATCAGTTTATTACTTGAAAATGGTCTCAAGACAACCATATTATACTTTTCTTATCAAGACATGCCTATTCACATGAAGATGTGTTAAATTGATCTTCCTATTACGGATCATACTCTTTAGTCATATTTTTTTGTGCTGTACTGAGCGGTTTAGAAATATGTTAATCTGTCAACATGGCTCAGTTTCATCTAGATTTTTCAAAATGTTCTTTTATAGGTTGTGTTTTTCTGAATGTCTTTTTTATGAGCAAATCAACCAGTTTAGGTATCTGGAGAGTTCAAACTGAGAATGCTGAACTAAGGAGATTCAAGTGTCCATGAATGAAGGATGACTGATTGTGTGAGATGGGTTCATCTGAGTATTTCAGAAGATCTGCTGGGTTTACAAAGGATGTAAAGAAAGAGGAGGTCCACATGTGTGGACAAAATGCTTCATTAAAGGGGCAGTATGTTGATATTCAGGCATATATTAACTTTTTATAGCACAATCAAGTGACTATGCTACCTTCTGTTGTTCTAAAATGCTATGGATAGTAGCATATCTAACAACCTACTGGTGGGACATCATTTTTCTTCTACATTTTGTTGTTGGACTTTTAAAGCTTGAGAGGATGGAGATTGTTATTGCTTTATTTTTTTCATAAAGGGTTGAAAATCTGCGATTTTAAAGAAAAACTAGTATCTAGAGGAAGATAGTCAAGGCCCATAAATTACCTGTTGGACACAGAGCAATAATGTCTCTACACACAGAGGAATGTTTAGTGTGTTGTCTTGCATCACTTGGTTTCACTATCAACAGGTTACCCAGCCAAGGTCAGGGGAAAGTATTTGCTGGAAGACAAAACAAGGAAGGATAGAGTTGGGAAAAGTTAAGAAAAAGCAAAGAAAGAGATTACTATAGGATGCTTGTTGAATGCAAATAAAATCCTACAAATGAGAAAGTATCAAGATTTAATCTGGAGATACTGTGGTGATACCCTCTTACCCATTTCTTCTGTTTTTGCTTTTAATTACATTAAAACATTTTAGAAAGGTGTCAAGTTTGGCTATGATTAATTATAATAATTGTTTAAGGAAATTGTTAATAAACAAGTAATGTAGATTAAAAGAAATACTGAGTCAGGGTAACTTTCTCTCGAATTAGTAAACTTATAACCCGCCTGATGAGAGGCTAGGTTTTATAATAACGGATGATTATTATAAAACCTATGCATAGATGCATAATTCCAGCACTGGCGTTATCTGAACAGCAGGATGCTAAACATCTATGAAATGAACACAAACATCCATCCATCCATTTTCTAACACCTCTGATCTCTAGTGGGGCCGGGAGGTGCTGGTGTCAATCTCCAGCTAACGTTCTGGGTGAGAGGCGGGGTCACCCTGGACAGGTCACCAGTCTGTCGCAGGGCTGAACACAAACACCTTCTCTCAAATATGAAAGTTTTATTAATGGAAAAATTCAACTTTATAGTTAAAATATTTTATTCAACAAACAAAGCTAAAGCTATTGAGGAAAATATACAATTATGAAACTAAAACTAAAACTAAAACTTACTGCACATGAAGTAAAAACAGTAAAAATAGAACCAATAAAATGATGTCATTGTTCAATATGAATTACAAATATTAAATATCCAGATTTAGCTCTGGGGTATTTTGATGTATGTTAATTAGTTTGAACTAATTCAGGTTTGCTTGAACCAAAATATTCTGTGTCTTCTTCACACAGCAAACCAGAATAACCTGCAGGGTATAAAACATGAAATCCATAGAATGATCTATGGTAATATTACAGTCCTGTATGAATATGCACCGTTAAAGTCCAAGGATTCTATTGAAAGGTTTTATCCGTGAAGCTGAGTACAATTTGTTCTGATCAGTGAAAAAAGAGCAAAAAGAGAGGAAATGCGGAAGGTGGCAGATCATTTTTACAGAACTGGAAGGAATGTGATTGTTTCCTGTTGCTACTGATAGAATTTTTTCAGACATGAAACTGAATTAAGACAGATGGACAGTCAACAAGCACCAACATAGAAAAAAAACATCTTTTGCTCTTCTGCTGCAGGTTTTCTCTATTTTAATGCATTGATCTGAATTTAGGCAGCAAATGAAGACTTCCAGACACATAGAGCTGCCAGGCCTGGGTTTAGCTGATGGTGAATGACGGACGGTCTTCTGTTTTTCTGGTTTGAATGTGCAGCTCCAGTCCATGGTGGACCTTCTGGAGGGAACCCTGTACAGTATGGATCTACTGAAGGTCCACTCCTATATCAACAAGGTGGTCTCTCAGATGAACACCCTCGAAGAGGTTGGGAACTAGACACACTCACACACTGTGCAGGATTATGTTATTGCATGTCCATTCACTCATGATTGTCTTACAGACCATCAAAACAAACCTTACGCGAGAGAATGAATATGTACGGGACAGCATGACCAGCTTGACCAACCAGTTTAAAAAATATGAGAACTACTCCAACATCATGATGAGCATCAAGAAGGAGATCTCCTCGCTCAGCCTGCAGCTGCTGCAGAAAGACACGTCTGAGAGCAAAGCACAGGTTGGTAACACAGGAAGTAGACTGAATGTGTCTAAATATCAGGTGATAATACAAAAACAATAATGTGTCCATTATCAGTCCTGACACACATTTGTTAGTGTAGGCCAGACGTTCTCCCAAATTCCGCTTATTCTGTTTTTATTATTCTGAATTCCATTTTTTCAGTTTTAGTCAAATTTATTAACCCCAAAAAGCACAGAAGCATGGTGTGAATGAAAACATTATAACAAGTCAATAACCAGAGGTACACATTTAATTTGTTTTCTTTTTCACAAACACAAAAGACTGAACATTGGCTTTACAAGGAGTCAGGTCATGTTTCCCCTCATTTTTATGAACTCAAACTTTATGAGCTAAACTAAAACTCTCATTTTGAAGCTGACAGAAAATCTCCCTTTAAAAATGCTTTAAAATTGAACTGAACACTAAAAGCAAAAAGCAAACTAAAAAGTAAAGGTTCGTGCTCACTTCTCTAGTGATCAGGATTTGGGAGATGGAGAAATAATCACCTCCAACTTTCACTTCCACTCATTTATTTAAATGTTCAACAGTTGGCAGATGTGACTGGCTGAAGTTAGTTTCTTCTCTTCTGTGTTCCTTAATAATTGTGATTTCGTTGCACCTCCAGTCAACCGGGTGCCGACAAAACATAGAGACAGGTTTACTTGTATTCAGAAAACTTTCTGGCCTGAAACCTTGCTCTAAGCTTTGAGTTATGTATTTATTTTTTAGGGAAGAGTTTTTTTTCCATGGCTGACCGGGTCATTCCGTCTGTGTGGAGGGGAGAGCCGAGCCTGGCCTAACCAAGTAACAGCAACAGAGAAGTGATATTTAGCTGATATCACTTCTCACTGATATCAGCAAATTCTGTGAAATTCCACATTTTATTGTGGATTCTATTTTGTTTATTAAATTCCACACATGTTTTCCACATCACTGAAATCTAAGGGCCCTACCAGAGTAAAAACACAAGCTTCAGACTGCATTGTAAAATCCATTTCAGTCATCAGACATTTAGTTTATTCACATAGTTTTTTGACATTTAAGTCCTTTGACACATTCCAGAAATCTGGGATAAAGTCATTTTTGTGGTTTTCAAACATGAGGCAGTATTGCACCCTAAACCTAGATTTGGTACTGAAGTAGTTCCCCTGAGACAAGTGAAGCTTTAGGAGCCGTTGATGGTCATCAGAACCCAGTGAGTGCGTTCTGGCGGGTCACAGTGAGCTTTATTTTTCATAAAACATGGCTGACGGTAGCTTTTTCTAAACTCAGTATCAACTTCTCAGAGCTCTGAGACATCTGGGTTTGTTGTTGGGAGGATCAGTAAGAAACAGAGACCATAAGCTCCAGATCAGGAAGAAAGGACCACTTAGAGCTAACAACATAAAATGGAACAGTGAACTTTGTGCAGTGCTGCAAACTTGAATTAATTTACAAGGAAGCTGATAAAAACTAATATCTGGACTACTTGGTAAGTTGGTTTTCCTGAAACACCAAAGAAGAACACACCGCTGAAAAGGATCAGGGTAAATTTAATCTGATTTCAAATTATCTCTAAGAACTGCAATCGACAGCTATGTCAATTCTTTTTATAGGAGAGCAGATGATGTCACACTGTGTGAGTGAGAGAGTAGAGACTGTAAAACACAATTTTAATCATTTATTTTAAATAAAACAACTACATTATCTCACAATAGCAAAGGGCAAAGTTGCAGTAGTAATCAATGAACTAGAATCATATTGAAAAAGTTTGTTTATTTGTGATATATCCCAGATTAATTTCATTCACACTTTTCAAGCATTAATTTATGCAAATCATGGTGTTTTTTTTGCTTGCAGCTAATGAAAAATTGACATTTAAGTTTAGAATGCTACATCACACCAATAAAAACATTTTTAATACAAATGTGAGTTTAATGAAAAGTAATCAGCACTAATATACACTGCCTGGCCAAAAAAAAAGTCGCCACCTGGATTTAACTAAGCAAATTGGTACAAGCTTCCTATTGGATAAGTACTGCATAGGCGATTATCTTTCAGCTGGCAACAAGTTATTTAACCCCAGCTGATGCAATGAGTAACTCCTCATTTCATTTGGGGCGTGCTGTGGTGGCGCAGCGGGTTAGCACGCCCCACATTTGGAGGCCTTAGACCCGTGGACGTCGTGGGTTCGACTCCCGGTCCCGACACATGCCACATGGCGCCGGCTCAGCTGGTGTGCTGTAACTGCGAAATAATTTCCTTGCTGGGATGAATAAAGTAAAAATTATTATTATCAAAAGACACATCCTGTGGTCATGTTAGTCTGTTTAAGAAGGGTCAAATCATTGGCATGCATCAAGCAGAGAAAACATCTAAGGAGATTGCAGAAACTACTAGAATTGGGTTAAGAACTGTCCAACGCATCATTAAAAACTGGAAGGATGGTGGGGAACCATCGTCTTCCAGGAAGAAATGTGGTCAGAAAAAAATCCTGAATGATTGTGATCGGCGATTACTTAAACGTTTGGTCAAATCAAATCGAAGAAAAACAACAGCAGAACTCAGGAGTATGTTTAATTGTGAACACAAAAGCATGTCCACACGCACAATGTGAAGGGAACTCAAGGGGTTGGGATTGAACAGCTGTGTAGCCGTAAGAAAACCTCTAATCAGTAAGGCTAACCAGAAAAAAAGGCTTCAGTTTGCTAGGGAGCATAAAGATTGGACTCTGGAGGAATGGAAGAGGGTCATGTGGTCTGATGAGTCCAGATTTACCCTGTTCCAGAGTGATGGGCGCATCAGGGTAAGAAGAGAGGCAGGTGAAGTGATGCACCCTTCATGCCTAGTGCCTACTGTACAAGCCTGTGGGGGCAGTGCTGTGATCTGGGGTTGCTGCAGTTGGTCAGGTCTAGGTTCAGCAACATTGTGTGCCCAAAGAATGAGGTCAGCTGACTACCTGAATATACTGAATGACCAGGTTATTCCATCAATGGATTTTGTCTTCCCAAATGGAACGGGCATATTCCAAGATGACAATGCCAGGATTCATGGGCTCACATTGTGAAAGAGTGGTTCAGGGAGCATGAGACATCTTTTTCACACATGGATTGGCCACCACAGAGTCCAGACCTTAACCCCACTGAGAATCTTTGGGATGTGCTGGAGAAGGCTTTGCGCAGTGGTCAGACTCTCCCATCATCAATACAAGATCTTGGTGAAAGATTCATGCAACACTGGATGGAAATAAATCTTGTGACACTGCAGAAGCTTATTGAAACAATGCCACAGCAAATGTAATCAAAGCTAAAGGCGGTCCAACAAAATATTAGAGAGTGTGACCATTTTTTGGTGGCAACTTTTTTTGGCCAGGCAGTGTGTTAGAAATGGCTGTGATGCAGTTAGGTTGTGCTTAGTTGGAACCAGATTGTTCCAACTAAGTGAAACTGTGAGTGGCTCATTAAATCAGTTATGGTTCCTTTTTTTTGGTACATTTACCGTACCAAAAAACTTTTACTGTGATATTAAAGTGCACTGTAAATAAAAGTCTCTAATTCACCGTAAAATACTGGCAGCTGTGGTTACTGAAAATTTACCGTATAAATACGTTAAAATCCATATTTATACAATAAAATTCTGTGGTTGACAGTATTTTACAGGCAAATTTTTCTCATTTTTTCTCTCATACTTTTTTTTACAGTGTAGATATATCGTACTTTTAAATCCTTTTTCACATGTAAATCATTATTATTTGGAGCGTGTCGTTTTCCCTCGTTTCAAAAAAGAGAAAAGGGACTGAGGTTGCTGAAGCAGTGCTCCAAAAACTGATGTGGTACATGCCTGAGAATAATCTCATTTAATCAGACAGTTTGAAGAGGCTCTGATGTAAGGACTGCTGTGCATTAACACAAACTAGAACCAAACATTTTGACTTGTCTACTTGCAATTTTGGCATAACTGAAATTGCAAGTAGACAATTTCAGTTACTTGCGAGGGGGAAAAAATGGCGGCTTCACAAAACCAATTTGCTGGAAGTCATGACCTTGTTCAGCAGTTCCACAGCAAATGTGATGACATCATAGCCAAGAAAACGTCATAGCGAATAGAGAGAAATGAACAGACTGAAAAATATAGTCCAAAAAGAATATAAAGGTATCCAGCACCTGGAGAGAATATGAATGTAAAAGACTCTGAAAGTACCGTATACAAAATAGTGGATTTTGCAAGATATGTCCCTTTGAAAACACGCAGTGAACTTTTTAGGTCAGTTTAAATTTCTAATTACCGTAATTTAATTTGGTAAAAACCAGAATAACAAGATGCAGTGATTTATGCCACAGGAGCCCTAAACAAGTACTGAGTGCATAGAAATAAGTCTGAGATTTATGTTTAAAATTAGGGCTCAAAATGTAACGAGTAATATTGTAATCTTCTAAGACACAGATTGTCGGGTTTTCATTCTCTGCAAGCCATAATCATGAAACTTTTATTCATTTTTGACTTTGTGTGTAAAGAACCTATATGAGTTCACTTTTCTGAAATCTGTGACCAAAAATATAATTTTTCAAATATTCACTTTTTTTTTACCTGTAATAGTTTTCTACATCATGAACAAAGACATTTTATGCTATTTTTATAGAAGTTATCCCACACCTTAAAAATACACCACAAATCATGTAACTCCATAAGAAGCACTTTAGCCTATTCCCAACTCTCTCGTGTCTTCACAGGACACTCATGATGAGAAAGTCAAGCCTCCAGGAAAGGTAGCAAACAAAAAGACCCCTGTTGCCAAAACACCTCCAAAGGCACCCAAAGAAAAACCAGTCAAGCCCAAGAAAGAGGTCATAAAGCCTGGGAAACCGATTAAGCCCGACCCAACTCCAAAATCGAAGGTGGTTGGCCAGCAGCCTGGTGTGGTGAGGAGCATCACATACTACAAGGCCTCTAAGACCAACCAAGACGACCAAAGAGGAGGTACAAGTTATAACTTTGATCTAAACAACCTGTATACTCTCCAGTCAACATTCATGAAGAGCAAGTCAATGTGAGGTAAATATGTTCAACAATCTGCAGTGAGTGTGGTCGTCTGGGTCTGATCCACTGTGGGTGTTGAAAACAATCCATTAGTCTCTGAGCCCTCATGACTCTGAATCAGAAAACAACAGGCAAGTAGGGTCAGTATTTACTGGGACAGTAGGAGTGTTCCCAGAACAGCCTTTAAATAACTGCAGGATAAGGCTCTCATTGTTTCGCTCATTTTTTAAAATTTGAAGCGAAAGGAACGATTATAGAAAACGACCCTGTGCAGCTCTTTATCTGCTCTGGGCTTGGGGTTTCTATTAGCAGGAAATCAAAGCTTTTCTACATCAGCGGTAGAAATGGAAGTCATTGAGGACAGTCTGAATGCAGAGCTGCCATGTTCATGACGAGCCTCAGCTCTGCTCCTCTCAGTGAGGCAGAAGGACCCTGACATCGAAGAGAAAGCGTTTCCTGAATCCTCTTCAGGTCTGTAGAGGGGTGATTAGGGCTGCTGCGTTTTCACAGCATAGAGCTGTCAGAAGCTATGTTCTGCCATGTATGTGAATCTGACAGAGCCCAAGCACTTTTGTCAAACATCTGCACCTGTTGCTTCTGCTGAGACAGGATGCAGTGACCCTTAAATCAGCCAGAAAAGGCAGTTACAAATCCAGACTTTCATCACATGTAGTTAGGGCCAAAAATCCCATTTCAAATACGGGGGCAGGGAGTGACACCTTTTTAAAAAGGAGGAGAAGGGTCACCTTTCCTGTGTCCCTGTCTGCCTATATATAATAGGGCTGTCAAAATTAACATGTTAATGCATGTAGTTAATCTGAAAATGTTAAAGCGATAATATTACATTATATAGATTAATCAAAAGCTTCTCTCCTGTGGATGGTTGTGTAGTTCATCAGCTCAACAGACGGTGAGCGACAAACGACAGAGAAAGGTCAAAGTTCTCTGTGACTACAGACAGAAACAAAAGTTGAACATTTTTAACTTTTTATTTATTTGCTTTTTAATTATGGCGGTCGCTCAGCTGGATGAGAACAAGGGACTGTCGCCTCATCGCACAAGTTCCATGGGGAATGAATGGAGTGGGACATTTCTAAGCTAACAGTGACTTCCTTAAGTCTTCATGGATATAAAAACATGAAAAACTGAGAAGTGTCTATAGCCAAATATCATCTTGTTCTAGGGAATCCTCTCTTCATTTTTAATGTCTGTCAACACAGAACAGTCGTCTACATGTCAGGCTGTAGCTTTTTATGGAATCCAAAAAGAAGCAATGTTACAGAAAGAAAGGGATAGAAAAACCCAGATCAATACCGACCCAAATCATTTTGACCCAGCCCGATTTTTGAGTCTGGTTCAGGTCGGGCTCAGAGAACAAATCTAAACTCTGATCTCCATTCAACTCACTGAGAAACTATCAACTGGCTGGACCTGTGTTGAATTAGGCCAGTCATTTTTAATGATAAAATTATAAAATCATTTACTTTATGCAAAAAAGGAAAATTGGCATTTTGTAGAAATCAGTATTCACTTTGACATTGAAGGGGTTTTTTTTGTAAAATGGCTCATTTTATTGATCCTGATTGATTTGTAAAATCAATAAAATGATAAAACATTCAAGAGGTGAATATTTTTTTTATAAGCCCTATACATGTTGACCTGAAAATCCTCCAAAATCTGTCTTAAACAAAAGAGATCAAAATGAAAAACCTGTATTTCTTTTCTATTTTGAAGTGGGCGTTCTAACAACACATCATGTGGTTTCAGAGACAATATCACTGCATTACTGCTCTTCATGTTTAATAAATGCAATACTTCATTGTACTTGTACAATTCAATATTGTCATGCAACTAGAATGTTGGACATGTGGTATAAATCGTGCAAAAAATGACTCAATTATAAATGCTTACAGTGCCTCATTATAATATCAAGCTTCATTTAAGAGTGTTTGATGTTTTCTAACACAGCATATTTTTTATGTCCCTTGTGTGTGCCTTATTAAGCACAGATATCTGTCCCATCAATCAACAATGAAATGATGTTATCTGTTATATAACCTCAAAGCAGTCTGCTGCTAAGGACACTTTGCTTTCTCTGGGCTGGTAATTTGTGCAACACATCCAAGTGAATCGGTGACCATCAGACATCCATACAGTTTAAACGGATCAGCTTTAACAAGTGCCATAAAACATGTTTATTTCTGCTGTGGCCCTGCTGCCGCTAATCTCTGGAACAATCCAAACCTCTGCGAAGGATCTCCTGATACCAAGAACGCTTAATTGCTTGACATCTTTGCAGAAGAAGCAGCTTCTTCTCGCTGTCCTCAGGTCCATGTGGTGTCAGCATGCGTGTCAGGAAGACTTTCCCCACACATCTGTCAGCCAGCTTGGAATGCAGCAGTTTCAGGACCAGTGGAAGGCTGCCCCACCATCAGACTGTCAACTTTTTAGCAGGAGAAATTACAATTGAGACTGGAGTCGACTGATAAAACATTTAAACAGTTCTTCCATGAGAAGTTTTTAATAAAATTGATCCTAAACTTCAGTCGACATTTAGACAGTCAAAGGCTTTTTTGTACTGTGTTTCCGCTCTTACAGTTTTCTTGTTTCCAACCAAATTTTGTTGCCCTTTTTGCTTGGTGAGAGTTGCTTTTTAATGTTGACAAATAGTAATAATGCTGTATTTTTAATCTGATATTTTTCGTGTAAAGCTCCAGTTGTTTCTCATCTGGCTGTTCTATTCCACAACTCCTGCTCTTCTCCTCAACAAGCCAAGTACAAGTCGCTTTTTTAAAATTATTTTTCTTTTGCCACTCTGACCTGGGATTTATCCAATTACTTACTGACCATTGTTTTGTTTTGAGATATTTTATGTTTTGCATATGAACATTTCCAAATGCATGCAGTGGAAAGATATCCACCACTTAATAGATGGTTACTATATATAAAAGGTCGGCCCTCAATTTCTTGCTTTAGAAAAAACTCCATATATCAAATATCTTTCTGTAGTGCAGCAGCCCTTAGAAACAGATACTTTGCAGTTGCACACTTGGTAATAAAGAGGCAGAAATCGGCTGATACAGGCTTTTTAAGGATGGTGTCAATACTGATGATTTTGACATCAGTCTAACGATCCCCAACATGTGGCTGATTTTTTCTGGCCAACTCTTGAAGCTGATATTTCTTTTTCTTCCTCCACTTATATGACAAAAATGACACAATGATGACAAATGTTAAAAGCCTCAATTTAAACAAAAAGGAAACATTTATTAACAAAACAAGGAAAACATACTAACAATGGGTAACAAACAACGTAGAACATTTAACACCGCTGTTCCACCGCTCACAGTGAGACAAAGACTTTCAAAGATGCAGCTAAATTAGACAGCTGAATATGTATTCAAATGTTAAAACTTACGCTGGTTGTTGTCGGCACTCAGTCTTACAACATTACCAGCTGCTCTCTGCCTGGATGGAGAAGCAATGTATGAGGTCATGTGATCTCAAGGCATAGCTGCTGCTCTAATGAACTGGCAAACAAATGCACGCATTGGCCGATGTCAATACAAGAAATGAACACAAATATTGACACAAAATGTCGGCCGGCTGACGTATCCATCGACCTGTGCTGAGAGGGAATAAATATGCTTACAAATACACACCCAAATGTTAACATTTTTGTTTTACATATTTTTGATAATAAAGCAAAAACCTGTGTTGAAACGATGACCTTGATGCTTTGGTCATAATGGCTCAATGATGCAATGATGGCTCATGAGGTTAGAAGAAGAAAGCAGTGTTTATCCGTTCTAACAGCAGTCATCCTCCAGGTATTGTCTCTCTTATTCTGATTCCCCTTATCATCTGCTCCTTCATCTCAGACCACTCTGTGAAAACACACCCGGTCCATCATCTAACAGAAAATGAGCATGAGGATGGAGGGACTGAAACTATCCTAGAGCCTGTTGAGGGAACTGTGGCTGAGACCTTTGACCCCACTACAGCTCCCACTGCTACCATTACCACCACCACCACTACTACCGCCACCACCACCACAACGTCCACCACCACAGAGCCCACTACTACCACTATCCAAAGCACGCCCCGGTCTGAAAGACCAGCTCCTACTATTGTGCTGGTGCTGGACAACTCCAACAACAACAGTCGGCCCAGCCTCCACAGAGAAGGTATGTGTTGAACTCTGTGCTGTGATAAGATCAGTATTTTGCTGCATGCTGTCACGACAGTGAGGCCGCCCAACCGAGCAGCAGAAGATCGTGCAGTCTTGAGCTGCCAAGACATGTAGAAGCATGGAATCAATTTAAGCTCATGTTAATGCGAATCATTCTCTCCCGGACATGCAGGTTGAATTTTCTGCTTGTTACTTCCAGGGAAAATTCTCAACTGTGAAGGAACTCTGGCATCCATTGAGCAACCGGAGAAACAACACAGTTATGGGCGCAATGAGGGAGCCTGGATGAAGGATCCTTTGGCTAAGGACTCCAAGATCTACGTGACTAATTACTACTATGGCAACAACCTGGTGGAGTTCCGTAACCTGGATAACTTCAAACAAGGTACGCATCATTTTGGTGTTTTTGAGAAAATGCATATAATCTACAAGATATAGTTCATCCCTGTGTTTGGACTTCAAGCTTTGTTTTAGTTTTATTCCAGACATTTGAGTTTGTGGGAATATTTAAAGTTAAGGCATTTCAGTGGCTTATGTCATTATGTTCTATCAATTCATTTCAATAGCCATGTATGTATTGTAAGATGGTTATTTTTGCACAATTTACCCAAAGACTGAGCAAATGGACTGTGATCCACAGCATTATTGACCAAGCAGGAAAGCATAACATGCATAAAGAGTAGACCAATGACTGCTCTTTATGTATGTTAACCTGGTAACGCTGGTAATGTACAGTGACATGGAAGATAAAAACCCCTAACAGATTTGTAGTGTTTTTGCATATTTTGTCATGCAACCACACTGAAGGGTTTTTAAGGAATGGCCAGCTTAAGATCATTGTTTTATTGTTTTATAAGTGTTTTATCTAGATTTAAGTTGCAAAATCTTTTTTAACGAGTTTTTCAGTGGTGGATTTGTTGGTGTGCTTTGGAGCAATGTCCCGCTGTATAACTCAGGTCAAGAACGGATGGATGTAAGTTTTCCTTCAGTATCTTCTGGTAGAGAGTAGAATTCATGGTCCATCAGTGACAACAAGAGGACCAAGAACATCACATTACATCCACCATGTTTGACTGCTGACATGGAGATCTTTTTCATCAAGTCCTAAACCCTTTAATGCCAGACCTAAACACATTCCAAACACTTTTGTCTTTACCTTCCACACAGTATTTTTCCAAAGCTTTGGTTTAGAAAAACATGTAGTATTTGCTATAATTCCTGTTTGACTTAATAAAAGTATGAACAGACACCAATATGCAACATGATGAATACCCAGATGAGACAGTTTACCCTTCCTATTTCCGAATGAACTGCAGACTTGTAACATTCTTTCTGGGAGCGTGGAGAAGATCTGCACATGTTGGATTTGACTTGTTGATTTAGATATGTTTAGACATTGGGTTTACTAAATGCACTTACATGTGAGGCATCCTGTGGTGTGGTGAGCTCACAGCTGTGTGCGGATGACTAGGTATCTCTGTGAGTAGCGGTGCTTCCTGCTGTTCCTTGACATGTGCTTTGGCCTTTCTTTTTGAACTAAATCCAGCAGAAGAGGATTAAGAGAGCCGGTTGGCCTCAGGGGTAGGACCAGAGAGAGTGGGGTTAAGAGTGGGGGGTGGAGGGGTTCTGCTCCACATTGTTTTTGTTCTTCACAGGCTTCAGTTTATCTACATCGGACTTCCTGAGATTGGAGGGTTAGAATGGGAAATAGGATGTGATTAGAAAGTGACACCTATAGTACAAAGTGTGTTAGTTCAGGGGGGAAATCCTACACAAACAGGATCACTGTTACGCTAAGCCTGTGCACATACAGTCTGGTACTGTGAAAAAAATCAGCTTAGCAAGGGAAGCTTCATGTTTGCAACTCACAGTAAGTAAAGCATAATGCATCTCTTATCCAGTATTGTCTGTGTGGCTGCTATTTCCTTTGTAGTAATGAACAACTGACCAAACTGTCTGTTTTTTGTAGACTGGCTTTGACATGTAGAAATTATATTTTATGTTATTGTTCTCAGTTTACATGGCTGAGATCAAGACCTCTCTATGTTTTGCAAAATGCACCTTTTTTTTTTTTTACTGATTCAGGTGTTAACAAGTTACAACACTTCTCAAATATATTGTGGAGTTAAATTGTCTTTGAACTTTGATGCACCATAAGTAGGCCTGATTTGTTCAGCTTCAGTCAAACAGAGGGAATAAATTCACAGTCAGATTTTATGTTTTTTGGCAGATGCAACTCCCTACAGAAAGTAATGGAAGCCAAGCAACAGCCATAAAGAGTGGCCCTTAATTTGATGGCTCTGTTTATGGGAGCTAGCATGGATAAAATAACAACTCTATCAATATCTCTGTCTTCTGTCTTTTATCTAAATTAAACACAAATGTGTTAACTTGTTGGGACACATCAGTGCCTTTACCTGTAGAGACCATTTATGTCCAGAAGCAGAACCAGAGGGAGAGGCCTCTTTTCTCAATAAGCTATCAGAATTCAAGATGTAGCTGCAGATGCTAAATCTACAGTTAGAGTTAGACACTCAATAAAGTATCTGTGAAGATACTGTTTGAAGACAGTCTTTTTATTTTATCTAAGTGGGCATGTGCAGATGTTTGACTGTGGTAGTGTGTGTTTTTGTTGGCAGATAAGACTTTTGGATCAAGTGTTCATAGCTGAGCCCAGGCCATGCAGTCTCAAGAGATGCATTACGATAAGGGAGGGAGCATGCCTGGGGCTGGGAAGATGACTAAAGATTAAAGAAATATTCTCTCTGAGGGCCAAAGCACAGCCTGGTTTTTCTTGGATCACAGTATCCCAGTCATGGGATAACATAAACATTGACATTATTGGTTGTCACGCAGGCAGATTGCATCAGTGATGATACGATGTTAAAGCAGAATGTGTTCATTGGCAAATGAGACTTGAGTGTCGTAATGAAGGAGCAAAAGCTAATCCTGTCCTGTCATTTGTTCTAGGGCGTTGGAGTAATCTTTACAAACTGCCCTATAACTGGATCGGGACTGGCCATGTGGTTTATAACGGAGCATTCTACTACAACAGGGCCTTCACTAAGAACATCATTAAGTATGATCTGAGGATGCGATATATGGCAGCGTGGACTCTGCTGCACGATGTCGTCTACGAGGACACCAACCGCTGGAAGTGGAGGGGACACTCGGATATTGACTTTGCAGTTGACGAAAGTGGTCTGTGGGTAATCTACCCATCTCTGGACTATGACTACAACCAGCAAGAGTTGATTGTGATTAGCAAACTGGATCCCGGAGACCTGTCCCTGAAAAAGGAAACGACCTACCGAACAGGCCTCAAGCGGAACTCTTATGGAAACTGCTTCATCATCTGCGGTGTCCTGTACGCTGTCGATGTGTACAACCAGAAAGAAGCTGAGGTGAACTATGCTTATGACACCCACACAAACACGGAGGCAATCCCACGTTTGCCATTCACCAACGAGTACTCCTTCACCACCCAGATCGACTACAACCCAAAGGATAAGCTTCTGTATGCATGGGACAATGGCAATCAGGTCACATATCAGGTGAACTTCATTGAGGAATGAGCACAGGTAATTTGTATCCAGGCTTGCCAGGATGGCAACCAGTTAGAGGATTCTCAGTATTTATCTGTAAGAACTCATGTAGAACCTATCATTGGACGTAGATCTATTTTTGGGCCTCAGTCAGGCTTTACAGCCTTTCCTGTTATCTTCTAAAGCATGTTGTTATACAATTTTCCAACCCTTAAATTTGTTTTGCACAGTTTGGACAATAAATTATAATAACAAACTGAAAACAATATTATTTTCCTGCTATATTACCAATCAGCTGACTACTGAATACAACCTGGGGCAGAAAATATCTTTCTTAGAATATATTTGATCAGTTTTTCTATTTTGTTGTCAAAAAAACCCCTAAAACAAGACAAAAAAACAAAAGGAAAACCCAGATATGACCCAAAGCTGGTCTATTTAGTAAATAGTATGCCTGTCACTCTAGTAATTTTTTCTGGATGATAAATTGCCCCAGAAATTATTGAGATAAACAATAACATTATGGTTTTGAAACCATTTTCAACTATATAATGATAATGGCATAATAATACAAGTTCACCATTGCATTATTGAGGATGAACTCAATGCAAAATCTCAAAGAAATTGTGTTCTTTACAAACAAAACTCACAACAACCAAAATCTATAAATAAAAAAGGAAATAAACTCCACAATAAAAACTCAAAACCTTTCATAAATTGGATTATTTAGTTTCCAAACAAAATTGCCCTTCAATAAATATTAATCATCAGAAGCAATCAATTTCATGTTGCCTCATAAAAGTGATTGATTAATTGCTTATTGCGACAGGTTCAGCTACCACCATTCTGTGGTCACTTTTACTGTCTTCACCAGGAGCAAAGTGGAGCCGAAGTCCAAGTTTTTGTTTGGGTGCACAAACGTGGTGAAAAAAAGTTGATTCTGATTCTAGCTGAACGTTCAATCTTTGTCAAACATCTCAAGATATACTGTATATACAGAACAAAGTTGCCTCATTGGTGTATCTTTTTTCACATTATGCATTGAAAAGAAATGTAATCATTTGGTGTTGAGGAAATGAGCAAAAAAGGCAGAGCCTTTTCATTTACCTTGTTTTTCAGTTTCCACCATATACTTTCAGTTTGTTTGAAATCCAGACTATGTCTGGACAGGTCACTGAGCTGATCTGCCTTTCCTGAAGAGAAGTTTGAACGCTCTTTGCTTGGTGTAAAGTTGCGTTATTATTCTGACAAATCTTGATTTCATTATTAAGCTTTCTTTGGATTGATGGAATAAGAAATGTTAGTAATGTGCGTATCAGGAGTCTGAGCTCTCCATTAACCCAGAGCTCATCCTCGCTGCTGCTGTAGTAGATCCACAAGCAGAATTAGCGAAATCACTTAGTGGCGGCAGACTCACTTCAAACACCACAGACTTAGAGGATTCTGTCTGGAGTAGGCAGACAGTGATTTGTGGAATATATGATGATTCAGTTAAACAATTTTTTTACTCTGAATCTCTGACTGCATGCATTTTAACAGCCATACAACCATCGGTCAAATGGTACCAGGAGCAGAAGAAGAGTATTAACAGTGACTGTTGGGAACTAAACAAAAACTGTATTGATTTGCCTTTTACTTTTCTTCTTCTTCTTCATGTGTTCAATCCATCACACAATCATCCTCTCAGGCCACAACCGCTTTTTTGGCAACAAAACTGACTCAAGTGTCTCCAGGAAACTGGATCAATTTAAACAACTGGAGTCCATAAATGGAACTGAGTTGATCACGCCAAAGTGTTATGCTAACAGATAATGAAATTATGAATTAATAAGCAGCTATCTCTGAACGTTAGGAATATAATGCTCAGTAAAACAACTCATCAAGCAACCACCAGGAGTACTGATTCCATATTTTTCATCAGAGGTTGGGTTTGTCATTTACCTAAGATATCAGACTTTCCAATGGCTGTTCAGATGCATTCTGGAGTGTTTTTGTTTTAATAGTTTTTGAAAAATGTTTTCTCTTTTTGGCATTTAACTCAGCTGGTGATATTACTTCAGCTTGTTCTAGCAGACAGGCTTCTGAGAAAGGTTCCCAGGGCCTAAGTATCAGTCATGTCATCATTTTCCCATCCTGTGACCAAACATTTATTCAGGAATTTGCTTTATTATTATCCATGCATCCTGTTTCTTCACCAGAGAAATGTCGAGGAGTGTGCTGATTAAACTGTATGAAAAAATGTACACTTTACTTTTATATTTGTTCACAATATGATTTGATGATGTAATGAATCTGTTATTGTTTCTTCATAAAAAGATCCAGTTTTTACCATGCCAATAACCTTTCATAGCCACTGTATATATTGTAAATGAGCATTTGAATGTTTGCACTTCAAACCGGGATCATCGTGTTCTAACAAAAGTGCAATGTAGCCATGTTATTTTGTTTCAGATTTACATGTTTTACCACCCATGATGTAAGGCTTACACAAATCTAGAATGTTTTTTGGGGGGGGTTCTTGCAACAACATTGTTGCAGGAACATTGTTGTTCCTGCAACAATGATTCATAACCACAATGTTTTTTTAAAAAAGCTTATTACTGAAATCATGTCAGTATCAATAAAGTCATTTGTTTAAGTCTACACATAGAAACAGAAACATAATATTGTGTTGAAACAAGTTGAGCATGTGCTTGTGTCATGAAATAAAATTTTCACTCTGAAATCCTGTTGTGAGCTCTGTACATAAATCCACCGTGACCAATAAATGCCACAGGATAACAGCCTCACCCTCCTTGTTTCAAAGGGAGGAAGACAAGTTAGTCAAACTTTCCGATTTCCGGATAACAGAGGTTTCTGGGGTTCTGTTTGGTTTAAAGTAAAAGTAACAATGTTGCTTAATCTTAGTCCAGGTATACAAAACATACATAACATAGTCATAATATGGCCTGAGTCATAATAATACAGCCATTATCGTATGTATTTTGGATAGATTTCAAAATGTAATACTTAGTCTCCAAGTCATGTAACTCTGGAAGAAGACAGAAATTAATCATGAGGTGAATTGTGGGTGTGGTGTTTTAACACATGTGGTTTCTCATTTGACACCAAGAAGAAAAAAAAAAGCCTTGTTTCTCTGTGTTGTTCTGAATACCAGTAACGGGCCGGTTCAGTTCAGTAATGATGTCAGTCTTGGCCCCGCTAAAGGTCTGATGAGCGCACCACTGACGGTGTGGCCAATCATGAACTCTGTCATGAAATGTTGGCATGTTGTGGCGATGGAACAATCACACTCTCACTGACTGTGTTGATGAGTGCTGACAATTCACATGACCTGTGCCGCTTCGGCCCCAGAAGCCCGGGGTCAGCACAAAGCCTTGACCCTGTTCACATCAGCAGGGCCTCCTGTTCATCGGCAGCACATACTGTATGCATCATGTCCTCCCAGCAGCCGGGATGTGAAGCCTTTGTCTCCGTGGGACATTCCTGGATCTGGATCACTCAGTCACATCTAAGAGTGAATCTGCTTAAAAGTATGTAACTTTTCTAAAGAAAAACAAACAAAAAAAAAAATTTCACGTATTTGTTAAAACTGCTACCATGTAATGACAGAATGTTATGAAACAGATAATCTGTGAAAATATCAATCTACACCTCTTCCCTGAGCTACTACTGCCATCTGCAGAAATGCACCGCTCCCGGTCAAAAACAACCAATCAGAGCCAGGGGGAGGGGCTAAGCAGTGTCAATCATCGTTGTGTATATGCCGCTCACATTCTCTTCCTTTCTCTCTGCTACACTACAGCTGGTTCACCTCAACATAGTGTGCCACAAATGCTATGGCTTGTTAGCATAGCATAATTTGAGGCATATTGCATATTATAGAGGGTTAAGATGTTGTGGCCCTTCTCCAACTAGCATTTAGCCTTAGCCTCAGGGACCAACTAGTCTGGATTGTTTAAATGAATATTTATTTATTGCAAAACAAAGTTCTGGTTGGCACTGAAGATCAGTTCACCACCAGACAGCATCAGGGCTCGGGGCAGAGCAGCAACCAGCACTGCTTGTTCTAACCTGGGTCTGATCTGCAAGGAGACTCTGATGTTCTGATGGAGCATGAAATATTCTAAAGTGGAGCATGAGGCAACTAGCATCTTCCGCTAGAAAAATATTTCCAAATACCCATTTCCTTTATAAAGGCAGAACAATAGCTTGGATAATAAGTCCCTCATTTTCCAAACCTGTGAAATTGTCGGCGATGTTTTGTGAAATTTGTCACCTTCTTTCAATTACTGCTCCCAACATACCAGGCATAAGAAACTGAAAACAGGAAACCAAACATGGCGATACAATATCAGAGGAATGCACACCGTCTCACCTCTAATAAATACTAGCTTGCGTGTTGAAAAATGATTTTTTGTTTTTGTTTCTTTCTGTCTCTTCTATACTTCTGGTTGCTGGTCTGTTCGAACACGCAGTCCAGTCCAGTTTTCTCCCTCAGACAATAAGACCATTAAGATAACAGTGGGTTTCAACTCTGCTGGTAAACGTTGAAATTGAAATACTGCTTTGAATCTCAATTTTATAATCTGAAGGCATGAAGGGAAGGCTGCCTGGCGGCTCTTTACCTCTATGAGAGCTTTGGTCTTCCTGATTCTGACAGAACACGTTTCACTCACATCAATGGACACAATGAAAACTGTAAACTGAAGCTTCAGTGTGGCTTTAATTAAGGGTTATTTCCTGTGGCAGCCAGGAAAATGTTGCTGTTAGGCAGAACAAGAACACCAAACCTTTTTCTAAATGTGCATGTAAATGTCTGCTGGGTCAGTCTTCTGTCTCTCCCTTAAGCTTTGTGAAATCTCATGTGTAAAATAAGGCCTGAAGGTTTAATCCTCAATAAAACTCCAATTAAAAGGGCTTTTGTTTGGGCTTGTCCAGAGAAACCTGCAGACACTGAATAATGAAGCTTGTTCTCTAAGAGGGGGCTTTCCTGCATAAAGTCCAGGGAAGTGTCCAAAGAGGACCCTGAAGAAGACCATTGTGTGGGATACAATGGTGGCTTTCAGAGAGGAGCGAGGCGGAGTGGTCGTGTCAGGACCTCACATCAATATTTTGGAGCAGAGGTGGAGATAAATATCTTCCAAAACCACCCACAGGTTTTTGCCTTGTTGCTGAGCCAACAGACTGCAGGGCATAAACAAAACTCAACACAGATTATTTATGGACATGAAATCATTTTTTCACATGAGCCTCGGGTCGACTTGACGATTGCCAAGCTATATCAAATATGGATGGGAGGAGACTGTAGATGAAAAGATAGCAGGTAAATAGCTTGCCAAGGCTTTTCCCAAATAGATTAAAGTTGGGTTAAAATCCCCATGTGTTAACAATGGGGACAGGAAATACATCTGTCAACAATAAGATCAAATCAAGCTGTACAGCATCTGGACCTTATCTGAAATGATTCAACTCATCCATGCATTAAAGCAAACTAAGCATCTGTATTAGTTCACCATGCTACACAGCCAGAACATGGTTCTGACCCGGGTCGGGGTTCTTCACAGCTTCAATCAGCCATAAATGACATTCAGTCCCAGCTTTCCTTTGCCAACAGATTTCTGTTGAGGTGAGCTTAAAGCTGCAGTATGGAACTTTTATAAAAACATATATTTATTACATATTTGTTGAAACTGTTGCTATGTTGTGACAGTATATTATGAGACAAATAATCTGTGAAAAAAAATGCCACTGCCTTCTCTCAGTGCTAACAAGAAACAACCAATCAGAGCCAGGAGGCGGGGCTTAGTGCTGTCAGTCTTGTCCATGTGCAGGGCTCCCTCCTCCCAGCATGCCTCTCTGCTATGATACTGCGTCTCTCCATCCTGACTGTTGTTCCCCAACCTGTTGTGAATGCTAAAGATAGTTAGCATAGCCACTGATGACAGCGCATAAACAGTTTTCCTGTAAAGGTGAATTACATTGAGAAGTGAGTACATGAGAATGATTGACAGCGCTAAGCCCCTCCTTCTGGCTCTGATTGGTTGTTTTTGACTGGGAGTGGTGCATTTCTACAGACAGCAATAGAAGCTTAGAGAGGAGGTGGAGGATAGCCATCTTTTCACAAATTGATAACAAACTGCTTGTTAAAACTATCGCCATAACATGGCGATAGTTTTAACAAATATGTAAATAACATGTTTTTTTAATAAAAGCGACATACTGCAGCTTAAAGCTACATTTTAGAAACTAATCTAAAAGATGTGACTTATCTCAATCAACCATATCAAATTCAAATTCTAAAATATGAAAGTTTTAAGTCAAAAATTGCAAATTAGCAAGTCTCTCAGGAATTACATCATGCAGCATTTCATATTACAGTGCTTTAAAACTAACACAAAGGCACCAAACTCTCCAACTCCTCACTAATGAAATGCTGAATGAATTTAGTGTTTTTGGGTCTTTGCTGGTGGTGAATACTGCACAGCCTGATTAGTCCAGTGATGTCACAGCATAGTCCTGGGCCAGGGCCTTTCTGTGTGGCTTTTTCATGTTTCTTTCCTCCTGTACACCAAGTAACTCGTCATCTCAACTGGAGATTCTGCATTACCCACAAGCATGAGTGTGCATGTCAACGGTTGTTTTTGTCCTGTCCCTGGTTTGACCCTGGAAGGGACTAGTAATGTGTCCAGGGTGTTCCCCGTATCCCACACACTGACCTCTGAAAACAGCCAATAGTTTCCTCCAGTCCTCTCACAGTCACTGTGTAAATTAGAGAAAAACACAAGTAAAACAAAACTTCAGTGTACTCCATTTTATATAATTTTTGTAGTCCCGAGGTGGAAAGTCAGATTTCAGCACCAGCAACAACCTTCAAGGAAAATTTGATGTAAAATTGACTTTTGTCAGCTTTATACCGTGTTATAATGTTATTCCCTCATCAAACAAATACCTGCAGTGTTGCTTTGATCCATTTATGCATGTTTTAGGAACGCCTGTTCATAGATTGCACCTCATACTTACCCGAAGCTCTGCCTTGGAGCTTCAGTCTTCAGTTGCGTTTCCACCCCCATTGAACACCCCAACCCCACACATCCCCCACATAGCTCCTCCAGACTAGCGGCAGCAGCAATTAGCAAAAGCCTGGTGGAACTGCACACCTACTTACCTCATCATATGAACTACTTCTCAATCCAGTGCATCAAAAGACATGGAGAAGTACCGAAGTGTTTAAAAGAGCAGGAGCTTCTTAAAGACAAAGATAATTCCAAAGCACCAGGTTGTGATGCAAAGTCTAATTTCTTTTAAGTTGTCTCATATATAGATATAGCTTTTTATAACAACTGAAGGTAACCTTGTTATTTGATTGTACTATAAAATGGCACTATATGCCTGGAAAAATACATTACAGCCTCTTCCAATTCAATATGGATGCTGCACACATAAAACACACTGAATGTTGCAGAAATGAACTGTGTTCTGTTAATATAGCTGACAGTTTGAATTTCATTAAGTCAGCCACACTGTGTAACCAGACATTTCCTGATTTTAATGTTATCTTTGAAAACCTGACAGCAGCATCTCACAGACAAACCCATATCAACCCTGTTGATTTATATTTGTCAAATTACTGGACAGTCTCTCTGCTCTCTGGTTTGTGGGCGCATTGTTGGCAATCCAGTGAAAAATAATCTACTAGCACAAATATCTCATGTGAAAGCCCCTCACAGTAAACACTGTCCTTACAGAGGCATCCAGCTGATGGTAACTACATGGTAACAGAAGCAGCTGCACTTCTGTAAGCACATTTGCTCTTAGTACTGAATCACTAAATATGTCACTATTTCTGTGAACATTTTTATATAAATAATTCCATCACTTTTTTCCAACCATGTTTTTAAAATGTTCTTGAGGATGCTGCCTTTGTATAAAAATGAAAAGTGAGGTTATTTTCAAATACCCGGTTGAAGAAGTGCTTTGGACCATTGTCCAGCTGCGTAGCCCAAATGTCCTTGGACTGAAGGAATTGTAAACTGACAAGTTACAATTTAACAACAGGGGCTGATATTGTCATGATCTGTGTTTTTCCTTGTTTATTTAGAGTTTTCTGTGTCGTTAAGTCTCTTCGTTGTCCTGTCCTCCCCTTGATTGTTCCCAGGTGTGTCTCGTCTCTGTGATTACCCTCCCGTGTATTTAACTCCACCGGTGTTCCTTGTTCCTCGTCGGGTCCTCGTCAATGTCGAGTCTAGTTGTCGTCGTCAATGTTAGTCTCTTCGTGTTCAGTGTATGTGACTGCTGCTCGTTGTTTGACTAAGTTATTTTCATTAAAACGTCATAATTCTTCATACCTGGGTCCGCTGCATCTGCCTCACCACTTCACACCGCACCGTTTCATGACAGATATGCTTTCACAGAGAGCCAGGTGCTTCCTGGAGGAGGGCACCAGCTGAGATGATGCTGCCAATTAAATAAGCATTCTTTTTCTCCTGCTAGTAACTTTTTACTTTTCACTAACACAGAAGGAACTCCTACGTCAGCTCTTCTTTTTTTATGTCTCTGCTCTGGCTTCTCAAACCTCCAGGCGGTCGTGGCAGATGGCCGCTTGTACTGAACCAGGTTCTGGTTCTGCTGGAGGTTTCTTCCTGTTAAAGATGAGTTTTTCCCCTCCACTGTTGCTACATGCCTGCTCGGTATGAGGGATTGCTGTAAAGTCAACACAATCCAAGTAATTCTCTGCTGTCGCTATGTCGATGCTTGCCGATGTAGGAGAAGTGAACGCTGCAGGTCAACGCTGGGTTTCCTTAGAGAGAACGCGCCTAAAACTCGGGATCAATTTGTTTGATTTTAAAATTGGTTTGATGATGTGAAACTCTCAAACATAAAGCAAGCAAAAACAGAGAAAAAATTTCAGGGAGGGCAAATATTTGTGATAGCACTGTGGGAATAACTTGAAAATTATTTCAGGGCAACAAATATATTTAAGAAATTGCTTAGAATGAAAATAGAGGCATCCTTTATGCCTGTGCTTAAATGGTCTGACTGAAGATTGCTGTCCAAGTCATTTCTGTTGAGTTTGTTTTTCTTAGTGTTGAAATATAAGCCATATCTTTACATAACATGATTTTTAAATGTTATTTTTAAATCACACATCTTGTTTAGCTTAGCTAATCGTACTTTGCTTCCCAGTAAGGACTCCTCTGCAGATTAGACTGTAGAAAAGTTGACTCATTTTTCCTAAAGACCTTGACAAGGGACTCCTGACAAAAGGACACACATCCATCCTGAATTTTTGGCCAGGAACAAAGTTATGTGGGGTTAACTCAATATTTGGCTTAATGAAAACGACAGCCTGCCAGTGCCGTCCAACAGCTGCCCCAACTGGCACTAATGGAGCCAGAACAGCCTTAAAGTCAGTCAGCCATCAGTCACACTGCCCCACCCAGAGCCAGACATCGCTTCCAGTGCAGTGAGGGGTTGAGGGCAGGAGGGGGGATGTATCCCAGAAGTTCTGGGATAGTGGAGGGAACTGAGAAAAACTTGATTCTGGGCCAGAACCAAGTTTTCCTCAGTTCCCTCCACTATCCATCCGTTTCCTGTCTGCAGTGTTGTGGGGGTTGTTTCCTTTTAAAGGTATGTACATTTTAATTAAAGTAAATGATTTTTACATATTTGTTAAAGTTGTTCTGTGAAAAGATCGGTCTCCGCCACCTCCTCCCAGAGCTCCTGTTGAACAAATGCACCTCTTCTGACCAAAAAAGACCAATCAGAGCCAGGAGGGGGGTCTACCGCTGTCAATCAAACTCATGTATTCACTGTTCAATGTGCTAATGGCAGAAAAACAACTTACCATTACAAGATAACCGCTTATGTGCCATCATCAGTGGCTATGCTAACTAGTCTGAGGGTTCACAAAAGGACCTGCTAGCCTCAGTATAGCAGAGAGTAAGGGGGGGAGGGAGAAAAGGGCTGGGCAGCACCGCGTTGCGCATGATTAACAGCACTAAGGCACACCTCCTGGTTCTGAGTGGCTGTTTCTAAATAGGACTGAACTGTAAAACATTTGAGCTGCATTTAGTTGTGCTAGCCATCTTCTACTCTTTAAGTCAAATAAATTAAGGAGTTTTAGATTTTGAACCTAAATGTGTGAGTTTGTGAAAGATAAACTAGCAGCAGTAAGTTGTGTTAACGTATTAATTTTGTCAAATCTCCAAGAATTGAATGAATTAGAATTTTTAAGTTAGCACTAAAAAAATTAAGGCTGAAAAAGTCAGAAGTGGGAACTATTTCCGAGTGCTTAGCAGCATGTTTTTGTATCCTGTAATGCAATGTGAGCGAGACGGAAGTGTGTTACATTGATCTGACTCTTGTGCGTTATTAAGGCAAATGTTTATTTTAATGCAACTGTCAGTTTGCAAAGCTTGAGGATAATGTTCTGTTCACACTAAATGTTTCGGAGCAGAATTCATTGTGATGTTTAATAAAATTCCTTAGATCAGAAATTTTGTTCATGAAATTTGAAAGAAGAATTTAATTCATTCTAAAGTAAAATAAGTAGTTATTTTAACTTGATATTGTGAGTGAAAATAACAGAGAAATGTGGCTCTCTAACTAGATGAGGGAAGTTTTTTTCTTCTATATTGTGAAATTATTTTTTGGTTTAAATTGCAGCATTAAGTTAAAACTCAGAATTCAAGATTAATGAACTTAAAAAAAAACAATGTTTGGAAAGTTCAGTGTCTGAATACTTCTGAGAGGCTTTGTATCTCACTGCACTTAAAAGTTGCTATGCAAGCTAAACATGTTTTGTTGTTGTTGTTGTTGTTGTTGTTGTTGTTGTTGGGGCGACTGTGGCTCTATGGTAGAGTAGTCATCTTGCGATCGGAAGGTTGTAGGTTCAATTCCAGCTTCCTCCTGCCACATGTCGATGTGCCTCTGGGCAAGGCACTTAACCCCAAATTGCCTACCGATCTTGGTGTATAAATGTGTGGGTGAATGTGACTCTAGTGTAAAGCGCTTTGAGTGGTCAAAATGACTGGAAAAGCGCTATATAAGTTCAGTCCATTTACCATTTGTTTTTAGCAACAATAAGAACACATGAGCGCTTTTTGCTAAATGTTTTATTATTTTGCTGTAAAACTAAATGCTGTTTAATCCTCCTGGAGCCGATCCCAGCAATCAGCAGGTCAGAGGTGGGTGAAACCCTGAGGAGTTCCCTAAACTGTCCCAAGGGCAGCAAAGTTTTGTATTTTTTAACTTTGCTGCATTCAAATCTGTCTTTGAATAATCTGAGTACAATGAAGCATCAAATCTACACAGATTTCTCCTATTTTTTTGATAACTGATCAAATAGATTTAGACTAAACACAATAATTGATTCAGTAAAATGAAAAGAAAAAAACCTATTCAAATATCAGCTTGTTAAACCACTGTTTATTCTTGTTAGACAAATTTTATTTTGAAAGCTGAGTTCAATGTCTGTAGCTGGACTCAGAGATTTGACAGAGTTTCTGTTTCTGAATTGATACAGTTGAACCTGTCTGACAGCATGAAGTAGGGTAAGAGATTTCCAAACACACATCATCCTGCACCAGTCTAAAGAAAATGTAAGACAGATGTGAAACAGAGTCACTGACAGTCTGGACAGACCACCAGTCTGGAAAGGGGGTGTCCAGTGAACAACACTGGGGGACATGATCCACACATGGAGAAAGCTTGGAACAGTGCTGACCCTGGAGTGGGTCGACCACCAAAATGACTCCATGAGTGCATCAGTGACTTACCCAAAAGGTCAAAGAAGAAGCTGCAAGAAAGAGCAAAAAGTTCTAAGGCAGAAACTACTCCAGGCAAAAAAAAGAACAGGAAGGTGTTCAGCTGGTTCTTCCTTGGTACATTACCCTAAAAACATTCTGATGGTCTCCAAGACTGTCAGGAAAATATTCTGTGGACTGCTGAGTCAGGAAATAGTTTTAGTTTGTTTGTGACCTTAAGAACTCTTGGGTTAAGCATGAATACAATGAACCAAAATAGACCAGCAAGTAAACTGCTGAATCTGACTTTAGCATGATGAGCCTGAAGGCTTTGGAGTGGCCTAATCAAAGTCTGGACTTAAACCCAATTGAGGTTCTGCACTTTAACCTTGCATGAACAGATCATTCATGCTTTAAAACCCCCCACTGTGGCAGAATTAAAACAATCCCATCCAGAAGATTTGACCAATATTCATACACTGTCATATAAAGACTGTTTCAGTTCTTCCAAACACTTAAAGACAGATTTAAAGTTGGTTCAGATCATTTTTTCTTTTCTTTTCACAAATAAAATTGACATTTGAAAACTGCATTTTGAATTTATTTAAGTTAGATGAAAGTTTTCAGTTTGGCCAAAAAACAAACAAAAAAAAAAAAAAACTGAAACTGAAAAAAATTCATAGGTGGCTTTTTTTTGTATTGCACCATAAATATAAACAGTTCTACGTGTTGATTTTAAATATGCTGTATGCATATTTAAAACTTTGATGAATTGTGTTGAAGTGCACAAAAGACCTATCTCCTCCACTCCACCACAGGACAACTGGACTCCTTGTGTATTTAGTCTGAATTTGTAGAAGCAGAAATCCATTACTCTCTGACTTTGATCAAACTTTTCTTTTTTCTTTCTCTTTTTAATTCTAAAATCCAGACATACTTGACATTCAGCTACAAAGCGAGTCTCCTACTTCCCCCCAGCCATGAGGCATGCTGGCTTGGTTACAGCTAAAATCTAGGTTAATAAAGAATGTGAGCATTGTAGTGATGCTGGGATCGTTCAGCGTCGGCACAGACAGCTGCTGTCTGCAAACTAAAGGGACATGACACATATTTCTCCAGATATAAACACTCACATTGTATTGAGCCAACAGGAAAGTTTGGAAGCAACTTCTGGATCACTAATAAAGATAAGGACATGACGTAATCTTGTTGCTAAGGCAACAAAGCTGTGGGATTTTATCAAAGAGGGCTTAAATCTATTGCTAGATCAAAGTAGATTACAGAAGACATTTTATTTTACCAGCTTCATTTGATTTTTTTAGTATTAGCATTTTACCTTGTAGCATACAACACTTGCAGTACTTTCACCTGGAAACATGTTTTGTTTTTTATTTAATTATTTTGGGAACAAAAAATTTATTGAGTCCATCAAAAGTCTAATGGAGCAACGAGAAAATGTGAGTCATTAAAAGGTCAAGGTCAGTGGAGACCATCAGCTGCAACCGCTCTCATTTAGATGGACTAAATATTTTACTTATATTCCCAAGACAAACTCAGATCAGTTGTACCATATATTCTGTGATGCATGACTTCAATTCAGATTAAAAGTCTTGATTAATTTCAGAAGAAATCAAATATTTTCATAACTCGTATCCAATTTTAATCAGAGATGTTGTGTCCTCCTCTGCCCTGTAGCAGTCAGTATTACAGTGAATCTGAAGAAGCCTCTGATGGAAAACACTCTGCTGTATCGTATCCGATGAAGACGATGGTCAGTGTAGTCCGTCATGTTCTTCATTACATCCTTCTTTAACCAGTGGTTGTTGGCAGCTGGGGCCTGCACTGGGGTGCAGCAAGACTGTGAGTCCCGGCCCAGTGTCAAGGAGTCTGCATCAAGGTGACTGCAGTGTGACTGTGTTGCTCTGTCTGTGGACTCCATGTCCAGAGATGGAGGTCCACGCCCGGTTTGACCCCAGGTTTATCTGGAACATGTCTGTTACTGTTTGAACCTTCTCCTAATCAACCAACTTGCTGATACTTGAAGATCTGACAATGACCAATATTAAAACAAAAGACTTTCCTTTAACAACATGCCTTTCTGGCTAAATCACAGAGACATGCATCAATGTCTGCAGATCAGTTTCGCTAGTGGATGTGAAGAGGCTCACATCTTTAAAGCCCTTAATGCCTCCAGCTCCATGGGGACGTGTCAGACATCCAACACCTCACGCTGCCTTTCCCACACAGGGAATTCCCAGGCAGCGCTGAGGGTGGGACACTGAGAAGGAACAGCTCAGCAAACCATAACAATGTTGGCACGATGAGACGAGGTTTATACGGCCATAGTGAGTCATGCCTTCAAGAATGACATTCATAATGCTGTTCTGGCATAATGTTGCATGGTAAGATACGCTTTATGCTTGAAATCATATTGTGGTTAATCAAATGAGTGAAGAATGCATATGAAACACTACAAGCACATATGGGACAATGAAAACCAGAGAAAATAAAACCTGATGGGTTGATGTAAGAGAAGAAGCATTTGGTTGAAAAAAAAAGAAGTAATTTTTTTGTGTAAAGATCCCAGAGTTCCTGAAGGCTCCAAAGCCCTCCTCCATCAGCTTACACAAAAAGCTGCTCAGGAGATCAGAACAAGCACATGGCAGTGAGCAAAGCAGAAGTCAGAATCCAAAATATAATTGATCGTCTCTGGAAAAAAAGAGAATAGGAACCAATGAACTTATCTTTGTGTCTGTATGGCCGCATATCAAGCAGGACCACCGTTACTCTCCTGTGGAAGGAAAGTGTTTGAGAAGACGTGTACCAGAAAGAACAATACGGAAGATTGATGAATAAGGTTGGCTGCACTGGACGTCATTTAAGGTGCTGAGAATAAGTCGGCCAAATAGTAAACAAAGTCCACCTGTGTGTGTTTGAGTTGCAGCCATGAAGACAGCTGCACTGTGACGGGAAAATGCCTTCAAGGTCTTTGTGGTGCAGCTGCAGCTCAGTGGGAAGAGGAGTTGTCAATTAGAAGGTCATGAGTTCTATTCCAGGTTCCCCTGACCGCATGTGGACACGTCCATGGGCAAGGCACTAAACCTTCCCAATAATGAAGGGAATGGTTGGGTTTGCATGGATGAGTGAAGTTTCTGCTATCGTATAAAGGTGCTTTGAGTGATCAGAGTGAGCAGAAGAGTTTGTTTCATCTACACACAGTTGGTGAGCAACCAGTCCGATGAAGACCAAGGAACAGACGGGTCAGGGAGGCGGGAGTGGAGGAACAGAAAAGGCTCTGTTCAATCCATCAACCTCGAACAGTAGAAGTTATATGGTAAATCTGGAGGAGCCACAACTTCTCATAGATAAATTGAGAGAGAGACATTAAATGTGGCCTTTTATGGAAGAATGGCAGAAAAAAAACAGTGTTGAACCAGAACTATAAGTTATGACATCAATACCCAGATGAAAAATAATCTACTTAAGTATATTTTAAATAGGCTGCATCTTTCTGAAATACATTTCAAATATATTATCAGCTGGATGTAAGAATACAGTACATTCCAAATTTAAAATAATATTGAATGTGCCACAATAAAACCTCATCAGTTGAACTACATTAAAGTAAAATTCGGGTCACATTGACAGTAAGGAGCATTTGGAGCCTTTTTTAATACAAAGGCTCCATGTTTCTGGGTTCAATACAAACCCAGAAACATCGTTGAAACAAAGCTTTAATGGTGAAGCTTTGTTTCATCGTTGCTGTGGTGCCGTCACTGACCTAACTATAACAGGGACAAATCAGTCATTTAATTGGTGCTGAAATTTACAAGGAACACCAAACTGCATGTGCTTAACCGTGACGAGTTAAACGTTGGTCTTCCTCACATAAACCTCAATTTCTATATTAATGACTCGAAACACAAGTCAGTGAGATGATGAAAAACAGCCAGGTGATTTGAATTAAATATCCAGTTTCACTGGAAATGATCTAAAAGGAGCCAATCAGGCTCTTCTCATCAGCTTCCTTCCACATTTATGACTGTTTACTGTTAGAATGAGTCTAGTCCAGGCACACCCGGTTTCTCTCCACATGTGGGACAATCACCTCTTTAACATTTCATCAGAATGTAAATGGTCCATCCCTTCATGTTGAGCTGGTGGGGCCGGTTGTGTTTCATTACCATGACTGGCACTGGCAGCATCCATCACCATGGGAACAGCTCCAGCAGACACTGGAAGGTTCAGAGTGGGCCAGGTTAGTGGGACGTACACAGTGGGTTCAGTAAACTACTACCTGCTGCTGCATCAATGAAACTGCTGCAGCTCAGGAACACAAAACAATGAGCAGAAACACGATGAGCAGAGGTGGAAGTTTGACATCTCTACATACACCCTTACATCATTTGTTCCGTGTTTGAAAATACAGATAGTTGCCAGCAAAATTTCTCTGCAGTTTACTCTGGATCCCAGTGAAGTTTCACACACAAACACCAAGTCATTTGTTGGGATCACCGTATGTCACTTGGCTTATTGTCAGGAAGTCTGACCCCGGCTCTCCCCGCAGAGCTGACCTCAACATGAGAAACAAATCAAGACTCTAAAGTAAATTCTGATTCTGCAAAAAGGATATTTTCTCAGGATTCAAGATTCATGTGCAAAATCATTTCCCCCTTGAAAGGCACCGTACAAAAACACTTCGTTCTGGCATCAGAGCACATCAGAATCCTCATGAAAAACTCAAACAGTCAAACAGCCAAGAGAATGTGGAAATCCTCGCTTGAACGCTGCTCCCCGGAGGACTGTCAATCTCCACCGGGAAAAACATCTCTAACAAATTTAAGAAACATACAGACAAGTTGAATAATCTCAATTTCACAAAACGTCCGTCAGCATGAGCGCAGGTTTTCGACACATCCCTTCTAGATGAATCGATAGTTTGCTGTTGCTTCCCCAGAATCTGGACCGTTTGGTATTCAGCCCTAAGTTAGAAACCATTACATCATATTCAGTTCCTACAGGCCTGGACATAACAATGTTCCATGTCATCAGGAACCAATTCCACCAGTTACCATTAATATTTAAATTACTAAAACTCGACCAAATGGGAGCTGAATGGCAGCGCTGTGGTTAACAGGGTTGCCTCACACACACACACCCACGCACACACACACCCCTTCACATCAGTTCTCATCTTCTGGATGTGTTCTGCTTGATCAAGAAACATTTGAATCATGATCACGTTGATCATGATGAAAGTCACAATCAGCCAAACGTAAGCTGACATCACAGGAAGTGCCCTGCCATGTTTGCTGTTTAGAATGTATCACGCTTAAAAAGTGGAGTATGAGAGATGAAAATAAATGTTGCTTTGTTGTTTTTGTGATCATGTGGAGAGAAAATCCAGACTGAGTGATAAATCTGATGGACTTTCTGCATGCTGGTCTTTCTTCATGCAGGCCCTCCAGCTGCCTCTCACTCTGCCAAGACTTCAAAACTGCCTTTATTAAAAATAAATAAATAAATAAAAGTCGAAAAACACAGTTTCATAATTGCGGGGTTCATTAAAAAGGAAAATCTGTATGAATAAGTTTCTTCACATGATAATTCGTTATAAAACATTCTGTGTCATCATCCTCCTCCTCATTTTTATTGAAGAACAAATTTATGTTTGAAATGTCATGTTGCACAATTATATGGTCAATGGAAACGCAGCTAACGTTAGCTTAGCGATCTCTCTAACCTGACGCTGGGTGAGAATGTAAGCCTGGTTGGTTGGTTGGTTATCTTCTTTATATCTATGTTGGTCCTGTGATGACCTCATGACCTTTTCCAGATATACACTGCCTGTTGCCTGGCAACAGCTACAACACGGTCCAGCCCCAGACCAGGGTTAAGCAGATGTAGCTTATCTCTAAATGTAAGAACAGTCTGTGGTTCGCTAGCTGCAGAACAAGTCCAGACCCTCCCTAGTGTGTTTGTAGCGTAAAGGCTGTTGGTTCTGTTTCATCCTCCTTTTAACCAAACACTGAACTCTACATGCATGCTAACTGAGATGAAACTTCCTGGAGCAACAAGTTCTGTTGTTTTCCACCGTAGACAATTTTTCTCACTGTTAAATGAGGGACTCTGAAAGAGTTGTCTTATAGCTCTTCTCAGGTTATTGGCAGAGCAGTTTCTTCTGTCAGGTAATTGCTGTTATGATGGTCTGAATGCTGCAGAGCAAGTGAAGCAAGTAGATTTTTATTTTCAATGGACTAGTTTCTTACTGACCATAATTAATCAGTGCATTTAAATAGCAGCATTTGGCTGCTATTTAACGGTTCATGTAAAAGGAGAGAGGGGGATTTAATACTATGTTTCTGCATTGCTTGTGCTTTTGATTAATACAATACAATTTAAGATTAAGTTTTTCAACAAGGTTTGAGACAAAATAAAGTAGAAGAAAGATCTCTTTCACAAAATAGGTTTTTACTCAACCTTTGATAAATTTTCACCTTCAAAACACTTTGAACTGATTCCAGATGCTGAATATGTAAACATATGTGTCTTTCCTATACAGTTGTAATTTAAACTGATTAATTATACTGGAGTTAATTGTCTCACCCTGGCTAATAAACTTTTAATGTTACATAAATGGTGGCTTCAGAGCATACTTACATTTTGGGGAAAAAATGGCAGTGGCATTTTTAATAATAAAATGATTTCTGTTTACATCTTGTCTCTATTAATCTTTAACGTGTTTCTACTGCTGCCTGTAGGTTTCACTATGTTTAACCATCATGATCACACTAACACACACTGCTCCAGGTCAAGCGGCTCTCCAACACGGTTTTGGAGAGCTGCTTGGCTCTCAAAAGCCTGTCATAGTTGAAAGGGTGTAACAGTGAAATACTTCTTCTTCCCACTAAAGTTACACAACCAGATCTGCAGTTGAAGGTCTCATCGGTGTGTGCAGCCAAAAGGGAAGGGTGGAAGTAGTGACCCACTGAAGCTCCGCTGGCCTCCACCCACAAACAACTCACTGACGTCAGGATTCAGAGCAGGAAAGCCCCCTGCATTATGCTGCAGAGGAGACAACATGAAGATAAATTGGACAAGTGTGGCAGTGTGAGGGAAACATTCCACACTCTCTGCCATCGGCCTGTATTGGGATTCTATTCGCCAGGAAAAGATTCCCTTGGAAAAGGGAAAGTTTCGGGGAGTCCACATTTAGGATTTGGCCTTTTCTTACAGACGAGAGAGAGAGAGACGGTCACTCAGGGAATCCCACCAGAAGCGGGGGGAGGGGGGGGGTCAGTAAATGGTCTTTTTAATTCACATAAATACAAAAACACATGAATTGATGTAACCATATTATCTATTTATACAAAACAAACACTAGTGACATAAACAATGACATTAAAGAAATACGGAGCAATTATGCTTAGATTAGTATAACCTTTAGCTACCTTCATATGTTGTAGAAACTAATGTTTCCAATATCTGAAAAATGTTTCTTTAAATGCAAAATCACACAGTGATGTGTGAGAAATAAGTTATATGCAGCCAAATAATACAGAGAAAAATATTTTGGGTTGTGAGTGAGAATAATCCTGAAATGTCTACCTGGGCTCTTAACAGGTGATTAATCTGAAAATGTTAACTCGTTAACATCTCATGATACAGATTAATTGAATGACCTGATTTGACCTAAAAGCCTCTCCAGCAGAGTGTTACCTAGTTCACAGCAGCGAGTTATCGCCTCAACACACAGTGAGCCAGGAACCACAGAGGAAGGTGAAAGTTTTCCGCGGCAGCAGACAGCGACACAAACTGAACATTTTTAACTTTCTTGATCCTGCGAGAACCACAACTGTGTGCATATTTATATTTCAGGTCAGGCATAGCGACCACAGCACTACTGTGATTAATCTGATTTAATGTTTAATAAATTGACAGCAATAGTCTAAACCCTGTTTTCTCCCTGCAACTCATCTCTTTTTCTCAGCAAGTCATAACCTCTTCTTACCTGAAAAAGTTTGGAGGACGGTCTGTTTTATTTCACTTTATTATATTTATGCCAGTTTTAGGGGTTTTAATACATCTTTAATTTGTTATATCTTTTCCAGTAGTGGAGTTCTGCTTTTGTTGTTTCTTTGACTAGATTTCTTATTTTGACTATTATTTCCCCAGCCTTGTTTATTCTTTCAGTTTGGGATTTCCTTTGCACTTAGTGTTAACTTCTCATTCTAACTTTCTATTGTTAGCTTAGTTTCTTCTTATAGATGTTGGATTCATTTCTGTTAGATTTGGTTATATGTAGTTCCCTCTTTGTTTTTGCTGTTTGCTCCTCTTTCCAACTGCTGGTCCTTTACCTCGTCCAGCCTCACTCGTTCCTTTGTCAGCTACAGTCTGTCCTCTGTGTATCTGCCTCTCGGACTCATTCGATTCTGCAACTCTTGGTTCCGTTTCATGTTCCTGTTGCCTGGTTTTTGTTAGTCCTTCCTTTTCTTTATTAGAACACGTCTCATGTCTCCTGTCTGCATTTTGGTCCTGCTCCAAACACACCGAACATGACAAAATTGGAATGTATTGTTGTCATGATAAACCCAAATTGTTATTATGATAGGAAAATTATGACAATGATGACAAATAGTACAAACTATTGTTGTTCAGTTTTGTTTTTTTTGTTTTTTTAACAGTCCTGTTTCTTCAACATGCTACAGGACAGAGAGGAGGAGCCAGTGCAGGTGAATATTTCTGCTTTCTGAGCAGGACTGAAGTTGATGATGTAGAACTGGTCAGCATTTAGAGGAAGCACAAAACAATTCCTCTCCCCCGAACACTACTCATCACAGATACAGCAGAATGTAGCACTAAGGACCTGTCTGTAACTTAATTCTTCAAATCACCCAAAACCAACAGACGCTTTTCTACAGACCAGATTTCATTTCTTTCTCGAGCTCAACAGAAAAGTGGGGCATGCTGTGGTGGCGCAGCAGGTTAGCACGCCCCACGTTTGGAGGCCTTAGTCCTCGACGCGGACGTCGCGGGTTCAACTCCCGGTCCCGACGACCTTTACCGCATGTCTTCCCCTCTTTCCTCACCCTCCTTCCTGTCAGCCTACTGTACAAAAAAATACGAGCCACTAGAGCCGCAAAAACTCTTCGGAGAGAAACAATGGAAAAAAAAGAAAAGCAACTTCATGTAAGCAAAGATGAAAATGTATTTTATCAATATGACACGCTGCTTTCACAAGAATGGCATTGACTACAAGGGGATTTGGTTGTGACTTATATGCATTATTTAGTGATGAGGAAATTTACAAGGCAAATAAAGAGAGGAGAGGTTGTAATGAGAGGAGGAGGCTGCCAGCCAGGGCCTGTGAGAGACAATGTTTATTGTTTTTGCAACACGATTTCTCCCACAGGAGTAATTAGTCTCCTCTTAGAGCAACAGATAAACGTGTCACCGCGGCCCTGCTCAACGCTCAGCCCTACATGAGCTGGTTGATAGCACATCGCTCTGTTTTTGGCAGAGGTGGTGAAAGATCATGTGAAGCGCTGCCCCCCCCCCACCTCACCCCCCTCCTGTGTGAAGCTCACACATGCTCTCTATTAATGTCTCCAAGGCTTAGTGGCTCCCTTTATAAACATAAACATCCTTATTGAGTCACTTCCAAAGCTATACCAAAACATCGGTCTAAATATACTCGCCATAAAACCACAATGTTTAATTCACACAACATTACCAAAGTGAACATACACAGCCATGTGTCAGTGTCAGTTCATTGTGCTTGTGGGACGACTCTAAATGGCAGCATTTGAACTAAGTCGTGTTTTTGTCTGGAATGTTGCTATAAAGTAGAGCTTAGATCTATATGGACCAAGCCTGAAGCAAACACCCAGAATTATTTGCTTGATGATCGCATCGGGTCGGGTCGGGTCGGGTCGGGTCGGGTCCGGCTCAGATTTCTGTGGCTTAATAAGCCTACAGTACATACAGGACAGACAAGACCAAATGTAAAGTTGTGTTTATTCCAGTCTAAATAAGTCATTTATTTTGTCGAGGAAAGAAACAAAGTAAGGTGCAGAAGTTCATGAGACTGCAGCAAAGCAGCTCACTGCACATTACTGCACACAGAGCCGAGCCCTGACTGATCTAAACTACCATAAAGGGACAAAATTCAAGTGATCCAGGAAGAAGTTGGTTTTAAAATATTAGGTCAAGTTTGGATCATTTCACAGAAACAAAAGCATTAAATGTGGGAAGTTAGATTTGATCCATTTTGTGGTCAGATATGCAGTAAGAATAACCCCTGTTATTGGAGTTATCAACTCAGGGATGGTTACAGGTTTGACCCGGCAGACTGGGTCAGCAGGGAACGGGATAAAGTAACTAATGTCACACATTAACAAAATCATAAACTGAGCATGACCTCAACTACTACTCATGTTTTTCACCTACTGTATGTTCAAAATGCCGTTTGGAAAGAACCTGAAGCAGGTCCTGCGTACTTGCTTCAAGTTGATCTCAATACTAAATAAAAGGCTGTAGTTGTGATAAGGGAATAAACTTGCTCTGACTGCAGTCATGAACACCGACAAGAGCACTAGAGAAAATCATGTTCCTTATTTCATCCTGTGGGGGAAGTTCCTTCAGAACAGCTGTCTGAGAATCCAGCTCCTTCCTCAATCTAATAAACTGGCTCACAGTTTCTGGCGCAATGTTTGGTTAAAACCAGCCAGCATCTGTCCCAACACCATAACCCCAGCTGTCAGAATAAATAAATGTTCTTTTTATGTTCGGGATCACTGTAGTGGCTGAGTGAGTGAGTTTACCACCAGCAACAACCAGCATTCACAGGCAGCTGTTGAAATCCCTTTTAAGGTGAGTCAGAAACGAGAAAAGCAGTAAACTGATGTAAACTTCAACTGAAAGGAAGCTGCTTCATCTGAACTCCAGTCCAGCTGGCCAGAAAGTCTGGTTTATTTGGGGGCGTGTGGGTCGGGGGGGTGAATGTGTAGTCAAACTCTAATGCAGACCAAGAAAACGAACTCAGTTCCTCCTACCGACCTCGGTCTCGGTTCGGTTGAAGTGGACTCTGGTTTGAATGTGAACGCTCTAAAGGCAGGAAGTGCACTACAGCGCAAGGCATTCTGGGTAAATACAATCAGCCCAAGCATGTGTGTCTAACTCTAGAAAGACAAATGGTCTTTTACCAAATACAGAGTGAAAACCAACCACAGCAACTGGAAATGTAGCAAATGTGGCAATTTTGGTCCCCATTGAAACTGAGCCTACTGGACCATCAGGTGTGAAATCAGACTTATTGATTTCTGTTCTGTCAGGTCTCCACAAAGAACCACATCACAACGATTCTGGACCTGGTGCTTTCAGACATGCTTCTGTATTCCTCATCACATTTCACCTGGACTTCATAGAAAAGATGGCTTATGTAATCAGCGCATAAATGAAAACAGGCACCAGCTACAAATCTTTCTCTGAAGTATTCAGTTCCAAGTCTGGGTGAAAGTGGAGACAGAGGCAGAAAAAAACCTGCTATGAATTCCTATCTGCACCTGTCCTGTTTTTATGTTGAATCTGTGTGACATGGGAATAAAAGCCCCTTTAATTCACAGAGAAATGTTAAGCTGAGTGATCACACATGATCTTCCAGCTCCAGTGGCTCTCCTCATCCGGGTTTGTGGCACGGCCTCTTTGAACTGTCCAGGCTGGGATCAGGAACATGTGGGTGGATTCCTCTCCCTGTAGTTATTTCATGGCTGTTCCTGGAACAGCTGGCGCCGTGAACAGTGCGACGTGACGTTCCACCAGAGGTTTGGTTCCTACAAACAGTGCTCAGAAAACAGCGAAGTCTACTGAAGCTGATCCTAGAGGTCACCACCTTTGACATCACTAGCATTCAAGCTTTTCTTTGAAACATTTTTTTTTTCTCATCGAAACTATTAAAAGCCACAATAAAGCCATTCATTTAAATCACTTTAAATTTAATGTAATTTGTGCGTAATGCCCAAGTCTCCAACAGCCGCTCTTCAAACGGATTCAATTGAACAAATATTCAGACATTAGAAACACATTTTTCATCCATCCATCCAGCCATCCATTTTCTGTTCACCCTTGTCCCTAATGGGGTCGGGAGGGTTGCTGGTGCCCATCTCCAGCTACGTTCCGGGCGAGAGGCGGGGTACACCCTGGACAGGTCGCCAGTCTGTCGCAGGGCAACACATTTTTCAGTCAGTGCAAAAGATAAGGCACAACATGTTTTTGTTTGCATTCAGACCCCTTTACTCTGACATCCCAAAATGCAATTCAGTGCATTTGACAGTGGAGTCGTGTGCAGCGACCTGGTTGGCGTGTTTGCTATGTGTGGGACGATCTCCACATGCAGAAGCAGGTTGTTGTTGTTGCCCCAGTCTACAAAAAGTTTCATCTCCTCTGTGTAGTACTAACTACTCCTCACAGTCCTGGATATGTTTCATCAACATACTTTATGATGTAATAATTTGTACTGTACGTTTGGCACAACAATCGCTGGTCATCATGGTGTAAAGTAGGGGGCTGAGGACACATCCCTGAGGAGAGTTTGTCCTCAGTTCTCACAGGACAGTGGACATTCTGTTGATCCGATGCTGTGGGATTGTAGCACTAAAACCCATAAACAGAATCCGAACCGAAGCGTTCTTATTTTCCAGGTGTTCCGGTGGATATGGCGTGCGTCAGGGTGATATGCAAATTGAAATAAAGCGAAGAGGGAAGGATGGAGATGATGTGACCTTTGACCAGCATTTCATGATCTTGGGTGTAAATGCTGCTGGGTCCACAGTCATTCAAAGTTGTTACTGTGGGTTTATAAGAACCATGATGATTGCAGCAGCTTTGTAGCATAAAGTACAATCATAGACGCTTTCCAGAACCGTAGGAAGAAAACGTTCAGATAATCATGAGTCATTCTGCTGCACATGCATCACTGCTTTGTGCTGCTCTATCAAACTGTTCTTGGCTGAATTATGACAACATGTCAAAAAATTATTTAAGGCTGGATGACAAAGACTTTGCAAGACACTGTAAAGTAATACATATGAAAGGCTTTATTGTGACTAGAATCAGGTGTTTAGAGGAGGATCAAAAATATTTTCATGTTCCCATAATGTGATCCTGCCAGTTTATGGCTATATGAACTTATCTTTTGGATTAATTTGCCAGATCTAAACATTCCCAATATGTTATTACTCATCTAGACTCCAAAACATTCAAGTTCTGTTTTAAAAACATCTCTCATCGTTGTTGCGGTGCGTTCAACTGATCAGCACCTCGTAATTAACAAATCGGTTCTCGACATTGCGATGAAATCCATGCTTGTCCTGCGTTGCCTCAGTGAGCAGGAGGTTTGTTTTCCAAGCAACGTCAGACTGGATCTGTTTGGTATTTTTGTTTCTGGTTGTAACGTGACAAGACGCAAAAAAAGCGCGTCTTTTATATGAATATGAATATGACCAAGTCATAGCTCTGTGAAGTGTGGTCTGTTCAATACAGCCAACAGTAAATAGAGTAAATCAGGTCTGGTTCAAACATGTGAATACAGTAGAGGGAGGTTTCCAGTGAAATCTAGATTGTTTGTAGCAAATTTAATTACAGGTCAAAGAGTTTTGCTTTGTCTCTGTTTAATAGAAGAGGATTGTATGAAATATTTAGCTTTGTACATTTATTTCTAAATTTAAAGAATTTTTTAACAATTTATATTTCGTCCCAATGCAGAATTGTTTTTAATGACTGTAGAACGTTTTGGTGTTTTAAAATGTATTTAGAATGAAGTTTGACTTTAAAACAGTTTGCAACTTCTACTAAAAAATAAAAAAGAAATATGTTTTTTACCTATTTGTTGAAACTGTCACCATGTGGTGACAGTATGCAAATGCAGATATTATGTGAAACAATAGAGCTTGTCTACCTTCTCCCAGCGCAGGATGCAGATAAACACACTGAGAGACGACAAGGTGACAGTTTCAACAACTACGTACAAAACGTACATAATAAAGGTTATATTGCAGTTCTAAAAAGCCATTAAAACACAGATATCCACAGCAGCTCCAGACAGAAAGTATTATTGTATTTCATTTACAACCACAGAGTTTAAACCTGCCGGTTGCTGAGAGCTTGGTGTTCTATTTACACGTTTAGATACCACAAGAACATTCTGTGGTTCTGTGGTTCATTCTTCAACTTTGAGCCAGTACCTGTTTTAACAGTACAATAATAATCATGTAATCAGAGATAATAGCTCTTGGCAGAAAGACACCATGTTGTTCGCAGTAAGAGAGTCCTGGGTAAAAATCCCTGCTGCTTTCTGTTTTAGGTTTGTATTTTCTCCAGATGTTTTCTTTCCAGGCTTTTCTTCTGTCTCTGGCACCTTGAAAATTCCCATAGGTCAGAGTGTGTGTGGTTGATAACAATGACTATGGGCCAGTGGCCTCAACATCACTGGGAATGAAGTGTCCCTCTTGAAATCTGGGATAAATCCTGGTTTTGATCCTTTCCAGTTTCCATACAGACATGGACGGCCATCACACGCCTAACACTTTAACCTCTTGAAAAACCAAAACCCTGTGCTGTCTTTTGTTTGTAGATTTCAGTTCTGCTTTTAATCCCCTCCAGGCTCACCTGCTCTTCAAGAAATTACAGCCGATGAATTTCAGTCCACTTCTTACTAAATGGTTTCATTCTTTTATGACAATCAAATCACAGCTTGTTAGAGTCAACACCAGCCTATCAGAGTCCGGGATTGAATTGTGGTAGCAGCTTTGCTTAGTGTACTCACTTTATCTGTCTGTCTGTCTGTCTGTCTGTCCGTCCGTCCGTCCGTCCGTCCCTCTATCTATCTATCTATCTATCTATCTATCTGTCTGTCTGTCTGTCTGTCTGTCTGTCTGTCTGTCTGTCTGTCTGTCTGTCTGTCTGTCTGTCTGTCTGTCTGTCTGTCTGTCTGTCTGTCTATCTATCTATCTATCTATCTATCTATCTATCTATCTATCTATCTATCTATCTATCTATCTATCTATTTATTTATTGAACACCCCTCCTCCTCCCAAAGCTGCTGTTTCCAGCCACACATGTTCATAATCAGCCCAATCTGATTTTAGCCCACAGAGAGAATAACAAACTCAGGTACTTACTCCTCACAAGTGCTACATTAACACATTATTATCATGTCAACTCAAAGTTTGCTTTGTTCAACTTTTTTTTTTCTTTTTAGCACAGAAGGTTCTGGATAGAACCTAAACATTGAGAATCATTTAGTGAATGTTGAGCTTCTTATTCATTTTGCACCTTCCCAGTCGTTAGAAGGACATGAAGGAACAGAAAACGAGAATCCAGTTTACACTTGATTCCAACTGTCTGATTTTATTAACACTTTCTCCTTATTAGCAGAAAGGCCTCGCCAGTCCAGGATGGTTTACAGCTATTGGTTGAGTTTCATTTGGACCCTTTAACAAAGCTCACTGCAGCTCAGTTGGCATTTAAAGCTGCTGTTACGTTCTAACAGTCCAGTTCCCACAGAAAACTACGGAGCACATGTGATTCACAGAGTGGTTCACAGGTAATCAGGGAGGGAAAACGCATCGTTAAAATATTTGCTGTTATGTCATTGTTACACAAAAACCCACAGGCCTGTAACGATGAGGGGAGAAAGCCATGGCGGCCTACTCTGCCCAGCACCCCATCAACCACTAACAAACCCACAGAATGAACTCGCCGTCCCCTGAACAGCAGCGGAGAGGACATACGGTGACAGGCGCCTTGGTAAAATCAGCAGCAGGGTGTGAAAGCACAATCAGAGGAACATTACAGAGCAGGAACTGTGTCGTTCCTCAGCGCTCAGGCCGGGGGATGGGAGCAGGTGAGAGCTGGAGCAGAACTCTGAACAATGCTGGGAAGTTTCTGGAAGTAAACTGTAACCATGAGAACACACAAGCTTTGTGTTAAAATGCTGCTGATAACCCTGCTTGTTCAAAGCACTCCAAATGAACGTTTTAGTTCCAGTGAGGAGAGCATTCTGCTTTTCTTTAAACATTCATCTGTTCACTAACTGGTTTAAAACTGAGTGGTCTGCTGTGAGGAGATAACAGATTTCACAGTCAGTCAATAATCTGTTGGCTAAAGGAACGAAATCTGACAGTCTGTTCGCTTCTTTCTAATGGTTTGTATTTAAAAATGATTTTATAATCACTAAGTAGCAACAATCTCCACTGCTAGGCAGAAATAAATTTAATTAAGCTTAAAACAATAGAATTACCATTCTTGTAATAGTGGTAATTGTCACCAGTACTCTCAATGTCCTTTTCAAAAAACAAGAAATATATTTGCAAAAAAAAAAAGATGAAAGCAAAGGAACAAAAGACAAAATAGAATTGAACTGTAAAGGCATAAAATTATACTTACAGTTACCGTAACAACGGAAGTTCACAAACATTGGAAGTTCATAAACCAGTGGAAGAATTTCAATTTTAGAGTAATGTGTAACTCTTATTGTTCAGCAGGTTTCAGAATGGATGAATTTGGTCAATTTGATGAAGAATTGCAGTAGATGAGCTTTTTCTGAACATAATTGATGTAGTAAAAGTGATTGTGAGCTGGAATGACTGACAAAAAAAATGTCTTACGGTTTTTCTATCTTTTCGTGAACTTTATGTTCATAACGACATTATTCTTCATGTCTCCATTTCCAACAACCTAGAATTTAAGAACTTCTAGCAGTTCAGCAAACATTAAACGTGTGTTTATATCATAAAGGCAAATAATCAAACACCTTATTGTTAATATCTACAAATAAAGATGAATATAACTGCATATCATCTGTATATTGATCAAAGCTGATGAGGTTTTCCTTTATTGCACCAGTCAGAGATCATACAGTGTTAAACCTAGAGCTTTGTGGAACGCCACATGTAAAAGGATGAAACCCAGAGACACGTCCTGTTAAAACGGATTTAACTCATCAAACCGCCAGAGAGAAACAACATTTTCACTCTCGACAGATGAATGCATGGAGGCTCATTGAAGTTATAACAATCTTTTGCTAAAACTAAATAAGTAGTGTGTATTAACAAACAGAACCTGATTAATGATTCACCTAAAGCAGGAAGAGAAATGGCGTCTAGATATTAACGCTGCACTAATCTGGGACTAAACCTCAGAAACCAACTCCAACAGATACTGTCTGTGTTACACAAAGTAAAGGAACAGGCCATTCTTACCATCACTAAATACATTAATACAGACTTTAGGATCAGCATTGTTCAACAAGAAGATGAAGTCTGCAGCAGATCTCTCGCTCTCTCTCTCTCTCTAGTGTTTTCCTCTCTATTCTGTAGTAATAAAGCCCTGAAAGAAACAGTCAGGATGGGACAACAGCATGTAATGACACAGATATATTTCTTAACATTTCCCAAAATGTGTTCTCTCTATGTGGACTAAAAATACTGAGGCCGGCCCATGTGGCTGACACATCGTGCGGCTGACACATTGAGTTGTAGCATCCTGGTTCCACTTATTAGAAGCACAAACAGATTTTTCTGGAATGTCTCAGCTCCTAAAGTATAAATGCAATACCTATAATAAAATACAGATTCTGAGCAGATGCTTTGATTTATTTTTCCTCTGTGTACTGTATTCATTCCATGCCACAAAGCACAGACAATACATTATATGAATGCAATGTTATTTTCTGAGGCTTTGAAAAGTCTATAAAGGCCCATAAAGTTGTTTATGTGCTGCCTCTCAGCTGTGCAACACAAACATGTTGGATATGTGAGTGATTTACTCCCAATATGTCCATATAAATGATCATGCGTAATACAGGGCAGGAGGAAGACCAAAATGAAGTGTGCAGAAGATGAAAGTGTGTCTGTCTGAAGGAGCTGTCAGCCTCAAACCGTCTGGGACGAACTCAGACCGTTCCTTCCTCCAGAGACCCCAGATCTCTGAGCCTACAAGGTAAACACTGGCACAGAATGCTGTCATATTTTATTTCTTCAGTTTTCAAAAGGACCATATTCGGCTAATTTCACTGCAAACTCCATTCGTGCAACAGCAGAGAACAGCATGTTCCCTTAAGAGATGATAGACTTGATTCAGACTTTTTATTTAACCTCTCCTTTCTCCTAGACGTTTTTCTTTCAAAGGACAGAATTAAGTGAAGTTGACTTTTTTTATCTTTAAATCTTGTCATAATGTTATTTCATCATCAAAAACATACCTGGAGTGTTGCCTTGCTTCTTTCAGGCATGTTTGAGAAATCCTATAATCTCTATGGCAACCATTCAGCCTTGTAAAACACCTGGATGGACCTACAGCTCCACCTTCAAGGACACAGCTCCTCCTCTGAGCTGCTGGTTCCGAGCTTCAGGGGCCCAATTTCAACTTTAAATTACAAAGTTGTTCTTTTAAGCTATATCTGATACATACAGTGTTTTTATAACAAACTGAAATTAACAGTTACTTGACTATAAAACTAAAACTATGTCCCTGGAAAATACAAAATACTATTCCTTTAACATAGAATAAACTCCTGGATCTTCTGTGTTTCTTTATTTTGTGCATCCTGCTCTTTATTCTCAAACCCCCGGTCTGTCATGGCAGATGGCCGCTTGTACTGAGCCCAGATCTGGTTCCTGTTAAAGGGAAGTTTTTCCTCTCCACTGTCGCTACATGCATGATGAGTATGAGGGATTGCTGTAAAGTCAATGACGCAACATAAGCAGTTGTCGGTAACACTTTATTCGACTGGTTGTGAATAAGACCATCATGACCGTCATAAACATGACATAACACCTGTCATGAACATGAGTAAGTCTTCATGAACATTTATGACTGTTGTCATAAAGTGTCATTCAGTAAATCATGACATTTTTAATACAAAGTTGACATTAACCAAGAAATCATGATCTGACATAAATTTGTTATAAAAGTATTACTGATTAAACTTTAGCTTTAATAACATAAAGCTATAGAATTTTAAAAGTTTAATCAGGTGTTTGTTACCTTACTTTAAGTTAAATGTAGTCATTAATCTCAATGAAAATGTAATATTTTTCCCCTAAGATGAAAAAAGTGTGTTACAGAGCAGGGATTCTGCTGCCCTCTGCTGCGAAGGCGCAACAGAGAAAGGCTGGAAAGCAGAGCTCCTCTACTCTCTGGTGCAGTGTGGGGAACAACGTTGAAAAGGTCCATGAAGGTGGGGCTGCACTTGGGAGAAACTGGAGAGATCCAGTCAGTCACACAGCAAGTGAGTAATTGAAAAAGCATTTTCAAATCAAACCTGTGCAGCTCTGCTAAGTTCTAGGGCAGAGTTCTGTGAAACCAACCAACCCACCGTTCTTTCATCCCTCCCTCCGTCTTCTCCTCCCTCTGGCATTCCAAGGCTTCCCCAGATCTGAAGGGAGACGTAGTCAAGTTTACTAGTTCTGCACATTCAGCAACAAGGCAGTTCAAAACATAATACAGTAACCACTTATGAAACAAGCAATAAACATTAGATTTTGTCCAAAGCCATCATCAAGCAAATATACATCGAATTCTCTGATCAATGATCCAGTTACTAGGAATCAAAAGCAGCTCCGATCAGGTGGGTTCATATTCTGGATTTAAAGGAACTCAGGGTTTCAGCTGTTTTCAGTTTTCTGAAAGTTTGTTCCAGGTTTGTGGTGAATAGAAGCTGAATGCTGCTTCTCCATGTTTGGTTCTATTTCTGGTCTGCATCCCAGAGCCAGAAGACCAGAGAGGTCTGGGATGTTGATACAACAACAGCAGAGCTTTCTGTATTGTGGTGCTAAGTCATTCACTGATTTATAAACTGTCAGCAGTATTTTAAAGTCTATTCTCTCAGTGAAGGACTTTAGAACTGGGTGATGTGCTCTACCTTCCTGGTTTTAGTGAGAACACCAGCAGCAGCGTTCTGGATCAGCTCCAGCTGGAGGATTGATTTCTTTTTTAGGCAGACCTGTGAAAACACTGTTGCAGTAATCAATGCCACTAAAGATAAATGCATGGATGAGTTTCTCTAGATCTTGCTGAGACATTAGTCCTTTAATCCTGGAAATGTTCTTCAGGTGATCAAAGGCCGACTTTGTGACTGTCTCTATGTGTCTGAAGGTTCAGATCAGAGTCCATCACTACACCCAGATTGTCCTCCCAGGCTGACATATCTGTAAAATCTCCTAAAGGAAGCATTTAATCAGATGCCCAAATAACTGACTCCTCTCTTGTCTCTACTCTGAGACCCGTAGTATTGACTAACATGAGGAACGGTCAAAAACCTCAGTTAGGGATCATCTGAAGCGGAGCCACCACAGAAATTTCTGTGTGGTGCTGAAATGTGACAGTTTATTCTCACTGCTAACCACTTGAAAGGGAATTTGAATCAGCATGCACGCAAACATAACAGCTTCCAAGTGCCAGCAAGTCTCTCTAATTGGGTCCAGACAATGTGCACATTTGAGATTTCTTCTGGCTTTGGGTGGGAACAGCTGTGCTTGTTTGTGATGATTCAAACTAAATTTCACTTCCAGTTGATATGAACATTTCTTTGTTTTGCATTCTTTGCTTATTACGCAAATTGGCGTTGCTGACATTTTTTTTCTCTCCCTTGTAGCAGTTTTGTGTGATTACATCTTTGGTGATAAGCTGTAATCAGTTGTTCAGATTATTTGTTTTCATTCCATCATCCAGTTCTGGCTAGTGATGATTGTTGGCAAATCCTAAATTACTTCTCGGTAATGAATTTGACTAAATTCATTTTGCCTTCAGAAATACCCATAATTCCCTGTGGTGACAAGAAGCGAGTTTAGTTTAGAACATTATGGCTCCGCACGGGTTTCAAGACTGGATCTGTATCTCCCGTCAGCAGTTTGTGAGGAGAATGAGCGGAATGCTGAGGACGTGAGGTGAGGGTCATGAATGGTGTTAGAAATGTGTAGGCGCTGCTGCAAGTCATGCAAACATAGCCATCCTGCATCACTTTTATTAAATGTTTCTTTGACAGATTTGATGTGTTTTACCCTCCTATCCTGCACAGAATGATCCCAGTTGGAGGGTGGAGAGACAAAAGCTATTTTCCCAAGCAATTAGAACAACTGCAGCGCATGGGAAAGCATGCCCACTGGGTCTGACAGGGATATGTTATTGTATATCCATGGAATCACGGCGTGTAACACAAAGGTCCAGGAGGATGAAGTTACACCGTGTTCTGTGCAAAAGAATTCAGTGAAATATCTGAGCAGAAACAGCTAAGGATGGAGATAAGGGGTGGGGGGCTCTGGACATGCATGGGGGCTTAGGCTAAAACTCCACAGTCAAAAAAAAGAAAAACTTACACATAAAGTCCCTGGAAGGTGAAACATGCTGTTCATATGACCTAAAAATGTAGTTTTCAGGTGATTTATGACCTAAAAACCAGGTCATGTATTTAACATGCAGAAAACCAATAAATTAGACCCAAAACAAAAGCTTGATGGCTTTGGAGTTAACTTCATATCACAAAAGACTCAAGCTTTTACACTTCAAAAACACAACTCTTACCAAGTTAAATATCTTAATGCACTTTAAATAAGACGAAAGTAACTTACAAATAACTTTTCAGCTATGTATAGGAGCTTCTTTTTTTTAAGTCATCCAATAAGGAGCCCAGCAGATCCACAGTTCCACCAGGTGTTTGCTAGTTGCTGCTAGTCTGAAGGAGCTGAGTGGTGGAGCCATGAAGGGAGGGGTGCTTGGAAACAGCAGCTCTGAGGAGGAGCTGTGACCGTGAAGGCGGGGCTAGGTCCACCCAGGTGTTTTGCACAGCTGAATGGTTGTCATGGAGACTCACAGATTTCTCAAACATGCATGACAGAATCAAGGCAACACTCCAGGTATGTCTTTGTTGAGGGAAGAACATTATGACATGATTAAAGCTCAAAAATGTTGATTTTACATGATCCCGCCCCTTTAAACAAGGCGGTGCTCAGCGTCAGCACTGGAAGGAAACAGCTGAGATGCATTTAATGAGTTGACCTCATCGCAGCTAGATGCTACTGTTCCGTGTGCTCCTGCCTTCGCAGACCTGAAGAATGCGAGGTCGAAACCAAACAACGTTCAGGCTTCACATACCAGCAGAGGCCAGGCGTGGGCCCCTCTGACATCACAGCAGAAACAACAAGGCACAGGGCAGATAACAGATTGAGCCGGTTCACCTTCGAAATACCTCCACATGACTCAACACTGCTGCTGGTTCCAAACAACCTCCACACTGATCAGCGAGACTCCAACCAGTACGCTTCTGGTGAAGAAGGCCCAACAGCCCCAGAAGAAATGTTCCTCTACCAAAAGGCCAACATGATAAGGACGTTTGGAACGAGCCATGCACTAATGCCACACAAATGACTTCTTAAGTTCTGTATAACGTTCTGTATTTATTTCATAATAAAAGACAGCTGCAAAGGCAAGTTGGGACCACACAGAGAGAAGAGATGGAGGTAATATTCTAACCACTAATTAGTCCCAAAGAATGAGACGCCGGGGGAGCAGGAGGCTGGCCCAAAGCCCGCTACTAATTAAACCAATCAGAAAGTCGTTTATTTTCTGTTCGGTTTTGTTTTCTTACATTATCTGAGGTCAAATTAAAACAAGCAAAAGAAATAATTTTCTCTTTAGTGTTTAATACAGATTTTCAGGTTATGGTGGTTTTCAAAAATCTGCTCAACTCTATTAAATACCAGGATTTTGTGATAAAATGATTTATAATTTCAAAGCTTTTTTCATGTGTAATATTTTTAAAAAAGCAATTCAACTGAGAAACAAACTAATTTGTTAGGAGGAAAACAAATGTGGCAGTGCCAATCGGACAGATACCGGAACCCCTCATAGGGCAGCCATGCCTCCAACAGCAGGACATGGGGGCAGAAACCTGCGGTCCAATCAGATCCCCCCAAATCCAACCCACTGTCTCCTCCCCCAGTGAAGACCAGTCCAAGTTCTGGAAACAGGGCCACAGACCCATACAGGACCAGTCTAGCAGGTGCACCCAAACCCTCAACCCCCCACAACTGCCCACCCCAAAAGGGACTGAAACAGCACACACACACACACACGCACACAGCTGACCAATCCCCACAACTACAACCAACAGAGCAACCAAAGAGTGTGTGGGGGTTGAGGGGTGGCTCCTGCTGAGTGTAGTCCTCCACCCCCCAACCCCCAAAAAGTTTTTTCTCATCCCAGAATCCCGGCATTTTAACTGTTTCTGCTTTGGTTACGTTTTAAAATCTCGTTTTATTGCATAATGCACAAGTCAAACATCATCACCACTGATGATCATCGACTCAGATGCCTTTTACAAGACAACCTAAACTCTGCTGGCTCTTCTGATCCTCTTCAGCCCAGGCGCAGAGTCGGCTGAGGGCGTGGTGTAGGTCGCGTCTCGCTGCAGAAGTAGCAGATCATGCACCACAAGCTGCGCTCTGGAGAGATCTGCATCCCACTGCTGCTCTGGAACGGTCGGAGAGCGCAGGAGCCTGTAGACACAGAGGAGGAGCTCACTACCACGTCATGGTGTTTTTGGGTCGTATTTGGTTCCCTGGAAATTTAGACATCTAAACAACCTAATTCTGCTGAGAGTTCGGTTGTTAGGTTGTTCAGTGACAGCTGGAATCGATCCCAGCTGTCACTGGATGAGCAGCAGTAAAAGTCCTTACAAGAATCCAGTCCACAGTGAACTCAGAGACATAGAAGCAAACAAGCACATAAAAACAGTCTGCAATTGAACATGTTTGCACCAGAGTCTCCAGAGAAAACCCAAAGCAGACATGCAAACCCTGAACGGATGTATTTTACTGGGACCAACACAAGATGCAGCATAACTGTGAATCGTACAAAGAGATAATCAAAATCTTTTACAAATAAAAATCAGAAAAGTGTGACATACCGATGTATTTATACATATTTGTTAAAACTGTCACCATGTCATGACAGTATGAGGCAGATAATTTGTGAAAAGATTGATTTTCTCTCTGTGCTACTGTTGCCGTCTGTAGAAATGCACCGCTCCCGACCAAAAACAACCAATCAGAGCCAAGAGGAGGGGCTTAGGACTGTCAATCAACCTCATCTGCCCACAGCTCAATGTGCTGACAGAGGAGAAACAACTTAACGTGAAAGAAAAACTAAACTGAGCTTTCACAACAGGCTATGCTATCAGGAAGAAGCTGGAGCTTAGTAGAGAAATGAGCGGGAAGCGCAGCGCTAAGACCCGCCTCCTGACTCTGATTGGTTGTTTCTAGTTGGCACTGGGAAAAGGCAGAGGAGCTTGATTTTTTTCACAGATGATCTGTCTCATACCAAACTGTCACAACGTAGTCAGTTTCAACATATATGCAAACATTTATGTTTTCATAAAAGTTACTTGCTCCAGTTTTAAAGTGTAACTAAGCCCCACATTTCATGGCATAAAGTAAGATCGTCTCGCTCCTTCAGGAGACAAAACGCTACCAAGGATGAAGTATGCAGCTGCGCTGAGTGAGAGGATGATGAGGAAGATGGTGCCCAGACCCAGGTCCCCCACAGCGCAGGCGTTTGGACAAACACAGGGGCTCTCCACCCAGATGTGCAGGGGGCCCTGACTACTGAGGCCCTGGACTCGGAGGGAGGACATGGACTGGTTGGGACTGCAGTGGTAATGGGCTGCAGTCATTGGCTGTTCCCTGTGAACTGGACACAGAGACTGCTGTGATGTCATGATGAAAGCAAAAATTCAACGTAGGAAAATGTGTTTCCGCTCACCAAAGTAAAACACGGTCAGCGTCTTCAGAGTCTGGTTGTAGTGGAACTCATTGCCCTCGTGCATCCCATAGTTCACATAGCGGCTGATGTGGCCCCTGGCCCCCGGGGACCTCACCAAGCAAGAAAAACAGCACATAACTGAAACGTGTTTGATTTCACCTGATACATAAGAATGAATATTTAACACTTTAAACACAACAGTCCTATCAGAATCCCACAGCACCATCAAAGTTCTGCAAAGATCTGATGAACCACAGCAAGTTCAACATATAACTGAATAAAATATGCATTTTATTAAGCTGCAGTCATTTTAGCAAATACAGCTACACAATATTGTTTGAATGAGGGCAGATATCCTTTCTTTTGTGTGTTAGGGGTCCCCCTAGTGGTGAATATCCCATCAACAGCTGGAAACAATCCCACAGACTCACAAGATGCAGATACAGTATTTGCTTTGATCAATAAGTTTCAGATTTTTAAAATTATAAATAAACGTCAAGCAATAAACCAAGGGCTAAATTAGGCTTTTCTGATTAGACTCAAAAAATAAAATAATGTAGCTCAACATTTATGACATGTAGGATCTTGAGTCACATTCACTTTTGATGCATCCTGTTTTTCACACCCATTAAATAAATTGGAATATTATTGAAAAAACCCATTTATTTTAAACTTCATCACTAAATGAAACACAATATATAGATTAACTACCCAGACGGATGTTCAAAAAAGCCTTTATATCAGTTACTTTTGATTTTCTACTTTCAGCTAATAAAAACATGACATTTAAAATTAGATTATTACATCAAACCAATGTTTTTTTTGGAAGTGTGGGCTTAATGAAAAGTATGTTTAGTACCTGTTTAAAGGTTGTCATTTTCAAAAACTGATTTTAATCTGACAAGACCATTCAGGACATATATATGATTTATTGAATAGAACTGTGAGCCTTTTCTGCTCCAACTTCAGTCAGCAACATTCACAAGAAGTATTCATAAATATTCTGAATTTGTAACTTAATAACAGTTTTTATTAAGCTAACCATTCCCTTCTTTCTGTCTTAAAAAATGATCTAGATGTTTGTTTTTTCCATCCAAACCTGGGAGTGACAAAAACTTGGCAGTAATTTCATGTGCCGTGTAAAGTTATGAAAACTTGTCAAATTTTGTGAAATTACAGTTTGGGAAGCAATAAAACTTGAGTTGTTAAAGGGATGTCAACACCAGGAGAGACAAAAGTAAAACTCTCTTAGTTTAGTCAACAAAATATGCAGCGATGAGATCCAGTGGCAAAATAAAAGGTACAAAAAGAACTTTATTTGGTTGAAAAATGTATGAAAGTTTAAAAAAATAAAATGTATAAAATGTAAATACATTATAAAATTCACAATCATACCAAATATGTCATTTGAATCAACAGAACCAAAGTTTAAACGAATAAATATAACTTAAATGTCAATGAGGGCAAAAAAAACTCTATATTTTTTCCCTGTCTTGTTCTACCTGACGATGAGGCAGGCAGCAACACCGGAGCAGGCGCCTCCTGGCAGGTTCAGGTCCTCTGGCTGGGAGAAGACCTGGCAGGGGCTGAAGGAAAACAGGCTCTCCGTGTCCACGGACGTGTTGTCCACTGGGACGGCCCTCAAACGCCCCAAGAAACCGTCTGCGTCTCCCATGCCTCTCAGGTTTATCACTCCACTGCCGTCCTTCATGATGCATTTGCAGCTGTTGACCTTAAAGCAGCCTGGATCACCAGCAGGGTTCAGATGAGGTAGAGGAGAAGAGGAAAGCATGCTAACACACACAGACAGAGAGAGAAGGCCTGCTGGAGGCTTCATGCTGCCGAGGCCGTCCACAGGAGGCTGACTGCACCGTGACTGTAGGAAAGTAATTAGTGAAAAGGTGACAGGCATTCTGGGTGTTCAGCTCACCGCCTTTCCAACAGCATGGCTGTCTTTGTCACATGTTGTACCAGCATGACTCCAAACAAAGCGTCAACACTTTGCTATTCAAATGTAGAAGTAATCTAGAATATATAATGTAGTAGAAATATAGGGGCTTTATACACTAAATTAACAAATGGGATGAATGGGTGACATTACAAAACATACATAACCTTTTAAATTTTAAATAAAAACTGATTTAGGCATTTATTTTTTTTATAAAAGTTACTTGCTCCAGTTCTTGTACTTCAGTTCAACCCACTGGCTCTGAGTTCTACAAGTCTTCATAGTTGCATTCAGCACCACCTGCTGGCCACATTATCCATATTACACTCAATCCGTAATGAGAGATTATTCAGTAGCATTTCCAGCTTCACTGTAAAAGGTTTTAGTGTTTTTCAGTATAGAATGTTTTGTCTAGTTAACATTCCTATAAATAGAATATGATTATGTCAGATTGGCAGAATGTAAAATTTGGAATTAAAACATTTCCTGATTGAGGATGTCGACTTCTTCCGTTTAAATCATCTACTTGATAGTAATTACCTTCTTAGTGATATGAAATCAAAAATGTCATTTGAATAAGCAAGTAACTTTGGGTGAAGCATGCAAGATCATTTAAGTGAGATATTCAAGAAAACAAAAGGTTTTTTAAACAGATTTTATTTTATCAATAACAAACAGCCATTAAGCTTTGACAGCAAATTTGCGCATGGAGTAGAGGAGGTCTTTCCTCTGCTGTTTCTTTGTGCGCAGACTCTCTTCGTGCTTGTTGAGCTGGCGGCGCATTGCCCTGGTCTTCCTGGGTCTCAGATCCAGGGGCTTGTACTTCTTGCCCTGAAACAACAATGTTGGGGTCAGGAGATTTGGTCATACAGCCTGCTGAATGGTTCATCTGACACTGAACTTGTTTAGAAATATTTGAATAAAGTGTGTAAGAAAAAAAAAAAGCTGTGCATCCCACATCAACCACAAACAAATGCTCCACTCCCATGCTAAAAACAGTAATTTAGAATTAGATGGTTAAAAATGTTCTGATGCAGCAGCAACAATAACCAGATGTCAGAGCAGCCATTGTGACCAGGGTTTAGGAACAGTAATCTCAAGTCTCAGTCTTTTGGTAAGCAATTGTTGACAGTCAGTGAAACATCAGCTCAACAAATATCATCTCAGACTAGAGAAACTGAAAGTCCCAAGCCAACGGCTCTGTGTGTGTGTGTGTGTGTATTCAGTGAGCAGAGACTAAGGATGTGGCTCTCACCTTGTAGAACTTCCTCAGGTTCTCCTTCTGTGTCTGGTTGATGACAGTCAGGACTCGGGCGATGGATTTGCGAACAACACGGCTGTAAATCAACAGAGTCAGACAGCTGATCAATCCACTGATGAACACAAGAGCTAAGGGATTTACATCCTGACTGGATGAAAACAGCTTCCTAATGAGTTGGTTCCATCTCCTCCATGCCGCTGGGTGCTTCCTCCTCTGAACTTGTTCTGACCAGCGTGGCTTATAAATGTCAGCTACACAAGCAGGATTCCAACATCAACACAATAAACTGGAGGATTCCCACAACACTTCAACTCACTGTGTGGCTCAGAACATTTTCTTTAAATCAACATCACACTGGTTGAAACTCAGCAATTAGAATGCTAATTATTTTTAATCTGGGTTTGAGGATGTTTAAGTGAACTGCTTCAATGAGCAAGTGAATTTGTAAAAAGTTTTAGTTTTGCTTTCATCAAGTGATCATCTCTAGATACTAATCTTCTCCAATTCTAGAGAATCAGAGTTCAGTTTCAGTTCTGGCAGAAACTTCAACAAGCAGTGAAATGTTTCCAACTTTCACCCAAAGATGCAGGAAATGCAGAGGCATCCTAAGATTGAACAAGAAGTGGACCAGAGCAGGGCTGATTTGCAAAATATTGCAAATACGTAGTTAAGATTTTAAATGACTGTTTGCTACTATAGTTCAGCTTTCAAGACAGTAAGTTCTTCAGCCAGCTGCAGGAGAGCCCCACATTTGACAAACTGGACAGCAGGAGGCGCTGCAATGCCTGGGGAGAGAACAGGAGGGTTTGGTGTGTGAGGTGATTAATGCCTGGAACAGAAGCACACACCTCTACCCTCCATCAGAGTCCCAGCTGGGATCCATTGAGCTCATTTAGTCACTTTAACTGATTTCACCAATAGACACTCCAGCTTGTTCCAGTCAAGCTCTTCACTTATCCCTCACAGTGCTGCCCACAGGGAACTAGCTGTGCTCAGGTCCAGTGGGCTGCAGATGGGAACCAATACAGAAAAACAACATTTAAATCGTTCATAATTTCCACAGAGACAAGTTAATGTGCCTGCAGTTAATCCAGATTTAGATCTTTATTTTTAATCATTTCTGACAGGAAATGACAAACATAACCCAAGAGATCTTATACAAGGTACACTACTGTGGAAATAAATCTTTTTACTTGAATATGAACAAAAACCTCATGTCCCAAGATTATGTAGAGATATCAGTAATGGTACAGACTTCATTAACTGTTGCAGCAACCAAATGCTTCTCCTAGCTGCTGACAGACTTATTGCATGTCTCCACTTAGCTTCTGTAAGGAGCAGCAGGGCTTTTGGCTGGAAGACCTCTCTGAACTCTACACAGACTCTCTCTGAACTCTACACAGACTCTCTCTGAACTCTACACAGACTCTCTCTGAACTCTACACAGACTCTCTCTGAACTCTACACAGACTCTCTCTGAACTCTACACAGACTCTCTATGAGAAACAAGTCTGAACTTCAAACCATTAAGAGTTTGTTGTCCACCTGGCTGAGCATTTTGGATCCCTGTCATGTCAAATCATGATGTTTCCAACATCACCTTGATGTACTCCTTTTGAATGAAAAACAGCTCAACAGCATCATGTTCCCAGAACTATGCTCAGCCGTTCAGCAGAAATTTGCAGTAATGGTATCGTTTTGTTCTGGATCCCTTCGCAGGTCTGTGACCACGCTGGGCACATTTAGTCCCAAAAATAATAAAACTCTTAACGAACATTTCTTACAAACTCCACATCTATAGAGAGAATATTTTTAACCCATATGATACATTTGCTTTTAAAAGTTGGTGAATTATAATTATGTGTGCATCACCAAACACTGGTCATAAAATTAAGAGCGAAAGCGTCTAGAAAATGAACCTTCAGAAAGATCTTCCTGCCCCAACAACAGTGATTTAAATCTTTACATGGACACATTTCTCACAACTAGCTGCGGAGAAGAGGAAGCAGTTCGTCTGTGTAGATGTCGATCAACAGAAGCCGCACCAGCGGGTTCACACTCACATCTTGGAGAGCTTGGAAGCGGCTCCGCCGGTCACTTTGGCCACCCGGAGCTGGGACAGCTCGTTCTTCAGGTCATCCAGCTGTTTGAGCAGCTCCTCCTTCTTCTTGCCCCGCAAATCTCTTGCCTTGATCTTGGCCTGAAGTCGGACGGAGAAAAGACGTGTTAGAGAAGGCTGCTAGTTCTACACACAGGCCAGCCCCAGACCTCCTGCTCCTTTAAGGCACAGCTTCCACCGTTAAAACTATCCTTTAGATAATATAGTTCCATCGGCAAACCTACTGTGTTTAATTTTAAGTAAATGTACCAATAAGTGTTCTATAAACAAAACACTACACGAGTCATCGCTAGTCCCACCGTGTTTCTCAAGTTAGCTGTTAGCTTCTAAGTGGAGTAGCTCCGCTCGGTAGGAGCGCTTCATAATTAACTATTTCTTCCAAAACTTTAGTAACCGAACCTTCAATACATGTACCGAGAGGTACATAAGAACCTTATATACCACTACAGCTTGAATAACTCTGGTTAAACAATCTGCTAAACGTAAAAAAAATGGAAAATTTATCCCGGAGAGTCAGCTCCTCACCATGTTCGTCGTCGCTGCCCTGTTGGAAAGGCCGGACACACCGCGTGCTCAGAAAAAGTAGCTTCCGGAAAAAAGCGAATCAAGACTGTTATCCGAAATGTTCGAACAGCGCCCCTAACGGACGGAGTGTTTACAACAAGGACTCCACCACCACGACGTGCGCAATGACAAAGCAACATTTTTAACATTTTCAAGGAAATGTAAATTAAAATATATATTTTTAGAGGAGTTTTGTGTTGTTCTTTGTCACAATTTCTCTAGAACAGGAAATTAAATTATCCCCCCTCACACATTTTAACTTTGTCTTTAATAAATAACTACAGTGTGGAATAGGTTGTGTTAACCACATGAGTCTGTGGTGTACTTTCTTTCTACAATGACTGCAATCTGGTAAAATCTTTGTAAATTAAAGAAATCAATATTTTGTTTTCAGGTACTGAATACTGCCATCTCCATGTACTGTGTGCAAATATAGAAGAGGAAAAAATGGCAAAATGACACTGAATAAATAAGCAGGGTTTGGATTCAGAGATCAGGTTTCACGACCTTTCTGGGTTTATTTGTAATCATCATTGGAAAGCAATCAACTGTACTCAAGGCAGTCATTAAATCATAGAAAAGCTAGACACAAAGTTGTAGTAATGGAAGAATAGTGTGAAAGACATAACACAGCTTAACTGATAAGATTACAAAGTGCTCCCACTGTTAATTTCCTTGGAGACGGTTCATTCCACCCAAGCAAACAAAATGACTGCAGTTGGCTACCAGTCATTAGTAAAACAGTACAACAAAACTGCATTCAAAACTGTTTTCCTGCACCCCAGAATATCAAAGAAAAACCATACAAGCAACTTAAAATTCCAGAGTAATAATTAGGGGTGCACCGATTGCAATTTTCTGGATGATCACCGATCTTTAAAGTCTGACCTGCCAATTCCAAATTTAGGTGAAAGCAGTCTTTTTTGTCCGAAATGCTTCTAAATAGAAGAGGACAGTGGCTAATGGGGACTCAGTCAATGATTGGAGTATGAAGAATATGAATATGAAGATCTGCTATCAGCTGATCTCTGATCCCCCAATATTAAGGACATCAGGGCCAGTTCATCAACGGGCCGATTTATAGGTGCGCCCCTAATTATAAAGTCTGAAAGTTCATTCATCAAACTGAGAACTGAGGGAAAACATGAGGCAGGTGGACTGATTGACAGGCGGCAGCACAGATACATCAAGTCCTGGACGATGCTAATGATAAATATTGTAAACTCATCAAATCAAATTATTTACATCCATTGATTTAGAAAGATCTCAATGCATACAGTATGTACATATCTCTATACATAAATAGACATGTTGGAATGTAAATTCATTTACAGGAAAGGCAGGTACAGATCATATACATAGTATCCTTCTATTATTTTTTTTCTTTTCCAGTTATTCCTGTTGAGCAGATCCAGGTTTTAGACTTACACTTATTTAATTTAATTTATTTTATTGTTAGCACTGGGGCTAAAAACAGTAGACCAGCTTTAGAAGTTAGACATCTGACCGGCACTCCGGTTGGGGCCACTGTTACTGTATATGATGCACGATAAGCTGGAACAAAAGCATAAAGAGCGAGCTTTTTTAATGACAGTCACACTACGATTAAAACAGTTTTAATTAAGGCCATTCTGTTTTTAGCTCACCACACAGTGGCCAGTAAAATGTTGCCTTTAAGTACCAAAAAACTAGTACAAGTCAATTTCACCCAGTAAAATGTTTTGATTAAAACTCATTTTAGAAAACACAGCAGTCAAAATTTAGAATCATCCACAGAACGTTTTGAAGTAAAACTGACTCAGTCTGAGGAGATGTTTGTTTTAAGTAAAGACAGTCTGGATCCAGAGACACCAGTGTCAATAATTATGTCCATTTTACTTATTAGAACTGAAGACAATGCAAGTTTAGTCTTTTTTACAGACTAACATTGATGAAAGCATTCTGGATTTAAAACATGAGAAGCACTGAATAACAAGCCAACGCTGTCTGGTGAGGACAACGTTGGCATGGCAATGCTTTTTCGAACAGAACAATCAGTCTGCCTGTCTCTTACAGCATCACAGAGGGGAAAACATTCAATTTGTGTCAAATGTCAGAGGTAAATTGAGATACCTGCAGCAGATACTAACGAGACTGTCAGTTCCTTTGAAAAATCAATTACCAAATGCAAGGTGGTTGTGCCTTGATGATACTGTGTAGATCCTTTTTTGCCAGGAACACACAGACAACTGGTAACAGAGAGCAGGGGGAAGCTGTAGGAGGCGGTTCAAAGGTCAATAACAGGAGCCACAACGCAAAGAGGTCCTCTTCCTGGCTAATCTGGTCCTTTATTTCCTTCAGTTTCACCACTGCAGTTCACTTTGATGCTCATCAGCTCCAGTGAGTGGAAGAGCCTGAGATGGAAGGCCGGATGATTCCTTTAGGAGAAGGTTTGGATCCAAACCAGGACATCTAGAACAGAGAGGAGACACAGCTGGCATTATCGTTAACCTGCGGAAAGAAAACTCCAGAATGTTCGTACAACAGGAAGTTGTTCTGCTCTTAAAATCTAAATTGAATTCACTATTGGTGAATCTCAATGAGACGCACTACAGACTGTAGTAAGACTGTCCTCTGCAACATTTCACTGAGTAATGCAGCTCGTCTAACAAAGGAAACCTCAGCAGGTTCTTCCTTACCAATGATGTCAATGTGTGATTAACAACCCACCACAAGGATGACACTTGCATTTAGGGTCTCTGTGTGAAACTGTGGTAATAACTTTATATTCATTATTACTGGACCTGAAAAATGGTAAGTGGCCAGTATCCCTTATCTAATTCAGAGGATGCCAAGGTATACATATTTACATCCCTATACAAACATCAGCATGCATTTTTTGTAGTTTCCTGTGATGAAACAACAAAATGTCCATAATTTGTAAAAAAAAATAAAATAAAATACAGGTCGGAGCCTGAAAAACATGCATTTCCATTCACATCACAGTTATGCACTATTGTATAAAATTCCACTAAAATTAATCAATGCCTGTGGCTGTAACAAGACTAAGTGTACTCTCAAACATATAAAAGTGCAGTAGTACCCCAATCCTCCTGCTAAAGAACTGGAAATGCTTCCAGTTGTTCAGGAGCAGCTTAATTGAAGCAGGAACTCAGTAAAATATGAGACCACAATTACATTTGTCACCAAAAACTCCCAAAACTAAAGTGCACCTTAGAACATGTGAAAGTTAAGAACAGCCCCAACCTTGTACTCCAGAGTTTGCTTCAGCATGTCCTCTTCCTCCTGAGTAAAGTTGAGCAGCACAGACACAGCTCTGATCAGCTGGTATGCCTAACAGAGGAGACACCAGTAGTTTAGTGCGTGCTGGTCGGATCGACCTGGAAGTATCCAAGTGGTGATGACTCACCTCCGCCTCCCTCGAGGACATGAACTTGAGGACGACGTGCTTGAGATACTCAAAGTTGATTTCCCGTGAGTCGTTGAGGTCAGCGGTGTTGGTCACGGTGGTGTTGGAAGTGGGCGGGCTCGGGGCAGCTGACAGCAGTGGATCCAAATGAACACGCTCCTGTTTTTCAGCTCGGTTTTCCAAACACTTCTCCTTCCCTTCAGCTTCGGGTTCAGGCTTTAATTTCTTGAGCAAACACAGAAACAGGGATTTTAGAACAGTCCAGGAATTAATCAGTAGCCTGTTTAACCTTTTCTTTTTAGTATGCACACATGTGCTTTCAGATAGATGCTCCAGGTATTACCAGTTCTTTCTGTAGAGTTCTCTTTAACTCTGCCAGCCTCTGCTGCAGCTGCTTGATGGTCTGAAAACAACATGTGTTTTATGATGGGAGACAGCAGAGTGTGTTTAAATGCATATTAAAAGGTGGGCCATCCAACAGACTGTAGAGGAGATAAGATGTCTGACCCGGTTCTTATCGCTGAGCTGCTGCTCCAGCTCTCTGTTGACCCGGTGGATGTGATCTAGGTCGTCCACAGTGACACAGCTGTTCTGGTCCTCCTCACACACCTCCGGACTCTGAAGCTGCTCCGTTAGCGTTTCCACTTCCACCTCCAGGTACGAGATCTAAACGACACACGCCAAGCATAATCCACCCCAACGTAACCATCCGATTCAACCACTAATAATTATGTATGTCTAATAAGGCATATGGAGAGCAAGGACTGACAAATTATAATAATATGCAAAAATGATTTAAATGTGTCATTAATTTATTAAACTGGAAATACAGACATAACAGATTAAATATCAAATTCATTATATGTGCCTTGATTAAATGTATTAAATGCATTGACTTTTGTATTGTAAAAACTAGATTTATTGTAAAAAATCTTTCATGACTTAAATTATTTATTGCTCCTGTGCTGAAGCACACATGAATTCAAACAATTAACTTCAGCCATTAAACTCAGTGGACGGGATTAGAACAGCTTTTGTAGAGATCGGCAGATTGGCTGCTTCAAGTCAAGTTGTTATAACTTGAAATAATTTATTTGAATAACAAGTTATTTCTGAAATTTTCGGGGAAAATTTTGATTTGATTTGACGCTTGAAGCAGCCAATCAGGTGTCGAGGTTTCTACTGAAGCCCACTGGGTTTGACAGGGGAAGTTGACAGTTTAAATTAAATCATGATGTGCTTCGGCAGAGGAATATGAAAAAAAATATATTAAATCTAGTTTTCAAAATGAAATAAATACATTTAATTGAGGCACCTATTAAGTAATTCTAAATAAAAAAAATATTGCCAGTTTTTTTCCAGTTTTAAAAAAATGAATGAGACTTAAATAAATATTTTGTAACTTCTTTTATGTACAGTAATTTGGAACTCTTCACTCTCCATACAGCTAGCCTGTGTTCCATGTTGAAAGCTTGTTAGTGTGAGCTGACCCGCGCCTGGCAGCTGTCCAGCTGCTGTGTCTGGCTCTGCAGTGCCCCCTGCAGACTCGTCAGCTGGGAGGTTTTGTCCAGCTCTGCCTGTTGCAGCTGGGCATGCAGCCGCTCCGTCTCCTCTTGCAGCTCAGCCAAAGAGTCCTGCCGATTCTGCAGCTCTGCAGCACGCACACACACCCCCACACACACAGACGACACATGACAACACACATGATACGTCAAAGTGACAGAAATCGCAAACATATAAACCAAAAACAGATTACTATCTGCTTTGAAGGACTAATGGTGTGTATGTGTGTGTGTACCATTCTGAAGTGTCTGGACATCCTCATCTCTCAGTCGCAGTTTCTTAGCAGAGGTAGATAACTCCTGTTGAGAGTTCTGTAGGCCCACAGTCAGCTCACCAACCTGACATCAAGCAAAAGCAGATGACCATCACTCCACACTGATCAATATTTCAATATTTAATGCCTTGAAATTGAAATCTGTCTCTTTAAGAAGCTCCTGCTGTTTCTGAAACTCCGACTTCAGAAAATCATCATGACATCAACATTTTTACCAGCATTACTCTGAGAAGTAGCTTGTATAATGAGATCAGATGATGAACAGTTCCAGCAGGTGTTTGCTAATTGCTGCTGGCTAGTCTGAAGGAGCTGAGTGGGGGAGTCCTCGAATGCGTGACTGAGTCCACCCAGGTGTTTTGAACAACTGAATGGTTGTTCAGGATATTAAAGAATTTCTCAAACATACATGAAAGTATCAAATCAGCACTGCAGGTATGTTTTTGTAGAGGGAATGACATCATAACATGATGTAAAGATTAAAAAAAGCTGATTTTACATGATACTGCCGTGTAGTTTCTACACCCAAACAGACCTGTGTCTGCAGCTCCTGCTTCTGCCGTCTAGTTTCTTCCAGAGATTTGGCGATTTCTGTGCTCACCATCAGCCGGCTGCTCAGCTCCGCCTGAGGAAACAAACAACACACATTTACTCTGCTTCCCTAGAAACGAACAGCATAGTGGAAAAAAAACTCAAATCAAATACTCAACAAAAGCTCTGCCATTAGACAGGCCTCAATTTATCACAGAATGTGGACGGATTTGCCTGTTTCATCAAAGCTCTGCATCAACTTGAAAAAGTGCTGATTGAACTGAGCAAGTTAATTCTACATGTTCAGAGTAATTATAAATGATTCTGGAAATATTAGATATTTTTACCCACAATACTATAAAAAGTCAAACTCATTGTGACAAAACAGTTCTTAGCGTAAAAGTCACATGTTTGCTGTTAGCACCACAGTTGATTGTCTCCAAGTTTTACACTTTTTTATTATTATTAGTTTGAACTAAGTAAATAAGCAGTTTACCTTATAGTTCTCCAGCTCTTCTGCTTGCTGCTTTAACATGGTGTTAGCCTCAACAACCTGTTTATCCAGATCAGCCTGCCAGACAGAAAACAGGCTCTCCATGGTGTGACAACACACAACAAATACATTTTTATTTCTATATTTTTTGTTTAGCAATTATAGATCTAAGTGCCTATCTATATAGATTATAGATAGGCACTTATCTATCTCTCTACAAATAACTGCTGCTGCATCTAACTGGCTGTGTTTCCATTGTCAATATAATTGCACAATTCAACATTTTGAAAATAAATTTGCATAATGCAAACAAGCCAAATATGAAAAAGTTCTTGTTTTTTTTGTTAAAACGTTTTAGTGCTAGGATGAGACGATAAATTGATTTAATTAGCAAAACTGCAATGGAAACACTTTTCACATCACACGGGTCACATGATCAACAACATGGATGTTGCCACTGGTGCAAACCACAAAGAAGATGACAGGAAGTAGCTGGAGGATGATGGCACAGCATGTTTTTTAGTGACTTATCACATGAATAAACTTATTCACATGTGATGTTCTTTTTTAATGGAAGCACAGCAACTGCAAAATTGTGGTTTGTTTGGTATTGGAAGAATATCGGCAAAGTTTTACACATTTGTAATGGAAACGCTGCTACCGTTTTCACGTAAACAAAGAGAGAAGAAGAACCATACCACCCTGTCCAGGAGAGACTGTTTGTCTGTCTGCAGAGAGGAGTTGTTCTCCTCCAGTCGGCTGGCCCTCTCCACACTCTGCTGCTCCAACAAACACAACTGCTGCTCCAGAAAGGCCTTCTCAGCACTCCACTCCCCCTGCTGGAAGAAAACTGGCCTTAATGTACTTTAAAAAAAACTGGAACATTTTAACCAAACCTATAAATGACACTATTTCCAAAAGCAAAGGAGTTCAAATACACTTTTGGAAGATACTGATCTTTTTAAAAATACATTTCTGTTACTGTACTGAAAATGCACCTTTCCTAGTAAAACAAGGTCCTCAGCAGAAGTTATACATACCGAACGTAAAGTAGGTTACCTTAAAATTAATTAGCCCATCAAGATTTTTAATGTTAAACTCCTGGGACACATAGCTATCTGCCTTTGCCCAATACTTAAAAGTTCAAAGGGAAAACTGCAAGCTTTGAAGTGAAAGAGGAGGAGGCAGTGTTGTGATGTCTACCAGTTTCTCCATCTGCTGCTGTTTCTCTGTGACCTGCTGCTCTGCACTCTTCATCCTCTCTGTACTCTGCACAACCTGCTGCTCCAGACAGGCAATCTGAAACAAGAACATGTTACAGTAAATATGCAATAAATGATTGAGCTGCCGGTGAGGAAAGTTAGAGATGCCTGAACCTAAGTGGAATATAAATTCATCATGCTGATTCAGGGAGTTTTGTTCAACTCCTTATCTGTTGAGTTTTTTTCTAAAATAATATAGTGGATAAAACATGCCCTGGACTAAATGCAATGCTGTTCAATCAACGTGCAGAAGCTTTCCTTCAAAGCACAACAAGACGTCTGGCTTCAGATCTGGAGTGGAAACTAAACTACTTGTCAAAATAAGAAGCCACTCAGCACTCAGTATTGATCAGAATCCATATTAAGTGGTAAATGAGATTTAGAATTAATATTATAGAAAAACTACTGATTAAGGAAAGATGAGAAAAGTAAAAGTAAGAAAGGATTACAGAAAGGTAAAGAGGAAGAGCAGAAATATATTTCTGGTAAGGGAGGGTGTTTCTTTCATGTTTTTTGGGAACATGAGCACAGAGGAGCATACCAACAAGCATCTCCTGGAATGTACAGCCCCATGATGTCACTCATTGTGAGTAATTAAACGCAGCAGATGAGGTTGATACTTTTCAAAACTCTTGCTCAACACACAAATCCAGAGGAGATGCAGCCTACCACAGGAGAGCTGTTTTCATCTCCATCCTCATTAACATTATTCGAGTTCTAACGTTCCTATTTGCAGCTTGGCTGGACTTTGAGGTCTATCAAAAGTATTTCTTTAAAATATTTTTAAGAAATATTTATTCTAAAATTATTTAAAAGATTTAAGCAAATATAAGTGGCAAAACTCAAATTGGAGCTGAGCTGTCCTCTGTGTGTTGTGGAAAATGTAAGAATCTCAGAGAATATAAACAAGTCCTAAAAGAAAACCATCATGACCATCATCAGACTAACCCCAGTCATCATAATGTAGACCTACTATATATTATAAACAATACTAAATGATCAGTAAGAAAAGTCCTGTGACCATTACCAGTAAGTATGAATGAGAGAAGCAGCTTACCTGAGCATCTGTTCTCTCTCTGTAAGCCTTAGAGGAGTCCTCTTTGTGACGAAGAAGAGTCTGCAGCTCACTGATACTGCCACTCATCTTAGACACCTGAGTTCAGACAGGAGGACACACCCAGAAATCAGGAAGATAGACCTAAAGATTTATTTATTCTGTTCATTTAGGACACATTCACAACAGCTCTGTTTAGTCTGCTTTAGTCATTTGTCTAGAAGGTCCAGTTCTCAAGATCTCAAGTGGCAGTTTTACCTTCACCTGGTTCAAATCATGTCCCAAAATTCTATTACAATAGAATTTTGTAACTAATTATTAATTGGCATATTAATAATTTTGCTAGCTAATTATTAATTGGCAAATCCAAAAAATAATCAATAGATCAGTCCTACATTGTACTGATGTGAAGTCAAGCAGAAAGGACTCAGCTTTTCCACATATTGGTGTTAGAAGGATTTTAGCTGCAGATACATCAATTGTTACAAATGATCAAGAGTTCACTATAGGGACACAGCAACTGTATTTTGGCGATAAAATGTTTATTTTTATTTCAAAAAGAATTTAATTGCTTATTTGTATCTTGGAATGTGTTTCTAATATTGTATTAAAAAGGCGTAAGTGGCTAAATGAAAAATTTGCAGAATGTGACCTCTTTTTTTTATCAGATTAATTAATTAATTAATCCTCAAAACAATTGCTAGAAACCTTGATTTCTAAAATAACTGTTAGTTGCAGCCCTAATGCATTGCCTTGGTGTTTGTCTGTTTCAGCCTCTTCATAAAAAGAAGAGAACACAATGAACACAATCTATTTCAGTCATAGCTGAGATGCAACCAGAGGGACCAACAGATAAAAAAACATGTTCCTGATTTTTGCTGAATAAATTACATAATTCAAATTGTTGTGTTCTACTTGCATCATTTACATCCAGCCTTAGAAGTGAAGGAGGGCATACTGATTTTTAGATGGAGATGTAAAGTGAGCAGATGCATTGGTTCACCTGCGCCTCCAGAGAGCTGACAGTGTCGGAGTGGTTGGTCCTGACAGCCAACAGTTCTGCTCTCGTCTCTTCCAGGTTTAGCTCAAGATCACTTTTCTAGAACAAAAACAGCAGCAAAAGTAATCAGAATTATTCTTCTACTTCCCTTCTCATATTTATAATTTAGACTCTTTGTCTAAATTAAATCTGACCAAACCTTTCTTGCTTTAAGTCGGTTAGAATTATTCGGATTATTTCTATTTTCTGAATGCCAGAAAACACAATATTTTTTTTAGAGACTCGTTTTGTAACTTTCCAGGAATACAAAAGTTTAAATACATTTGGTTAGTGTCCAGTGATAACTTGTCTTTCAAAATGTATATAAACTTTTGAATTCAAGCAAATAATTTGGGTAACTAATTGACCTAAAAAACAAGAGACGTTTGGTCAGATATAACTTCACACAGTGAGAAAGAAATGTGTACGTGTCTTTTTTTTATTTGGTGTATGTAAATATCTGGTTTCAACTGTATATTAAGTGTGAATGCCTGCAATGAGGAAGAATTATTTCTAAGCTTTGGACAAAAAAATCTGTGAAGGGACTAGAGGAATCTTGTTGGGAGAAGCCCACCTCCTGAAGGAACTCCTGCAGATGCTCGTCTTGGCTCAGATTCCCCTGCAGCCGTCTCTCCAGAGACGAAGCCTTCCTCTGAAGCTCCACCAGCAGCCGCGCTTTCTCCTCCTCTGTCACTGCAGCCTGACCAAACAGTCATGACAAGTTCACACTCTGTAGTTATGAACTTGAAGCCTGATACATACTGATGCACTTCTGGTTCATGTAAGTCCTGAATTGCATAACTTCATCGCATGATAAATAAAAACCAGCTTGATAATTTCCATTTGGATGATTGTTTCTTTTTCTCTCTTTTTCTACCAAAGACTGGATGACAAGAACTTCAGTCTGGTGCACTGGTCTCAACAAGACCTTTTTTTGAAGGACAATTTTGTTTATAGAGTGTTATAGACTGCTATTTTATTTAGGTTGTTTTGGATATTTAAAATGCCTTCCAGTTCCAGTGTTAAATGTTTGTTAGAAATTAAAATTTGTTGATCTTTGAGATTGCATTTTTATGCCATTATCAATATGTTACTTGAAAATGGTCTCAAAATAATATTGTTGTTTACCACAATAACTTCTGGCACAATTTATTGTCCAGCTTAACAGTTTTATAATAAAAGGCCAAATCTTGACTTTGGCTAAGAATTATTTCTGCCACCTTTGTTCTCACCTTCTGTAGTTGTAATTTCAGGGATTCATTTTCAGCCTGCAAATCATGGAGGGATTTCTCTAGAGATGACGCCATGTTGTGGGACTGAAAGAAATAAAAAGATAATGTTATTATGAACGGATCAGCACAGTGTTCAGTGCAGAAGTCGCAGCGTTCTGAGCTGACCGTTTGGAAGTCTTCTGAAACCCGCTGGATGACCGCCTGCAGCTCCTGGCATCGTGTTTCTAGTTCACAGATCTTCTTGTCGGCTTCCTCTCGGAGCAGCAGCAGTTCTTCTCTGCACAAGTACAAACAGGTTGACGTTCCACAGTGCACAAGAGGGGTTTTCAGAGAAAATACTGTTCAAAGGGCTCCTGAGACCCGAGCTGCCCTACAGAGCTGCTGGGTGAGTTACACCTGTGTCGTCTTTTAAGCCAGATAAAACACAACGGCCACATCTTTTATGCACCCGGCGTTCACCAATGGAGAAATGTAGTCATTAACAGCTGGAGCAAGATGTCAGGACTGATCAGACTTCCCACCATGCATCTGGACAACCCTGTCCTCACAGTCAGTTTGGTTCCAGATTGTGGCTTGGAGTTTGAAAAATAATAAAGTGGATGTTAAAAATAAATATTTTTTTTAATTTAGGTGTTGAGGACAGATTTGATCTTTTTAAAGATTTGGAAAGTGAATATATAAACTCTCATAATGCATGGTTAAACTGCTAAAAAAAATTCTTTGGAAACAGAAGAAAATTTACAGCTGAAGCAGAAGCTAAAAATCCCACCAAAGCATCAAACAGACACCATGAAAAGGTTTTTGTTGTCCACTCTCCATCACCTGGAGAGTGATGGACTCTTCAGGTGAGAGTCCAACACTACACCCAGGTCTGGGGCCTGATCTCTAGTTTCCAGCTGTATTAACTGAAGATGACTTTAGATCATTCCTTTTTATGTCCAAAGATAATAGCTTCAGTTTTGTTTCAGTTCTGCTGGAAAAAGTTGTGGCACCTCCATGCATTGATTTGTTCAAAGCATCTGTTTAGTGCTTGGATGGATTCAGAGCCACCTGGTGACATCATAATGTAAAGCTGTATATCATCTCCATAGTTACAATATCTAGTCTTATTTCCTGTTCTAACCTGAGTCAGTGGAAGCATATAGATATTGAATAAAAGGGGTTCTAGGACTGAATGTTGGGGTACCCAACATCCATTCAAGAGGAGTGAACTGACATACATTCAAAGCTAAATTATTAGCACCATTAAGTGGAACATTGATCAACATACAGTATCTTATGTATAATTTTGATGACATTTGACAAAATGTAATATTTATTGCTTGTTTCATAATTCATGACTATGATGTTTTATAATGTAAAGCAGTTTCAACGGCCTTGTTGCTGAAACCTAAAGTCAGGTTTATACAAATAAACTTGACTTTAGGGCTCGTCTATAAAAAGTCCTGAACATCAATGCAGAGACATTGATAAGAATTCTAACACAAAGCTAAATGATTCCTTGGATTCATGGCTGAACATCTCACCGCTCTATTTCCAGCTCTGAGTTGAGTCTGCTGCTGTCCTCATGCTGCTGCTGCAGAGACTGGAGCTTCCCCCGAGCCTCGGACAGACCCCGCCTCGCTGACTGAACCTCAGCCTCCTTCTGCTGGAGCTCCCACTCCCGTTGGCTCAGCATCTCCTCCTTTCTCAGCAACTGATAGACAGAAAGATTTTAAAAAATACCACTTTAAGAAAGTAAACATGGATGAGAGATGTGTAGCCAAGAACATATTAAACAATTCCTTTGGGTCCTGCAGTGATATAAAGAGACTGCACTAAGTTACAGTGTAGCTCTTTAATTAAAGGCTGTAGGTCCGCTCTTCTCTATTCTAACTTCTCTATTTAATCTCAAACTGTGCTTGAAAAAGAGATGTTGACAACCTTCACATGTACGCACCATGTGCTTAACTTTAGCAAGCTCTTGCTGCTGAAAGCCTTCCAGTTCATCCAGGTCATCCCTTTTCTGGAACAGTGCTAAGCTTTGTTCCATCATCTCCTCAAGCCGAACTGACAGGGCAGCTTTTTCCTAAACATACAGAATAACTATTTATACCAGAGATCCCACACATTCGCCATTCTAGATATGTTGGGTGGCAGCACACTCTCTGAGACTCCCTGTGGGGTTCCAACAGCACTTCTACAGTCTGTGTGTTCACTGATGGCAGTGGAGGTCCAAACTAGCAGTGCAGAGAGCATTCTTAAAGGGGCAGAATTATGTATTTTATCATTTTATAGCTCAATCAAGTAAGTATGTTACCTTCCATTGTTATAAAAATGCTATATATCAAATATGACCTATAAGAAATTTGACTTTGTAATTTAACACTTTGAAATTGGGCCTTTGTCTCTTTAAGAAAGGCGTGATCTTTTTGAAACTCCACCTTCAGGAAGTCATCACATGTCTCCTCTATTAACCCTTTAACAACAATTTATATCAGCATTGCTCTGAGAAGTAGCTCCTATTATTAGCTCAGCAGATGCGCAGTTCCGTCAGGTGTATAGTAATTCCTGCTGGCTAGTCTGAAGGAGCAGAGTGGGAGAGTCATGGGGGAGGCTGAAGCTCTGAGGAGGAGCTTCATACTTGGAGGTGGAGCCAGGCCCCAGCCAGCCGTTTTGCACAGCTGATTGGTTGCCAACAGAGACTACAGGATTTCTCAAACATACATGAAAGAATCACGCAAACAAGTATATTTTTGATGCTGGAATAACATTATAACATGATGTAAAGCTCACAAAAGTTAATTTTACATAACACCGCCCCTTTAACAGACCAAATGGATTGTTCAACAATGCTCAGTCCAGCAGCTGAAACGAGCCGTTGCCATTCTGTTTCTCTCTTCAACTTTTCAAGAATATGTATGGTGTTGACTAGAGCTCCAGGGGTAAAATCAAGCTGTTCAGTTTTTGTTCACACCACAGGGAGCACTAGAGTAGGCATTTCACTCTGACCAAAGTCAAAATAAAGGGAGTATGTGGTGCCATGGAACATTAAATCATAAGGTTGGATGACACTCAGCTCTTGATATCCTCAAATATTCTCAGAGTATTTCCACCTGTCCACATGTTCGAGCCATGTTATCTTGTTAACATGTGCAGCATGTTAACCTGTAAATCTATGCATGAGACTTGGATTTATACTAACAAACTGGTTTCCGTAACAACTGGACATGCAGACAGCTAGCAGACTTTAGGATTCTCCAAATTCTCCAGGACATTGGTCTGAAGGGTAAAACATACCAGCAGGTGGCAGTACTAAAGGATTCAGAGCCATTATATTTCAGTTCCACTTCCACATAAAATGAAAGAGATGCAATTTAAGATACTTTAAGCTTAAACTACAAGAAAATATGATTGTGATAGATATGTGAGATTATACGTTTTGAAATGTCTTTCAATTTTGGTTTTTATCTAAAAACATTAATTCTATCTAAACAGACAATAATACAAGCATAGTAGCAGGTTGATAAAAAAACTTCATTCTAACTGTTCAGTTCTTTTAATAGAGCAAATAAAATGTTATATTATTAATCGTGGCCACTTGTTGATGGAGGAGCATTTTAATCATTATGTTTACAATGTTTGGTTTGTTTTAATAAGGCCCAGCAATATTTACCGTCTCTCTCTTTCGTCTCTGTTTTTTTGCTTGTTTTAATAAGTATGTGATTGTTATTAGATAGTGGATCATTTTCAATTATGCCAGTTTCAGATTCATGACTATAATGTGGTAGATCTTAACATCCCACCTGAACCCCAACCGTCCCCAACTACAGTAAAGCGACAATAAACAGGCTTCTGTTAAAATATCATTTAAAAATGAGTACCAGTTCTAAATATGAAATTTTATTTTATTTATGCTTTATTTGAAAAAAAAAAGGTGCATCAAAAATTGTTTACATCCTTTTCAGTGAAAAATTTTCAATTCAATGAAAAACAAAATCCTATACTGGCATCAAAACAATCTTGTAACTTCTTATATATATACTGATTGGACTTCTGCATCTTTCCTTTTGATGATTTACTTCTTGCCATGATCCTAAGTTTTAGCTTCCTTCTGAGATTCTCTTCCAGGTTCAATCTGGACTGGCTGGGCCATTTGAAAACGTTACTTCCAGTCAAAAGAAAGACAGTAAAATTAAAAATTACTTTAAGCCTAAATCTGCCAGCGGTGTGAATAATTTTGGGCTTGACAGTATGTAATGGTGCTACCCACAAAAGATGAAGTAAAAAATTTTTTTTTTAAAAATCAAACAAAACAGCCCAGCTTTACACCACTTTACGATGAAATGGTAAAGAACATGCATTTATGTTACCGCAACACCAACATGATTCCACTGCACATTTCAGTGCCAAGAAAACTTTCAGGGAATCCAAACTATATCAAAACCTCCAGAAAAAACATCAGAAACAATTTGAGGTACTTGCGTTTTCTACATCAGCCATCTTCTCCATCCATTCCTGAAGGAAAAGGGAGAAAGAAATAAGCAAACAAGCTAAACTCACAAACTAACAGTTGTTGTGAGATTTGACAGACACAGAGGGATTTACCTGATCCTTTTTTTCCAGAGCTAAAGCCATTCCCTCAGCCATTTTGGCCCTGCTGCTCTGATGACACTCATTCTGCTCTTGGAGTTTCTTAATGGATGCTGTGCAGTGACAGTGACAGCAGGAAAAAAAGGAAGAAACCATACAAAGGTTCATATGTAAATGACACAGCCAATAAATTAAAAAGTGGCTTTGTTAGTAGCTGTGAAGGGAGATTAGGTGTTCTTCCTGGAAGCAAAACCAAAAAATAGGAAAAAACAAGCAAAGAGGAGCGATGCATGGCGAAAGAGAAAAAAGGGCAGAAAGGCTATTGTTAAAGAATCTGTGCAGGGTAAACAAATCCACCCTGGTTAAACCTAAACTAATTCCCTAAGACCCCCCACCACACAGGGGTGTCCACACACTGACCTGATGGTCAGAGTGAAGGACTTTGGTATTAAACCTAACCAGATGCTGTTGTATGCAGTTCTACAAAAAGATAAAGAGGCTTTTTTGCTGGTCTAACACTCAAGAGTCAGAAGTTATCAAGAGTTCCCGACAGGATTAAAACACTCTACATTTTTAAGAAAACAATAACATTATCACAGGAGAATCTTAACATCTTTAATTCTTTCACTTCTCAACAAAAATCTTTATTCACTCATTTTTAAAACAAAGACAATATTAATTTTCCATTTCATTTATACAGCAGATATTAGGGAACAAACCAAACAGACTTTGTGGTTATAACATGACAATAGGTGATGAAGGGCAGGAATATTTCTGAGGCTGCTGCAACTAGCTAAACAGCAAATAACCCCCTAAACACCAAAAAGGAGGCAGGTGACATTATTTGAAAGACGACCTAGAACTGAGAAGCCCTCAGGTTTGAAAGGTCAACAAGATGAGGTGGAAGTAATTTAAGAATTTGTTGAGAAGTTTCACCACTGGCAACAAAGTCAACAGACCAGAAACCACCTATGCTGACCTCTACTATTTACACGTGGGTCATAGGTGTGGCTGCACTCACTGTCCTCTGCAGAAGGCTAAGTACTATTCCATCAATAAAGAAGGACACAAAAATCTCTGGTTAAATACAAGAAACTGAGGGTGGATTTTTAGATTGAAAGAAAAAGCAGCAGCCAAGTGTCCACAAAGCAAAGATTTAAAACTAATCCATACAGAAGTGTAGAGGGGCTTGGTGATGCTGAGGAAAGTGGAAAGATAAGCAAGAGAGAGAAAGCTGTTTGGGAGGAGAGGAGAGGTACGTACAATCCTGATGCTTTTCTAAAGCAATTTCAAGCTTCTCCTTGGTCTTCTGCATAATTCGTAGCTGCTCAGCGTAGTCTAGTGTCGAGAAGTAGAGTTTTGGGATGGGGTATTGACAACACACACATAGACACACACACACACACACACAAAACAGAGGCACAGACCAGGTAAGAGACAGGCAGGGGAGGATATAAACAAAAGGACAGGGAGAAAACAAAAGGGAAAATATGATTGAGAAACAATGGAAGGTAAAGTTTCTAATGATTTTCACACCTAAGAAAACCATACAGGTTTAAAGGCTTCATGAGAATGTATGACCTTTAACCTTTTCTATGGGTGAACATCATTATTGCAACTAAAGGGAAGAAAAGGAGAGTGTAGGGCTAGAAAATAAAAACAGCAACTTTTCACAATGGATAAAGAGTACATACACAATTAAACAACCACAGACACATTCACTGATCCCAACCTGACCTCAGCTGGAAAAACTCAACTAAATAGCTGAAACTTACACCGGCTGGCGGCTCGTTAGATTCCAGTCAAAATCAGCTGCTCTGCCTTCAGTTATGAAACACACAACTAAAATGTAAATATAAAATAGTTTAGACTTCACAAATTTACCATTAGTACAAAATTATTCTACAGTTAGTTAAGGCTACCATTTTACTACAGGAATATTTCATTGTCAAATTTCTCCAGATTAGAGAAGTCTGTAGAGAATTCACAGAAAACAGAACCGAAAGCAAAGCAATGAGCAGGATTCATAAAAACCACTTAATCTTTCTATCAAAAACAAAAAACACATCATATAGAAAACAATTAGTACTTAAGCTGTGAAAAATAGGAGTATTAAGACTTGAGGAAAGGTTTCAACTTGTTTTCTACTGGAATCACATAAGTGAAATCACTACAGACTTCCAACATGGACATGGCTTTTGTATATTCATACCTCTGTGCATTACTGCTGCAGGCTGCAGTACACCTTGGATTATTATTTTTCTAGATATCATGGATGTTTGCATTCAAACATAAAAAACTGATACATTTTTCACACAGTTTATAAAATATTATGATCTGGGATTATAACATGATCTTTGTTGAGCTCAAACTGTTCAGATATTTGTCACCTAACAAAGCTGTAAAAAGCCATTTTATACTTGCAGTTATCATCTGGCTACTTTCCTGAGAGGTTGTATGTACAGTAGGCAGTGTTTAGGAAATCCAAGATGGAGGACACATGATGTTTAAAATCCTCCAAATGGTTACCCATGCTTTATAAAGACCCCGATTGTCAATCTATAAGCCACACAACAAGGTTTGAGGTTCAAAATTAGAGATGGTCAAGGATGGATGATTCAGTGACCACACATGATTTTCAGGCAGATCGGCCCAAACTAAAGAGTCTGATGTTCTTCTTCGGGATTGAAGACAAGACGTTGGCCATGACCAATAGCAGAGAGGCGTTTAATGTGAAATCAGGTGAAGCACAGAACCTCTGGCAGCCATGGACTGTTTCACCTATTTGGTAATCTGACTTAAGTCAAAGACATAGTGAAAACACATGCTTTATTAATGAACGCTGAAATTGTTTCATATCTGAAGAGGAAGCTCTACAAAAACAGAGTTCACTAATCAACTAAGGAATTCTAATTGGTGCATCTTTGGCAAAAATGGGAATATTTGGCTTCCATCAATGAAGTAGTTTCCTTTTTTCATTGACCCTCAGGTTTTATTGTTTATCAGCACAAAGTTTTCTGCTTACTGCAAACGTTAAATGACTTTGATCTGTACTGCATCAGACTGAAAAATGCTTGACCTCAGTCCCACATCCTACCGGACAGCTTGGCCTCCAGCTTCCGGATCTGATCGTTTCTTCTAAGAAGCTGGGCTGACAAGTCGTCCCTGGAGCTGCTGCCGTCAGATGCCTACAGAAAGACAAACAGCAATTAGAACCTTCATCAGAGAAAACATTAAAAGACAGACATTTTAAGATAGCTACAATACGAGTCACAAATAAAACAAAAAATGTAAAATACAAGGTTTATCTTGAGACCTTGCCACAGCATATGTTTAAACATCTTTCCAAAAAAAATGTTTTTAATTTAATATTGCTTACATATTCTTCACTAGAAACGCATCATGTGATGAGCAAATGAAGGCATAGAAACATTACTTCTGCCTTTCCTATTTATGCACTCAGTACTGCTGAACTTTTTGAAGTGTTTAAATCCATTGAAAAAAAGGGTTTTTTTCTTAACACATACCATCATTTATTTTGAAACTTTCTCTGTATTAGACGACTATATTCAAATTGGGATGTTGGACGTTCAAAGGGCAGAAACACATGATCCAGTAATAAATCATATCATGATCAGTCCAAGTGGTGAGTTAGTTACAGCCCTCCTAACATCTAGCAGTTGACAGGTAAAGTTTGCAAAGCGAACCAATTTCCTGCTCTTACAATATTTTATCCATCAGAAAGACATCTGGACTAGGGTTTCAAATAGTGATTATTTTAGAAATAAATTAATCTATGGTTATTCTGACAATTAATCAGATAAAAATTGGCACATTTATTAAGCCTTTTTATACAATCTTAGAAATACATTAAAGATGCAAATAAATATTTTTTCCTTTATATATATATATATATATATATATATATATATATATATATATGTCTATTTTCAATAGACAGTTAGGAGAAATTAATGCTCTAAAAGTGTAAAAAGGACAACCTGCACAGACTACCTGGGCTGTACCAAAAGTAAAACCGAGACACTGCTGCTCACTGAATTATTTAGCTGAGCTCAACCTGTACAGTTTTCCTTTGCTAGTGAGAGGTGACACCATCCTGAGAGTTTAACACGCCTCCATTTGTTTTATAGAGTAAACAGCAGACTGAAACGCAAGACACACAGATTAAAACAGATTTAAAAAACTGTTAGAGTTTTGTGGTTTTTAAAAAATAGATTATCAAATCACTTAAATAAACATGGAGGACTTATTCTGGTTTACTTTAAAGGCCAGGAGCAATAGCTTAAAAATGGCCTGTGCAAGAAAGACCAACCCAGTGAGAAATCACTGTTCCTGCACGACGTCAGTCCCACCCTGGTCCGGCTGCTCGGACCTGCCTGACTGGCAACCATTTAAAACAGGACCAGAGTTCCTGAGCATGCACCGATCTCAACAGCCTGGGACACTTTGCAGTACAGAAGAGGGTGTTCATTATTACATCACAATATGATACATAAACTCTACCTGAACTCTGGACATGGCTGATATTTAGGCAGAGACACCAAAATAAAATTTAGAGGTCATTATTCAGCAGAAAATCTGATGACCTCTAAGACATTTAAGTAAATTTTAACTGGTTATTTCTTCTTTTGTGTTTCAGTAAGTTTTCTGGCAATGTTATATTACTTGCTGTACTTTAGAACAAACGGATTATGTCATTACTCTCCAATTTGTGAGCGTTATCAAGAAAAAAATTAAATAATGTATAAAATCCACTGGAGCAAAGTCCTGGAGCTCTTAAAAGCTTTTATCCAATCTGGGTTACTGTCAGTGTTGGAGCTGGAACACAACTGAACCAAACCACTGAATCCAGGACACTCAAAAGCATCTTCATGGTTCTGTTTATAATTTTTAAGTTTTAAAGAGACCGTTTCTATCAGAACAACTGGGATAATCCCAGACATATCTGAGGTGTTGACTAGAACAGATCCTGGTCCTCAGGAGGACCGCTCTGTACGTTTGAAATGTGTACCTGCCTCAGCACACCTGATCTGAGTCAAACAGTTCAGGTTTCTGCAAAAGCTATTGAGAAAACATGAACCTAATTTAAATTTGTCCTGCTTTAGTTGTTCCTTATTTTGCACATCATATAATAAACTTAAAAAGTCTCCAGTCGGTCGTCGGGAAAGGGTAAAAAGCAAGTGATGCAGGATTGGGCTACAGACCAAGATGTGAAGCTTCAAAGTACTTACAAAGTCATCCCCAGAGTCAGCTCCCACTGAGGTGATAGATTCCTTGCTAATAGTGCGGGGGATCCGGACACCACTTCTGGGGGCTGTGGCCGCCTCCTCTGCAATCTTCTTCTTCAGCTTGGCAAACATGTTCCTCCCTTTAGCGTCTCGTTTTGAGTGCACTTTACAACTTCTGGAGAATTTGTGACCATGTGTATGGATGTTAATGCCTGCTGTTCAGAGGGCTCAAGAAAATCGTCCTGTCTTTTCTGTTCCCACTTCAAAACAGGCTTGTGGTGTTTTCATTCTGCTACATCTAGAAGAATAAAAAGGACATTTAACATAATGTATATACCAACAAAAGAGGTTGTTGAACCTGTATTCCAACTGCAAAACCTGAAGTTATTGAGTTTGGCATTAATAAAATTTGCTTTATGCCTTTATGGTAATTTTCCACTTACAACTGGAGATACACTGTTTCCAACAGAGGCACTGTGCACCTACCTGAAGTGCACTGTTCACTTCAGGTAGGTGACAGCAACCTGAACACCTCGGTTTGATAGATCCTCCTACAGAAGGCATTTAAATCTTGGGGAGACAGCAAGGCGGGGACTCTTTGTAAAAGCTCAGAAAGTTGGATCTTATATCAGTCGATCAGTTTAGAAGATATGTGTCAGTTCATCAAATCTTATCTTGCTTTCTATAAGTTGCATAGCTAAATGTGTTGCCATGGATGAGCTTCTGTTTATTCTGACTAAATCTGCGTACATCATTTAGTGACACACTACTGTCTTACGAGGGTTTATCCAATTAGGACCGTCCAGGCAAACTGCCACATAATGTTTTGACAGCCAACTAGCTCTGCTGTTTTTAACAATGAGAATAAATGTTAGCTCTCGCTAGCTTACTGCTTCTCCACTCTCTTACCTTAATAATTCCGACTAAAAGTCCACTCGTTGCGTTTCCACGTTATCGGTGGCTTTACATATTGTCCTTTTCGTTATACACTTACAAACAACTCCAAGAGAAGCAGGTAAATAAAACGGTAATTAAAAAAAGTCGGTGAAACTGACTCGTCTGACAAGCTAGCTACTGCTGGGGAGCTAGCTACACGTAATCAACCAACCACCAGCTGACTGAATACGTCACGGCGAGGCCTCTGCTGATTGGCTAGCAGAGTTTGTAGGCGTGGCAACGTAGATCGTAACAGCTATGGTGAACAGTCCCTACAGCCAAAAGAGGTAAAGTCAGCATTTGATAATAGCACAGTATAGACCACAGAGAATACAAAATAATACATATTAAACTCCGACAACTTATTACAGGAACTTATATTCTATCACCTAGATTAAACCCCACTGACTTTCTGGAATCCTATAAAGTGCTATGGAGTAGTAGAGAATCACATCCAATAATAATAATTATAGCTATATATTATCTAGAACTTTGAAAATGGCCACAGAGGCATTTTCTTGGGATTGGGACTGCAGAGAACCACAGTGAGAGTTTCATTATCCACACATGGCAAGTGGAAAAAATAGTTCTCTTGTAATCAGAAAAGTTATGGATTTGATTCCAGTTTTCTCTCCTGCACATGTCAGTGTACCTCTGGGCAAGACACCTCAGTCCTAGTTTACTACCAATCTGCATGATCAGCGTATGCCATTTTATTTTGTGCATCCATGGAAGAGAGTACATGTTCACCATATAGAACACAAAGGTCCACCACTTTATATATATATAAATCTTGAATTTCTAAGACTCTAAGGAAAATATTCAGTGGACTGAGACCAAAGCAGGTGTGGAATTGTTAAATCTGACAATAAAATGAAGGCAGCATCTCTAAAGCTAACATTCTAGCTGCTAATCACAGCATGGCAGAGGACTTAGTCTGGAGCCTCTTTGTTCGTTCAGGATCTGGCTGACTTCTAATAAATGATGGAAAAGTGAATTCTGCTTGAGATAATATCTGTTATTTAGAACCCTTTAACAACATCGTATGGTATAATACTTTTGAATAGGATTTATTTAAATATAGACAGAAATAATATCCACAAAGAACTGACTTTACATTTTGAAATTGCAGACTGTTACCACAGCTTAAACAAAACGTAAAGGAGATGAGCATTTTTTATTTTACATATCAACTCTCAGGTATACAGTTTATTCATGGGATTATATGATGACAACCTGGAAGTGAGACGTGTCAGGATACAGAGCTTTGAATTGTGTGCAGTGCTTTTATACATCCAGCTAAATACATCACCATAACAAAATAACATCAAAACAATCTATACATTGCTGCATGTGCAATCTGCTTCTTTTTAATGTAAAAGAATGAAGCTTTATAAATATGATTTTACATTGTCAGTTGATTGGAGTCCTTCCTCTAATACAGCAGTGATGCTCAGCGACCCTCCTTTGCTGTGGTTTCTAGGTGTAACTTAAGCTGCAGAATAACGGCATCAAATGCATCACAGAGTGGGAATAAAAACTGACAGCTGGCACCAAGAAGTGCTCCCTTAAATACACCAACGTTTACATGGGTTCACGAGTGCTGCGCCTCTGCCTACTGAACAAGCTGCTTCATCTGAAGGGCGTCTACAGGAAGTAAGGGGTCGTTGTTCGGGGAGGGATGACTCTTTCGGAGTCAGGCACTGCTCTGAACAGCTTTGGCTCCCTTGTGTTAACGTCTTTGAAGACCATGATGGATGCGATGTTGCCGCAGCGGTAGCAGTAATTGGGAGCCGACCACACAGTGACCAGCTTCTCGTCAAACATGAACTTGTAGCCTTCGTGGACGAGTTGATGTGCCCTGCAGATGAGCTTCAGGCTGTTGATGTGAACAAACTGCAGCAAGAGAGAGAGACAGAGAGAGAGATAAAAAAAAAAAAGCAGGAATTGTTAGCTGAATAGTTTCTGTCCTGGACTATATATATATTTTAAAACTGATGGAAAATCCAAAGGCTGTCTGTCATTTTGACAGATTACAATTCACACACATAAGGGTTGAAAGGCTTTCATCTTGTCAGCACAACATAGAGAAAGACAGTTCATGTGGTAAAGGCAACATTTATTAATTATTATTTCACAATATTTCTTCTCTATTTCAACACTGCAGCTGGCTTCTTTTCTAGCAGCCAGAAAAGTAGTGTTTTCAAGTGAGTTTTTTCACTCACTGTACAGCAGCATAGACAGCTCTCAGTAACCCCGCTGCAGAACATTTTAGCCTATTTTAACTCTTCAGTTTTCTGAACTGTGGTTATTACCATCCATTAAATTAAGAAATTCCACTACCTTAGCTTCAATGGTAATGGATAAACAATATTTATCTTAGCTTTTAAAAAATATATGTTTTTTGAAATGTTGCTATGTCATGACAATAACATAGCACAGATAATTTGTAAAAAAAAAAAAAAAAAAAAATAGAGCTCCTCTGCCCTGTAGAAAAACACAGCTTGGTAAGAAACAACCAATCAGAGCCAGGAGGAGGGTCTTAGCACTGTGAATCACCCCCTATGTATGCGCTGCTCACACCCTCCCCTTTTCTCTCTGCTACACTAAAAGTGGTTCACCACAATGGAGCTTGCCATTAATCCTCAGGCTAGTTAACATGGCCACCAATGACGGCGGATAAACACTTTTCTTGTAACGGTAAGTTGTTTCTCCGCCATCAGCACATTGAGCAACACATGCCCGAGCTTGATTGACAGCGCTAAGACCTTCCTCTTGGCTCTGCTTGGTTGTTTTTGAACAGAAGCGGCCTACTTCTGCAGATGGCAACATGAACACTGGGAGGAGGAGTGTTATACTGTCAACACATACATACGCTTCTGTCCAACTGCCATGCAAATTTTGAGAAAATGTTTAAAATGTGGGCTGCTCAGTGGCGCAGTTGGTAGCACTGTTGCCTTGCAGCAAGAAGGTCCTGGGTTCGATTCCCGGCCCGGGGTCTTTCTGCATGGAGTTTGCATGTTCTCCCTGTGCATGCGTGGGTTCTCTCCGGGTACTCCGGCTTCCTCCCACAGTCCAAAAACATGACTGTTAGGTTAATTGGTCTATCTAAATTCTCCCTAGGTGTGAGTGTGTGTGTGTATGGTTGTTTGTCCCGAATGTCTTTGTGTTGCCCTGCGACTGACTGGCGACCTGTCCAGGGTGTACCCCGCCTCCCGCCTGGAACGTAGCTGGAGATAGGCACCAGCAACCCTCCCGACCCCATTAGGGACAAGGGTGAACAGAAAATGGATGGATGGATGTTTAAAATGTCACAAAAAAGAAAATGCAAATTAGCCGTGTTTCCATCTACTGATTGGAGCAAGTCAACCAGGATACACAAAGATGTACACAAGGCTGTAATAACAGTAACATGTTGGCTACATTTGGAAAATGTTCTGACAAATGTCTGGAATAATGTTTCTATCTCATATTTAATTCATTAAGTCTATTTCAGAAAAGAAAATGTACTTATAGTGAGCGCAAAACCTTTTTTTGCAAAATTGAAGAAGTTATTCCAATTTGGTTGTTTCCATCCATAAACCATTTCTACTGTGATACTTGCAGATAAAATAAACATGGGTGAAAACATTATTATTGTGAAAGTTTTAACAAGTATGTAAGAAATCTTTCCTTTGTAAAAGTCACATATTGCAGCTTAAAAGGGAGAGATTTGATGAGATCTTCTTAAGATTTGAGACAAGAGCATAAGGACAAGTCTTATGTTGTATCCTTATTAACTCACTATGGGACTGAATAGGCCTTCTATCTTCCAGTTCTTATTGTTGTGTTTTTGTTGTCTAACTATATGATTTATTAAAGATTGATAAGCATTTGACCCATTCAGTTCATGTAATGTTTTCCACCACCTACCTCATTTGTAACTTTAGCTCCAAAGAGCCAGCCGGCTCCTCTGGGGCTGATGGCCCAGGTGTCTACATCTTCAGGGTCCGACCACACCAGGTCACAAAAAGCTCCTTTATGAGGGATCTCCTGATTTCGCTCGATGGTTCGAATTTGATCGAGGGTCTTTATGTCTGGAGAGAGGCCGCCGTGGACACACAGAATCTGCTCGTCCATCAGCTGACAGACAAGGACAGCAAACACAATCACGCTTCCTTTTCAGCTGGATGTGATGAAGCTGTTTAGGTTTATCCAAAATGCATTTTTCATGAAAACAAACATGACATATTCCATACTTACAGCTGCAACCGTTAGCATGTCGAATACTTTAGTGCAATACCGCCAGGCGTTTGCATTCCCGTATTTGGTTTGGCACTCGTCTGTGAAACATGAGATGTTCCAACAGAGTTTAGGGGTGTGGGCAGCCGGCGCTTGGCATTTTCTGCTAAACTAGCCTCACCATAAAAGCCGTAGACTTGCGTAATCTGCCTGCTCTCGTGGTTCCCACGCAGAAGTGTGATGCGGTCGGGCCACTTGGCTTTCAGCACCAACAGGTAGGTGAAGGTCTCCAAGCTATAATATCCTCGGTCAACAAAATCCCCCTGGAGACAACAGAGGCTGGTCACACAAACTCCAAACACCACGACTCTCACGTTCAGTCAGACAGAAACCAACAAACCATGAAGATGTAATTGGTGTCTGGAACCTGGCCGCCAGTTCGGAACAGCTCACACAGGTCATAAAACTGACACAAGCAGAGGAGAAATTAGTTTGGACCTTATATTATATTTGCACAAAACACAACCAGAATTTGTTTTTTTACAAAGCAGAACAAAAACAAAAACCCATCCTGATGAATTTACAGAAAGTATCTTACCTGTCCGTGAATGTCTCCACATACAGTCACTGGTGTGGAAACGGGCTGAACGTTGGACTCCTCCAGCAGAAGATCACACACATAGTCGCATAACCTCTATGGAAAAGAAACACGGTCAGAGGGAAGGGTCTGCAGCTGATCAACATGTCCACCTTCAGATGGACACACTCTAGAGAGAAAAGGAACTGCTTGTCACAATTCCATGCTAAGGTTTACTGTTTTTAACTACAATAAATCAGGCAACTTAAGCACCTGAAGGGCAGTGGTGTCCAGACTCTCAGGGGACGTTATCCTTCATGTTTGACTTCTGTCCCCGTTTTAACACACCTGAATCATGTGACTGAATGAATGAAATGAATGCTGCTGTTAGACTCCAAACTGGATCTTCAAAATGTTGTCATGTAATTCCACTTCTAAAGCAACTTTATTGGCTCCCGGTTGATCATCGGGTGGATTTCAAGATTTTGGTTTTGACTTGGTGAGCTCTGCATCAACAAACACCACTTCTGTCCATGGGGTTCTTCTATTCCAATAAGCCTGAACTATTTTATTAAAATTAATGGCAATAATGTGGAAAACTTCAAGAGGAATGAACATCTTCACTGTTGATCAGTGTTGTTGCTTCCATCGTATGTGACGTTCTGTAGTGCTAAAAATATGATCATGGCAGGTGGGCTAACGGATCAGATTATTATTACCGCTCGAGCGTGATAGATAGAAAAGATTGAAACGTAAAAGAGATAGAGGAAGCAAACGAGCCAGCTCTATCTGGCTCCAGTTTTTTAACATTCCTCAGTGAGATAAACTGTTGACTGCACACTATTCACTTCCTGTCCAAAACAGCAGCCTAGCATCATCAGCTACAACAAGCTAACGTCCCCCTCTTACTCTGTTCCTGTTTACTACAACAGAGAGACAGCGCTGCTAGCCATTCTTAAACACACGTCTGTATAAAACACGTTTCACAAACGTCACATTTACCTTGAGGTCATTTTCTGGGAGGTATTTACACTGTTTGGCAATCTCCGCATATTTATCTAAATCTAGCGGCGCCATTGTACCGCGAAGAGTTGACTCTTGCGCGCTTCCTGCGACGCTCCAGCGGAGTTCCACACACCTCTTCTGTTGCGCTCTACCGCCACCTACCGTCTGCGCGATCAAACTGAACGTGTACTAATTGGAACCTAGCTGAAAAAAGTTCAAGTAGAAACACCTAACATATCAAATTCCCTCTAAACGTAAAGAAGTAGATTAAAACAGGACAAATGAAGACTTTATCTCAAAGAGATTTAAAAATGATCAATTTATATTTGATGGAGACAAATGTCATTTGTGCAAAACTATATCATTATTATTTATTTGGAAATCAGCACATTTATATTAAGCTCAATTAATGTATATCAAATAGGATTCTTAACGTCTTATGATGTAAAGCTTCGTATTCTTTACACATAGATGTGACCAAAACTCTCATTCTTAAACTTATTAAAACATTAATTGAAGAACGGTCAAAACTTTTAATTTTCTTCTGGTTGTTCCACGTACACGGTTAAAAACTAAAGCGGACCCGGCCTTTCATTCGGTGGCCCCAAAGTTGTGGAACAGTTTACCCTTTCAGCTCAGTTTTACTGACACTGTTGAGGTTTCTAAAAAGCAACTAAAACATATTTATTTTCCGAGGCTTTTATTTATGTTTTGTGTGGTTTTAAGGGCCCTGCGACAGACTGGCGACCTGTCCAGGGTGTACCCCGCCTCTCGCCTGGAACGTAGCTGGAGATGGGCACCAGCAACCCTCCCGACCCCATTAGGGACAAGGGTGAACAGAAAATGGATGGATGGATGGGTGGTTTTAAGGCTGATTTCTATTGTACAGAACTTTGTGATTTTATGTCTGTGAAAAGCGCTTTATAAATAAACCTTACTTACTTTATTTTCTCACTGCATGTTTTTGTATAAGCCGTTGTGATTGTGTCTACTAGGTGTGTTGTTGTTTTTTTTTTTTTTGCTATGTTTTCACAAATGTATATTTCATGTGTACTGTTCTTTTTATGGAAAAAATATGAATAAATAAATAAAAACAGGGCATATGACAAGAAACGTCTTTGTAGAACAAAAGTAAGACTTAAATACATAGTCAAATAGATTTTTGGAACAGGCAAAGCATCAGAAGGGAAGGAATTCAAGTGTGTGAGATTGTATATTGATATGCTGATAATGTTAGCCTCCATCTTATCCCTTTTCACCTGGGAAACATCCAATGACAACTGCAGGAAAATTACATACTGAACCCAGAAAATAACATCACCAAACAATCTGTAACAGAAATAAATGAGTAGTTGAACTCATGATTAACTGAATCTATCAGTAATCGTGCAAATGCAAAATAAAACTAAAGCTACTTCATCTGACACTGAGATCAATGCCAGCAATAGATTTAGATACAATGTAAAATAACTGTAATCAGTGATACAATTATGAATGGTTATTTGTTTTACACATTCATCTCAAGAAGTGATTTTCTGATCCCACTAGACAATATATTGGGTCAGAGCTTACAGGAAAATGGTCAACTCCTTACTGTTTTTCTTCTTTGATAATCATTAAACTCAAGTCTGAGTTTAAAACTCATCCCAACACTCAGTTTGCTTTGTTGACATTTTGTTATGCTATTTTTTGATAATAGACTATGATTAATGTGTTTTACTTACAATTTATCTTTGACACACCAGATCATGAGATCCTTACCTGTAGGTTTGACTAGTGGGTGGGTGTCACAGCTTCGACCCTTCAATAATTTAGGTCCTACCTCTTCAATAGAAGATTTTGATCCATCCATCCATCCATCCATAGTAATTATCATGACGCAATAACAGATGTTTACATGTTTTGACCACCAGGAGGCAATATAATCCGACTATAAAAACAGAAGCCATATAAACAGTATGTAAAATTTCCTATCAGAAACAAGACTTAATTTTCACTTTCTTAAACATTAAAACGCACCAAATGTGCGTTTTAATATATATGTACATACAAATATATATACATACATATATGTTTAAGAAAGTGAAAATTAATTATATATTTAATTAATTGCTATATTAATTGTACTGTCTTTTGTAGGAGGGTGTGTGTAAGGTGTCTGGGGGGGAAAGCATCTCTCAGACACCTTTGTAGTATTTAATTTAAGCAAACCGTTAGCAGGAAGTTTCTAGTTATTTCATAATCCAACTGATTTTTAAAAAATGAAATACAAAACGACCACAAACAGGATATCAATTAACTGTCAAATATGACTATTGGAAAAAGTATTTATAAAACAAGCCAGAACATGTCATTCCCCTGTCATAGCCTGTTGGAAGTAAAAACCCGAACAAGCTTGTGACAAAACAAATAAACCTCCAGGGTAAAAACGCTTCATAATCTGTTCCGGGTATAAGACAAAGTACAATAACTATCGGGCCTATTATTATAAAATACAGAAAAATAAACTGATAAATTTATGAATGAGGATATTTAAATGAAGATGTTGGACAGTGTAGTAGGGTCGTTTGATAATCCTCTACACGTTAAAACCATGTTAAAGGATTGTCCAATCAGCAACTAAAACAGCTCTAAGCGACAGTCCCCCAGTGCTCCTATTGGCTGTCGAGCCCGTCAGTTCCTGTCAGCAGCTAGGTTGCAGTCAGGCTGAATATTGTCGGTAACAAACAGCAGCGTTACACCGCCGGGGGACATCAATGGTGGAGTACGCGTTTATTCAGGGCCGGGTCTGAGGGAGACCGTTACCGGGGCTTATACATGGAGAGCTGAGAGCGAGTATGAGCTTAACGTCCTCAATGATGTACATATCCCCAGCCCTGCTACTCATTCTCTACGGATATATTGGGTTTTCGGAATCTGCCCCTCGCATCAGTCCCAGCGATGCGTCGTCTATCTCCAGCAGGAAGCCCGGCTCAGGCGGCTGGGACGCCTTTCGCACCGGCGAGCCTCGCGCTGCTTCACCCGGGACCAGAACCCTGTCCGCTCCCCCGGCTGGAATCACATCCCACCCGACAAGCCCCGGCAGCCCTGGCTCTGAAAAGGCGACCACCTTCCAGCCTCCAACAACGGACCCGACAACCACCACCAGTCGCACCACTGCCACCCCAGACGCTGGAATAATCTCCCCCATTAAGGAGCAAATAACAGCGCCGAGTTCCCGGCTGACCTTGTCGCGCAAACGCTCCACCGATGCTCAGACATCACTTTTTAGCCCGGAGAAGATGCTGCAGACCATGGTGTCCATGGTTTCCCAGCACACCACCAACGATGCCTGGGCTGCAGATAACGCTGATGCGTCTGTTACCTCAGTAGAGAACAGTCAAGGTGAGCGATCTGGGATGAGTTGCTGTTTTTCTTTTTGTTGTTGTTTTTCTTTTATTATTCAGTTGGGTTTGTGCTGCATACAGTAACAAACACGGCGCCAGTGTGTTCACTGACTCAGGCTGCTGGAGGCTCGCGCTGTCTGTCATTTTGACGCAGACAGCGACCATAAAAAGATGGCAACAATAGGCAGACCACCAGTTTCTGCACTGCACCCTTTCACATTACAAAAGCCCGCTAAATGATACATATTCCATATTCACAGGGTGCATAATGCAGGTGCTCGTGCTTGGCCTTTGATGTAATTTGCAGGCCTTTTTTATTAGAAGATGATCCACACACTCCAGTGGGCTGCAGGAGGAGGGGGAGCCGTGAGGGGGTGGATGGCGGTTCTGATGTTGCTGCTCGGTAAAACCTCTCTGTCCCTTCAGAAACCAAATGCGTCTGGAGAGAAAGCAGGAAGGCAGCAGCGATCAGCTGCTTCACCCTGTCTGGATTGTTGTTTTGATGGCATGTTCAGCATCAGAACAAGGCCATCCAACCAAAATGGCCAGGCAGGCTGAAGCCATGAATGAGCAATGACAGTGGGGCCCCTCCCCTCTCACACCCCGCACACATCCCACCCTCCATGTGAATGTGTTGTTCTGTCAGCAGCAGACAGATGCTGAACGCCTTTGAACCAGAATGACTCTTAGAGAAAATCCCACCTATCTTTTCTCTTTTTTTACTATATGGTAGATTTCTCCAATTTACAAGAGGCTTTTAAGCATACAGAAGTGGTTATTTTTTGTTTGTTGTTTTTGCTGGTCTAAATCTCATTATTTTAATCCTGAGATTTCTTCTTGCTAAGTAGTTACCTCAGCCCCGAACAACAGGCCTTTTAGCCACATTTAGCCATATCGTGTTTCTGTAATGGTGTTAGTGCTTTAATAGCAGTTCGTTTTCTTCCACTGTGCTTTTGTGAACCATTCTCTGTTCTGATCGACTGTTTGGCCTAAAAAGATGGAGACCTTAGCTAATTCGTGAATGCCAATGCTCGGGGTCAGTTTGCCCATTCATACCCCCATTTTGTACCCACATGTTGCCATTTTATCCCGGTCTACTTCCATATCACCCCTAACAACAATCTGTAGTTTGAACCCAGATACGCGTCCATTGAGTTTCAGTTTATTTCTCTTGGTCATTAATGGAATTGTAATAATTAATTGGGTTAATAGTGATGAATATGAAACCACCCTCAATTAATTTAGTAATCAATTAATTGCTAACTGGGGCATACAGACTCAAAAAAGGCCATTTGCTGAAAGACAACATACTCAAAGAAGTAATTAATCCAAAAGTCTACAAAAAATATTTATATTTATATTTAGTGGCATAGTAAAGCAATGCTGCATTACTGCCTTTTAGGCAATAAAATATTGATTTTTTTATTTAAAAAAGGAATTGATTGTTTGTTTATTTGCATATTTAAATCTATTTCTAATATTGTATTAAGTGGTTAAACAAAAACACTGTGGAATGTGGCAATTTCAATAATCAACTACTAAAATAATTGTTAGTTGCAGCCCTAGTCAATAAGTACTTTGACGAACCTTAGAAATAAATATTCGTAAACGAGCTCAAATTTTGCGTATTTTAATTCAGGTGTACATCTTTTTGAGGCTCTTATATTACATCAAGTTTCCATTGTTTGTGGTCATGAGCCCAGGTGGAGCCTGTTGACTGTCAGCAGATCTGAAAGATTGACCCATAATAACTAGATGATATCCTGCTATATTTTCATTGCAGTTATAAAATCAGCTCTCTTTACTGTACGGACAATTTCTTAAGATATCTCACTGGTTCTCAGAGCAGGTATGGATTGACCTATAGTCAGTAAAACCGCGTGTTGTTATCCAAATGAAATTTCATGCCTAATGACTGCTCCCCTATTTTTGTATTGTAGCTCAGGTAGCCATTTTTTTCTTTGAGAACTTTATTTGTTACTATGCAAAATTATAAACATAATCAACAGTATAGTTATTAAAAAGCGAGATAAAAAAAACTAACCAAAAACGGGTCGGTGCAGCTCAGCACGATACTTAGTGGTCGGTCGCGTTCAGGAGAGCGTTTCCACTGTCAGTTGGACTACCACTGGGCAGACGGTGTTCAACACAAATGCTTAACATGGTAATGCAACGAGTAACGTGACATACTAGCAGGTTTCCCCCAGTGTATCATAAGCCTGGTGGAACACCAGTCTCTACTTGCCCCTTGGATTAAGCTAGGTTTATAGCTGACACATTGAACTGGGCACAAGGAGGTGCGCATCAATTATGCTGGCCCTCCTCCTGCCTGTTAGCCTCATTTGCTATTGTTTACAACTTCTGATACCTGCTAGTGTAGGTATTATAAGTTTTTTAATAGAAAAACATGGTGGGCTGCTGGTGGACTGCCCTAGTGCTTAGCAGGTTTTCTGGAGGAAACTTTGCACTAGTGTAATGAAATGAAAAAGAAATGACATCAGACTTGCATATCGATTTAGTAGGATACTCAAAAACTCTTTACAATGAAATCAGTCATTCTCATTCACACTGTGATCAAGTGTGTATCTTGTGCTTGTCACAACCAGTGACATTTTTCCTGTTCCCCCAGTTAATGGACTATGTTGTGTGACAACAAAAGCTCCACTCTAGCCGTACTGTCCCATCATCCTATGGACCTACACTTGAAGGGGGCCCAGGTTCATACGGGTCGGTTGGAACGGAAACAGACAAAATAGCTTATTAAACCACACCAACTCACGACATACCTCTCAGTGGAGACAAGGCTCTATGTACCATTAGATGTATTATTCCCACTTTACTGTTAAATTTGATTTCCTCTATATGAAATATGGAAAATGCTCGCTGTAGTAGCTGAAGGTTTTGTGGCGAGTGGTTAGTGTTATCTGTGGGGGGGGATTGCTGTGTTACAGTCAGCTTACAGGACAGGAAGGAGGTGAACTCTGCGTCACTGCAACGTACGTGATGCAGATCCAGTCTGATCTGCATCAAACCTGTTGTGTAACTTTGGAGAAGCACCTCTGGATTCCCGTTATCTACCTGGAGGAGCTGGAGGTCGAGCAGGAACTGTAGTGGCTGTGCGGAATGAGACACATTCTTTGCATGTCACGCTTCTTCAGGGGTGATCACAGGCGACAGACCGTTAGACTGTACTCTACAGACCAGCCTTTGTTACATAAACGCACAAGCTGCAGTGGAACCAGAGTGTAATCCAGGATGGGATGCCTGAGCAACATTCCAATAAAAATTCAGATGTTTTTTTTCCACCTGAACTGTCTGACTTCTTTGTCTGCTCAGCACAGAATGAAGACAAACAGCGGCGCCTTCAGTTGCCACACCTAACTTAACATCAGATAAATAATAGATTACCTCTCTGTACTCTAAAGGGTTATCATCCACATGCCTGACATCATATGTTCAGGTTCGATCAACTCAGTTTGGTCTAACACGTATCTCTACATGGGACTAGAGATTATTCTGTACTTCAGAAAAGGTGCAAAAGCAAGTTTGACTTTTTCATTTTGCACATGAGGTTGTGAACAATAATGAGTTGTTGCTCCTTCCTCAGTCATACTGCACTTTGCTCTCTCACTGGGGCTGCCAACAACTCCAGAACATTTCCGTCATGTTCATGTTTAGTCCATTGCTGTGTGCAATTTCCCTGCAGATATTCCCCAAAACAATGTTCCATTGTCACTAAAGGTGGGAATATTAAGCAGCGTTGCTCAAAAGGAATGTAAGCCTGGTAGTTAACACCAACATTGGACTGTACAGGTTTATGAAGCATGCTGGATTAACTGCTTCCCTATTCACTGTTTACACCAGCCTCACAAAAAAGATTATACCAAGAGGGCGGGGCACTGACTTGCTGTTATTATAGCAAGGTTTAACAGTTCAAAATATTGAAGAAAAATCATTTCAGCTTGTGTCTTTTGACCTCATAAATAATTAGATTCTGCTTTAGACCACTCCTTTCCTTTTTCAGTCTGATCTGAATGAAATAGTAAACTCACCCCACTCATGGGGTGTTTTTCCGTGTCGATGTTCTGCAAAGGCCTGATAAGGAGCATTTGATCCGGTTCAAAGTAGGGACTTCTGCCCTGTTTGCATTAAGATGAACATTCTAACCAACCCATTCACTTGTACTGTGGACACGCTTAGTAGCTAAAAGGGACTGTGCTTATACAGTGACTTGAAATCTAAAATTCCATGATGTCAGCATATCACAAGAGACGTGATAATACTTAACAATCTGAGCCAGGGGGAACATGTTTATTGAATAAAATTAGACAGATAATGGAGCTGTGATGAACAGTGCAAATACACATGATTTATTATTGCAAAATAAAACAAAATAGCTCACTCTGCAAAGTCGAATATGACAGTTGTTCGACCCGGACAGACTATGACTGATCCAGTGGAAAACCAAACATGCAAATGTCCCATAATCAGACTAATGTTCATGAAAAAAACCTTATTTATGTGCTGATGGTAGTAAGCAGAATAAAGTAAAGCAGTCCATGTTAAATGCTGCATTGTATTCTTTAGTGAATGACTCTTCTGTGAATCTGTGACACAAAAACTGTTTCAAAAATGCCTTGTTGTTTTGGAATACTGTGTGGTGTTTCACTTCTTTAAAAAATGTTTGGGTTGCATTGTTTCAGATCTTCTCCATACTGGTGCTGTAGACACTGTTGTATTAAAAACAGCCTCCGTAGGCCAGGTTTGGGTGTTTGAACTTATTTCTGTTCATATACCTGCAGCTCATGGTGCAGCACTCTATAATAAACCACTTTCTGCCTGTTGTCTTACATCAAATAGGATATTTACATACTTTGTCCTTCTTCTTTCATTGCTGATCTCTACCCTCCTCGCCAACCAGAGGGGGTGTGTAACTGCAGCAGCGGCACTGAAGGAATTTCGGATCCAGACGTATGCAACCAGAGCACGGGTCAGTGTTCTTGCCTGCTGGGCTACACAGGCCTGCAGTGTGAGGAGTGTGAGGAGGAGTACTTCACCAACGGCACCAGCGGCTGTCTGCCCTGCTCCTGCGACTCTTTCGGGGCCGTAAGCCCGGACTGTGACAGGTCAGGATGCTTTTCTTTTCTTTAACCCGAAGACGTACTTTAACTTTAGCAACATTTGTTTTTGCCAAGACCTCAGCAGTGTTTGTGCTACAGTTAACCACAATCTAATGACAGACTGAACTAAAATATTAGCCATATCTGTATCATTTTTTTTTAAAAAAAGTGAGACATGCACACAAAAAAACTAAATTAAACATTTATTCATTTTCAATGTGTCTACTTTGACTCTTCCTGTCGGTGAACTGTTGCTGTCCATCCCAGAGCCTGTATGTAGGACATTGGGTTGGGGTATGTAAACTTGTGAGCCCACAGCAGACCTGAACACAGCACCTGAAAATGAACATGTGCACCAGGGTGTTTTGTTCTCATCAGCGCTTATTAAACCGCAACCCATAAACCCCCCTACCCCCCAAACATTACACACACACACGCACCCCCGCACACGCACCCACACACATGCACTCTCACACACCACCACCAGAGAGCCATTTGATAGGCAACTGAATGCTAATATGACTGTTTACTATTCAACCCCAAAGGTTTATGTTCTGCAGGTGGCTGGGGTGAGGGTTCCAGGAGCACTCTAACAAAGGTTCTAATAAAAAGGCAACAACCTTGACCCTGATTTTTATTTTATTGTGACTGAAAATCGTTGTCAGTTTTATGTTGCAGTCTTTGTTATCATTTCTTACGGTTAGCAGCTGCTATCCTTGAATCTAAGCATCCAGTAGAAATCACTAAGCTGGCTTTATCTCTTTGTTTTTGAGGCTACAAGGAGTAAATAGTCACACCTGCAGTAAATCACTTTCTTTTGGCCTGTATTTTGAGGAACTACACATTAGCTTTCCAGCTAACACTTGGTGAACTCTCCATAGTGGATGCACATAATATAAGTTGAAACGTTGCGTATAATGTTACCAACGTAACTATCTCAGACCTGGGCATCGAAGAGCCCACAGGCCACATCCAGCACTTCAGATGTCCTCAACCTGCCTGCATTAAATTTGGAAATCAGAGTTAATTCATTGTGCAAATTAAATACTGCAGTTATTTGGAAAAACTGCTTTTAGTAGGAGGGCAACAGTTGTATGCAGGCTCTGCACCAGCAAACAGGTGGAGGAGTTAGCCTAAGAGGCTTTGTTCAGCCAGCAGGTCTTGACGCTCATTTCAGATTTTTTTTTTTTTTGGTGAAATTTTTTTGTGTGTAATTGTACATATGACTGACTGAGCTTTAGGGTCTTCATCAGGTGTGGCCATAAAGGACAGTGAAAATCCATCAGAGCAACCACATACAGTCATATTCAATAAGCTTAAAAACATGAACTATTCCTTTACTATGACACAGTTAAATGCATGAAACTTGTCGGTATGTGAATAATGTCAAACCTTTTGGCCTCTTGGTATGTTTTGGTATCAACCTGAGTGTGTATTTGTTTGTTTGTTTGAGATGCTCATATAATTACATAATTACATTTAATGACTATATTAATGTTATTCTCAAAGAACTTTAAAGTGTCTGTAATTGCAAAAATCATATAGTCTTAATCTAATAAAATCAAAACGTCAGGATCCATGTATCGCAACCACAACCACATCATAATAGTGCAGTGATCATCAACTTCCTGCGAGGCATGTTGCATAACAAAATGGCATTGCGTACTGACTTCAGAGGACAGTTAAAACAAGTAGCAGTAGCAATAATAAAAACTTTACTACTAACAGTAAAAGCTCCAACAACAATATTTCACAGAAAATGGTTTGAGCAGGAAACAGAACTTTGAAACGCATCATGAATGAGACGGAGGAAGTGACATCATGTGATAATTGCTGTTGGAAGTTCTTCAATTTCTAATGCTTCTGTTGTTTGATTATTTGACTTCAAGGCCACATTTTCAAAAGTCTTAAAGTCCATAGTCAGTAATAATGAGTTTACGTACTGGGCTGAGGGGAAAGCATGTTATGGAAGTGTGTGTGTGTGTGTGTGTGTGTGTTCAGGGCTCTGACAGCCTGAGGAAAGAAGCTGTTGTGGAACTTTAAATGGGTTTAGATAAGTCATGTATTGTAAGTCACGTATGGTTTATGTTTGATTAGTTATTGATATGCAGACATGTTGTAAAAACTCTGACAACACACTTTGAGATCTGACAAGTGAGAGGTCGTTTCAACCTTCTGACGCAGCGCTTGCTCCACAATACACCACAACGTCCTGAACCAGACTGATGACCTCCAGCATGGAGAGCCGGGTCGCGGTGTTCCACAGCTCAGTTCTCCTCCAGATGCTGTGTACATCAGAACCCGGCCTGATCCTGGTTCTGAGCATTGATCCAACCTGTCATTCAGGAGGAATAATGGCTCACCCTGCTTACTGTCTGAAATCAGAGCCGGTGCACAGACTGCACATTTTACATACAGCTTTCCCACAAGTCACAAGAACTGAAAGCTGTGTGTGTGGGGGTGTGTGTGCGTGTGTGTGTGTAGGGAGTGGGTTGGGGGAGCAGTGGTTAGAAAAGTAGTTAAAATAATCTCTATGCCTCCTGCCTGTTTCTAGGAAAAGAAACGCTGCTGCTGCTGCTGCCCTCCAGCAGGCTGAGTCAGTGTCCACTGTAGTGTGGAGGATGTGTGCTGTCATTCTCATAGAAACACGTCACTGCATACACATCCATACGTACATAACTCTAAAAGGTGTAATGAATCCTGTCTGGAAACGCAGCAGATGTTTGACATCTGGGTGAAGCTGTATAGGTTTGCTAGGTTCAGACATCAGAGGGTTCTTGTGGTTCTGGAGGTTCTTGTGGTCTCACTCTGATGTTCTGGGCCTGGACTCAGATAAACCCTGCTAGCCTGCTTTACCCCATCCAAGAGCTTACCACTGTAAACTCCACAGATTAGCCAGCTGCCCCCCAGACCCCCCACCCTCCAGCCTGCTTCTTTACAAATCTTTCCCATTAAGTAATGAACTGTGATGGGATCGGTCTGCGCCTTAATCTTGCGTATCTATTATGAGTGAAATATCTGGAGTTTTCACATACAGTGTTTTTGTGGTGATGTATATACACACCTGCTAGCAACGACTCCAGAATCAGCAGCGCTACACACAAAGAGGAAGGAATATATGAATGAAAAGTTCTTCAATACATCAAAATCTGAATGTCCTTCTATGTACCAGCTATTATAAAATAAAAATATATGATAGCACCTCAGATTGGCACAGCTCACCTAAATCTTTGGATCAACATGGCAACAATTGGTGAAGTTACACAAAGCCCAAAGCCGCTCAGCAAAGATCAGATTGGTGGGGGTCAGATTAAATATGTTGTATCTCACAGAGGGTTAGCATGAAAAAGGACTGCAGCTAGTAATTAGTTAGTCTCTTGATTAATCAATCAAATAAAAAGTTGGCACATTCTGCAAATTTTTCATTTCACCCGTTAAGCTTATTTTATTAGAAATACTTTTTGGTGTTTCGTTGTTGTTTTTAAACTCTTGTGTTTACGTTTATATGTACTGTACGTGTATTTATTGTTTGTTTGGGCAGCTGCTACAATCCCAATAAAAACCCTTTTGAGTCCATAACAAATCAAAGTATGTTCTATTCTATTCTATTCTATTCTATTCTAAGCAAATTAAAAGATGCAAATGAAGAACTAATTTAATTCATCTTTTTAAAATAAGAACATAAACATCTTATTGCCTAAAATACAGTAACATTGAATCCTATTCACAACTGGTTACCAAAAGGTGCTTAATAGGAGTTTTGTTCACTGAATTTGAACCAGGTAAAAGTAAAACCAGTGTTGTATAGTAACGAAGTAAAAATACTTCACTACTTTACTTAAGTATATTTTGGAGTACTTCATACTTTCCTGGAGTATGAAAATTTTTGATGACTTTCACTTTTACTTCACTATATTTCCGAACTTAATTGCGTACTTTTACTCCGATACATTTTCAATGTGTGGTTTAGTTACTCGTTACAAAAAGCGAGAGAGAGAAACAAAGTGTTTTGATCCCACCTACTGATTAGCAAGTAGCAAGCAGGCTACCGAACAAAGTCCGTAGCCTGCTTGTCTGGGCTTGTTCATCACCACCAATAGGATACACCTTCTTCTTCTTCTTTTCTATTATGGCGGATCACAAGCAACTTTAAGGTGCATACCGCCACCTACTGTACATGAGTGTGTAGAAGCATTACTTCACATCTATTAAATTCTATTTTTTAATTTTGTATTCTTAAGATAAATAAACAATGCTTTCCTTAATTTGTGAATATCTGTTATGTTTCCTTCATTTCCTAATATACCTTTAAGATTCCATTCATGCCCCATATTTCTAACTATTCTCTTTAATTCTTCCCTTTCGAGTTCATTTGACTTACATTTCATCAATACGTGTTCTACATTTTCTTTCACTCCACATCTCACATTTATCATTATTTTTCCTCCCTATTGTATAAAGCATGTCATTTAAGTAGGTATGACCTACTCTTAATCTACTAATTATTATTTCTTCTCTTCTGTTTCTTTCATTAATGCTTCGAATTTGAACTGACTTTTGTACTTCATATAATCTTCTTCCTTTCTTATCTTCATTCCACATTTTTTGCCATTTCTTGATTTCTTTACTTTTAATTAGGATACACCTGTTTCACTTCTCCCATTAAACACAAAGCAAGTCTCGCAATCAGTAGCAGTCACATGGAAATTCTATCTTACAAAAACTCCCCGTCCAACTTGAAGAAACACATCGAGGTAACTTCTTATGAAATGGTTATAATCCTCCTGTTTCAGTAACTATAGCTTGGTCACTAGACACTACTGTATTGTGAAACGTTGACCATAAATTAACTTTGTTTGGCATTGTTTCAGTTCCACACGTGGTGTATTTAGCTTAGGCCTAATGTTGACTGTAGCAGGCTACCTAGACTCCTCTGTTCAAGGGGGACAGAAGCCATAGCGATAGCAATTTAGACTAAATTTAACGAATATAGGAAAGGCATGCAAGTTCAAAACCAGGTTTACAGATGCCAATAAGCTGCATTTCCCTCCCAATTCTTTTTTTCTTTTGCATAATGACCAGTTGTGTGCACCACCTACTGACTGTAGCATTGACTGATTCACTGATTTGTGAAGTAGAGTAATCGTAACAGCTCTTTTTCTTCATGTTGGCCGCATTTTCTGTACTATTTATTTTTCTCATTTTCAGCACTGACCTTACTTGAAGGGAAAACTTAAGACTTACAAAAACTTTGTATTTTCTGTCCTGGAGGGTTTACTAAGAAGCTGGTTCAGTTGTAAAGCAGGTTAAGTTAACCTTGTGCTATAGGTAAAGCACCTAATTTTCTTAACTAAATGATGCCTGCAGGTATATCTATTAGCAGGTTTAATTTTGCCTGCACTTGGTTGGGTACATTATTTTAAGTGTATTTGACAAGTTTACCAAAATATAAAAAATGTCATTCAAACTGCATTTGCTTTGTTTTACTTTTTACTTGTACTTTTCATTACATTACTTGAGTACATCCATTTTTACAGTAATTTCCATACTTAAGTACAAGAAGTTTCAGATACTTTAAGACTTTAACTCAAGTAACATTTCAGTCAGTGACTTCGACTTTTACCAAAGTTATATTTTGGAGAGGTACTTGTACTTTTACTTGACTCTGAGATTTCAGTACTTTAAACAACACTGAGTAAAACTATGCTAGTTAAGCAGCTCTGAGCAGAACATATTTACAGACATAAAGGTATTTTTTTATCCTAAATGCAAAATGTACCTATTTTTGTACAGTTTTGGGTTAATTACTTCTCTGAATATGTTGTTCTTCAAGCATATGACCATATTTTGAGTCTGTAGTCTTCAGCTAGCGATTAATCAATTACTAAATTAGTTGATTATTTAAATAATTGAGTCATCACAATTAATCCGATTAGTGTGAAGCAGGGTTATCTCTTTAAATGCTGGCAATGTGAGAAAGTTGTTTGACTACATAAAGGTTTTCATTTAAAACAAAGATGAGCTTTGTGTGAAAACTCTGAAATGTCCATTTTTAATGTTTTGTCTTTCTATGGTTTTAAAGTGCCACATTCAGGCCTGCTCATTTCGGTCTGGATAATGCCAATTTTACTAACTATACTGCGTTCATGAGGAATGTTTTAAAAATAATACATGTATTGTTTTGTAAGCACTCAGTTTTCATTTTTGCAGTGTCTCAAACTTCATATCTTGCCTACCAGGTCAACTCAAAAGCAACAGCCACAGTTATATGATATTGAAAATCTCTTGAATTAGGAAGGCCCTCTGTTTAAAAGAGTAGCGGAAAATACATGCCCATGCAGGACTAGGTTAATCAAGATTTAGAAAAATCTGCAGAACTTCAGCAATCATGGAACCAAAATGTCACATGGTGACACATTTCTAAAATAAACCTACAGTTGGAGAATCTGGATTGGTCAGAAGAAGACCAGATGCAAAGTAAGATCAAGAAGCTTGAAGTCTGAACTATTTTGTTGTGTTTCTCTTTAAAGAAGCAAACACAACCTTTATGGGAGGCAGCATTATGTAACAGGACTGATTGTAATGCCAGAGTTCACAGAGCTTCTTCTGTAAAACTCAAGAAGGGAAACTGTTGGTTTCTGCTACCAATACCTTCTTGCTACATACATTGTAGATAACATTCCAATAACATTACAACAAGCTGGTAAAAGAAACGACTGAATGTTAGTGTTCAGCTGCATGAAATTAGTAAACACACGTCAGTCTGTACAGAAAAAGTGCTGAGTCCTCTTTAAGGCTCAGGGTTGTAGATTAACTCACCTTCCATCAGCGTGATACTCATACTGCTGCGACCTTTGCTCAGCTGGTTATGTGGTGTGAACTAGAACAATGAAGAAAATGCTGTATGGTATACTTTGTATACCTTAATATATCTCTGTGGCATACCTTAATTTGAAGGTAAAATAATAAAATTTTACCTTCAAATATTATTTGAAAAATAATAAATAAAAATAATAAAATTAAATAATTAACTTTGAGTTTTCTTCAATCAGTACATGGTTCACATGGAAGAGCATCGTTGTCTTCATGACCTTTATCTAGGTGTGTGAATGGATAGGAAAAGATTAAGAGTCTTAGAGTTTCAGACCAGCCACAATGCGGAGCCACTGGTCTTACACAGGCCCCTTCCTTTGAAGCCCTGTAGCATTTATCACTGGGCGGAGACCCTGGGACAGATAAAGACCCTTTAGAGCACAAGTGTCCAACTCCTGTCCTTGAGGATTGCCATCCTACAACTTTTCGATGTGTCTCGTCTTCAACATTCCCCACTAAAACAATCAGGTCATTGAAGTACTTAACTGCATACTAACTCAGCCATTGGATTCTGGTGTGCTCGTCCAAGGGCACATCTTAAAGTTGCAAGACACCAACCCTGGTGTCCAGCAAATCAATGACTGGAGTTTGACACCCTTGGTCTTTTCCAGGATAAGAGTCTTTCTCTATTGCTAGAGATGGATGGATGGATGGATGGATGGATGGATGGATGGATGGAAGGAAGGAATTGACATGTATAACACTTGTGAGCTCACTGTGATGTCTTGACTAATGAACGGTTTATTCTGCTCATTAGTGAGTTCTATGAAGAGTTACATGAACTCTTCACAACCAGCCAATAATCAAATAGAACTCTTTGTGTTGTCTACTAGCAGCTTTTCCATGTGTTGGATAATATCTGGTCCAATGTCTTAATAAACTTCTGTTTTCAAGCAAAGGATTGTAAATGCTTCTGACCTTCTGTCCGGTTTCCCCTGGAACAAAAGATGCTAAATGTTTGCCTTATTTTATAGTGTAAGGCAGAAATAGAAGACCACCGGGTGTGTGGACTCTGTCAGAGTCAGGAATGGTGCACTGCACTGGCTGCACTGGAACTAGTGTTCATTTGTTGCTGCCAGATCCTTCCAGACACGACCATCCAACCCTGGAATTCTGGGCTGAACTTCCCTGGAACCCAGACATTCCTTCAGGGTTCGCAGCTCTGGAGACGCCTGGTGACACTTCTTATTATGATGCTGTTCAGTTTTCCCAGCAGGCCCTGAGAGATGTTCCCCTCTCCCTCACATTATGCCTGCAGAAGGTCTGCCGATCATGGGATGTACGTACAGTGGTTAGATGTTTTTGTCGATGTGTATCTGTCATAGCGTTGTTTGAGCTGTTTATTGAGGTCAGCTGCACTGTCTGTGTCATATCATAGAGGATGGAAAAATCTGAATCTGGAATGAATATTGATTATCTATGTGGCTTTTTCACTTTCTGTGTCACCTAATTTGATAAAACTCCATTTATAAGCAATGGAAACTTGTTGTACTGATATTAATGAAAAGCTAATATGATTAATATGACAAAGTGAGAGAAGATGCTTCCTCATTTTCAAGTAATTGTCAGTATTTTTGTATATTTCTAGAAATTGCAAATAAGACACAGAACTGACTAGTTATTGTGCAAACTTAATGTAGACATCAGACTGCAGATGACTGGTGAGCTCCAACCTTATTTGGTATCTTCAAGGCTTGATGTGCTTCAGATGTAGAACATTATTGATTATGAGGTTTTAAAAGAAAAGGGAAAAAAGGAAATTGAAGGGTAAATTAAAGCAAAAAGTAAACACTGGGAGATTGGGAGCAGCAGAGATAGTGGCTACATTTTCATTACCAATGTGTGCAAAATCCTGTCTATTTCTGTCAATTTCACAATTGCGACATTTTCATTAAATAAGAAATGCAATTTAAATCATACGTGAGTAAGTTTGTTTTCGCAATAATCATTAAAAAATATGTTGCGCCATAATTCTCCAGATACTTCCTGTTGTCATCTTCTTCGTGGTTTGCACCACTAGCAACATCTGGTTGTTGATCATGAGGAAAAAAGTTGTTCCAATGCAGTATTGCAAAATAAACCAATTTTGATATGGTCAAAAAACCACCTCATCCTAGCATCAAAGTTTTTGTAGAAAGTTAGTTTTTTTATAATTTGCAGCGTTTAAATTAAGCAAATTTATTTTTGAATTGTCAAATTGTGCAGTTATAAGGACAATGGTTACACAGCTAGTGTATGTCTCTGACATGTCTCTAGGTTTCATCCAGTTCGTTAAATGGTTTTCATCTCTGTAGCTTCTGATAGAAAACTCTGACCTGCATCATGATGTTACTGCTCGTTTCATCTTGTAAACTATAATAATCTGGATAATTGAAGAAGATTTTGGTGACGTTTTGGCATTTCCATTAGAATGAAGCTTATCACTAAGGCAGACAGACACAGCAAACAAACTAATATATTTCTTGTCTGAAAATGGCTGCTTCAAACCCTGAATTATTCTGAGGGTTAAAGTATTTTTTCATTTGATCAGCATGTGTCTTAACACTGGGGGTAATATGAACATTTTCGAGTGGCTCAGCCAGAGTACCAACCTCCGTCTGACTGAGAATCTGTGGAGGGAGCTCAAGATTAGGGTGATGGCAAGCAGGCCTTCCAGCCTCAAAGACTTGCAGCTCATCCCCAAAGATAAATCATCAAAATACCAGAAGGGATGTACAAAAAGATGGTAGGTAATTATTAGAAGGGTTTGATGCTGTAACATAGTTAAATAGATCACCACTGATTATTGAGGAAGGTATAAATCATTTTTGATGCATTAAGTTTTATTCAGATTTGACTCGGCTTCATCTTCATCTTCAATGTTCTTAAGGACACAGTGAGTTTTAACCTTTCAATTTTCTATATAAGTATCAGTATTTAAGTTTCTTTTCTACCTGATTTTACAGGATAGGTTGTGATTAACCTGGCAATCACCTTTGTTTGTGTTCTCAACACAAACAAAGTAAAACAAAGTACCAGTAAGTTAAACAAAGTACAGCATCTGGATTCCTTTTTAACTGCTTGACGAAGAACGTTCTTGACCTTTGACCTCAGAACTGGCTCTTTGTGTAGGTAGCTGAGCGTGTCCAGGCTGTCTTGGCTCAGAATGAGGCTGATCTGAGCCAAGACAGTCTGCTGGGAGACGGGCCCATCCGACACGCCCTTTCAGGATCTAGCTGCTGGCCCATGAATTCATCAGAAACAGCACAGGGTAGTGCACTGGTTGGTTTCCCTTGACCCCCCCCTCTCCCCCAATGCTGCAGTGAGGATGTTGGATGTTCTGGAGCCACACATGCAGCAGCCAACAGGGAAGCAGCAGCAGCAGCAGCAGCAGCAGCAGCAGAATGGGGTTAAGCTTTGTCGCCCCTGTAATACTGACCTACTTAATGTGCAGATCTTGCACGCAGCAGCTGCGCCAACACGGTACAGTGAAATCACTCAAAACAATAATAACGCCCCCTCTTCCCCCCCTCCTGGCGGTCAAGAGGGCACAAATTATCAGGGGGATTACCGGGCCCTCTGGGGGCCTCTGGCTTCATCCCAGTCTTCTTCTGCAGCCATGTGGCTGATGGCAGGCTGACTTCCTAATGAGTCCAAATGGAAATGGTTTCTGCTTGTAAGGTGAAGGCTTATTAGAAAGAAATGATGATGTAATTTGTAAAAGGCCTTTATTCATTTAATCCTTTTCTTATTTGTTGTTGTTGATATAAGAGGTTGAAAAGAGATAATTCAGGATTGTTGGTTATAAACTCAGAAATCAGATGCTGTTGGCCATCTGGGATCTTTTCCTGCATCACATCTTAAAGTTGCACTAGATAACTGTAAGAAAAACACATATTTTACTTATTTGTTAAAATTGTCACAATGTTCTTACAGTAAAAAAATAAGACAAATAATGATCTTATTCTGGCCGCTCCCAGTGGTTCTACTGCCATCTGCAAAAATACACTGCTCCCGCCTCCCGGTCAGTAACAACCAATCAGAGTCAGTAGGCAGGTCCTCATGTATGTGCTGCTCACACCTTTGTTTTGTGAATGTGATCATAATTAGGGTCTCTTTTCCTTTTTTGCATGAAGGACATGCAGACTTTGTTCATGGTGTCCATGCATCAACTCCCAGACTCTTTCTTTGGGAAAAAAAGAAGTACATAAGAAAGTGTCATAAATTCCATTGCCACATTTTGTCATAAAAAATCACCATGTGCCAATGAAACCAATGAAAGCAATAAACAAGTCCTTAAAACCAGCTGGCCTGGTTAGGAGTCAAAATCTATTAAACTCCTATAGTCCAGCCACTAAAAGGCAGATAATGTCCATCAGCTCTCCAGTTGGTTTGGGTGGACTGGTATAAATCAGGATTTAACTGGATTCATCCTATTAAACCTTGGACCAAACCAACTTCCACATTCCGCACAGAACGCAGCTCTACTTAGAATGGCTTATGGGCTCAAAGTTCGACGATGTTGTTTTGTGATTTTAATTCCCATTTATTCTTCAGAGGGGATTATTTATATTGTGTGTGGCTGCAGATCCCTGACAGAGGGAAGTAGGGCATGTGGAGGACCAGGGTGGAGTGAAATGGACAGATTTGATCTCTAGGTATAACTACATATTCATTTGGGACTTGTATTCTTTACAGCAAACATAGCTGGATTATAATGATTTAGAGTCCACATCGAAATCTTTCAGAAGGGGTTTGTCCAGCATAGTGGCCACTAAAACCAGGAAACTCATTTTGTGTCAGCATTGTGTGAAGTTATTGGAGCCATATACTGTCTGCCCTTCTGACCTGAGACTTCAGGTGATCTGGAAGTTCACAATGCAGAAACACTATCTGTTTTGTTGTTGTTTTTTTGTTTTGTTTTTTTTTTTTACTTTAATTTAACTGTTTTGGTAAAATCTTGCATTGGAATTTCTGAATCTCTCCATCTTGTTGTTTGTGTAATGATTATAGACATGTTTAAAAGGAACTGCCCCTGTGGGTTTTACTTTAAGAAAGTGGCTATTAGTATCACGTGACATGTGTCGGGTTTCCCCATACTGATCAATACATTCTCCTTCTTCTGAAGTGTCTAACCACTAGTTTACAGAGTATTGTGAGTTAGCTAAATCAGAAAAAGCAAAAACATTCCTGAAGGTGTGAAGGCTCATCTAGATTGATTCAGACCAAACAAAGAATGTCAAACGTGGTTCTCAGTCGACTCCCAGTTGGCTCTCACCTACATTTTGTCTTTATTATGTGTGAGCTGTAATCTATTACCATTGTGGGAGTCTGTTAGCTTAGTGACCAGTGGGTGTTGCACAAATCCAAGATTTTTGGCCAATTTCCTAGCATTCAGTTTTAGTAAAACATAAACCTACCAATACCAGTTTCATCCAGTTTCAACTTTTCTTTTAGAATAATGTTGCCAAAAAATCTGTTTTTTTAATATTATTATTATTTTAGGTGCTAAGGCGACGTTACACTGCGCGAGTCAGAGAGCAGGTGATAAACATGGGCAACAAAGACAAAAGCATCATTGAGTTGACTTTTCTTTAGCATTTTATATTCGTGCCTTGCATGACTGTCATGGTTATTATTAACAACTACAGTATATCAGTCTATGTGTATGTTCTGTAGAAAGTGTTTACCTGTTTCAAAAGGCTGTCAACATTTCCAAATTCTACATGTTTCATGACTTTTGAACGTCCTCTGAATTCATTTTTAAAAGACCTCTTGATTCTGGAAACAGCTAACTCGAACTCTTCTTAGTGCAGAAGCAACATCCACACCAAAGACTGTGTTTTTGAACGGCAGTCAATAGGTTATTAGATGTGGAGCTTCTGTTAAGGACAGGCTGCTTCCTGTTCAGAGCAGCTCAGCGTCCCTTGGCTCAGTTCATCTCTACCCTTTTCTGTTCAGGCTGGATGGAGTAAAATGAAAATGTATATATTTTGACTGAACATGGAAGGTGTGTTATGGTAAATTTAAGTTAGAGGTTAGGTCCAGCGTCTGGAGCTACAGACGTTTACAAAGTTCACAGTTCACAAAGACATGCAGATTTAGCTGGGGAACAGGGCCTGTGTCTGGGCTCTCTTTGAGGTTCTGGGTGATGTCTGTATTCTTCCACTTTCTGATTTTTATTTCTTAGTTATGTTGCTTGGTATTTAGGATTTTGATTTATGTTAAATAAATATATAAAAAGTACATGTGTGCATCTGTTTTTATCCTTCATGTTGCAGCTCGATGCTCTGAGTCTGTATTAGGGTCATGATTCAGCAAATGAATATTTAGTTTTTTCCAGCGTGTGTGTGTGTGTGGCCAGGAAAACAAGGACTGCTGACCTCCTGGTCTTCGGCATCGCTGAATTTAGCTCCGCCCCCGGCCTCCTTATTTGCATTAAGTGTTGTTGTTTTAACAAAGGCCTCCTTATGTGAAGACCCACACACACGCTTCTGGAAAGTGCTCCCTGTCACTTTGGATTTACCCCAGTTGTTTGGAAGTCATTGTGCCCTGGTTATGTTTCTGAGCCCATTGTCTGGGCTTGTAGCGTCTTGCATTCTTCCTAGGAAATTACCTTACCTGGGCGTCGGAGGGCAGTTTCACACAGTTACAACATTATATAATACTACTGATGCACTGAAGAGAGAGAGAGGACTAGGAAATAAGTCTAACATAATTAAACTTACAATTAATTAGTTACAAAGAATAACTAGACACAAAAACTAAATGTAGGAGCTAAAACAGAAACAAATCTGATCTAATCAAAGAAAGAGACACAGGAACACAGAACAATAATGAAACTAGAATCAATAAATCCAACCCCAAAACAACTAAAACAACCCAGGATCCTTTGTTTGTCTATTAAAGAGTCAAAATGACATAATTGGGAATGAAAAGTCATCAAGAAAGAACACCTGTTGCCTAGGTGATGGCATTTATCTTTAGGCACTGAAGTTGCCTTTTTCAAGTTTCCAGTTGGGAAGAACAAAATAAGGAACCTGCTGTGGCATAAGTGGTTTGACCGGATCTGACCCACATCTGACTCAAGAGTTCCTGCTGCATGTCATCATAGCTGCTGCAGCGTGGATCTGTTTGCCTGCAGGACTCTGTGTCTCTGACTGCTATCTAAAAACAAACACACAGTGGGTGTCATTTATCAACGGCTGCTGAAATCCTCATACTCTTCAACTCCCGTTCAGTCTGCCGTTGACAAATCTGGGAAGTATCATTTAAATACCACGCCTCTGTTTGCTCAGTTTCCTGGCCTCACCAGCTCAATTTGCATTGCTGATAAAGAAAGGAAGGTAAAAAAACAAAAGGATGAATTCCTCCTGTATTGTAAAATGGAAACATCCCAACAGGAATTTAAATGTGCAGCAGCAGGCTGTAGTGAGCTGTGAGAACGTGTTTTTCTTTCACTAACTGCTTTCTCCTCATTAGAGTCAGTGTTTAGTGTAGCCATCGCTCCCAGTGGTTACACTAAAAATATCTGCACTTTTCTGACTCAGCATCATTTCCTCTGCTCCGCCACAGATCCACATAGGCATAAAATTACATGCACAATCTGAGACCTGAAGAATTCTCAGCTGCGTAGAAATGACTGTCTGATAACAATCAGGGCTGCTCCCTCCTACACAGAGCTCCACTGATCAGCATGTGATCAGCTGATAAATGCTTAAAGCTGCAGTATGTAACTTTTATACAAAATGTTTTTTTGTATATTTGATGTGACAGTTTGAGACAGATAATCTGATGGATCTCCTCCACCTCCATCCTGAACTTTTATTGCTTATATGAAGCACTGCACCATTCCCAACCAAAAACAACCAATCAGAGCCAGGAGGAGGAGCTTAGTGCTGTCAATCATCTCATGTACTCAGTGCTCAGTGTGCTAATGTCAAGAAACAACTTACTTTTATAGGAAAACGGTTTATCTGTTGTCATAAGTGCAAAGGTTAACTAGCCTTAGCATTAATGACAGGCTCTGCTGACAGAGATAAGCCGCAGTGGGAGCAGAGAGGAAGGGGGAGGGGCATCAGCGGCATGCAAATGGACTGCATGACTGACAGCGCTAAGACTCTCCTCCTGGCTCTGATTGGTTGTTTCTAGCTAACACTGGGAGAGTAGTAGAAGAGCTTGATTTATTGTTTTCCACACATTTTCTGTCTCATTTCATACTGTCACAATATTATGACATTTTTAACAAATATGTAAAAAATATATTGTTTTTATAAAAGTGACATACTGCAACTTTAAAGCAGCAACAGGGTGGATACAACGTGATCTTTGGACCAGTTTTAGGATTGGAGTCAGCAGGGAAGGCATGTGTGTCTGCTTCAGCTGTGTTTCAGACTCTGAAGCAGCAGCGCTAACACCCAAACCTCAGGATGGCTGTTGTTGCTTTGGTTCTGTTGTCCATGTTTATTGACGGGTTTGTTTTTCTGCGGTTCTTCCTTCCAGCTCAGGGACCTGCACGTGTAAGACGGGAGTGTACGGGCCCAAGTGTGATGAGTGCCACCCAGGTTTCTTCCACTTCAGCAACACTGGCTGCCGGCTCTGCCAATGCAACAACCACACCAACTACTGCCACCCACAGTCTGGTGAGTTAGGAGGGAAAGACTTTGCTTCTCCGGATTGCTTGTATTTTCTAGTGAATGAGGCAGAACGGCTATTTTTATTTTTTTTTAGGTTTCAGTGTAGAAACATCAGTGTGTGTTTCATCAGTGTGAGAACCTCTGGATAGAATCAAATATACAATCAAACAACACCGAGCTGTACAATGCAGATCTACAGGGCCTGCTTTAAAAATAAACTAAACCTGAGGAATCTGAACAAACATTTTAGCAGCACCTGATTAGATCAGTATATCAGCAGAGCCTTTGTTGGGAGTCTGATCCCCATCCAGATCAGACATCTGTCTGCTATGTGTTGAATTACACATGTAAGCCATGGAATGTTGTAGAATGTGCTTACATGTGGGTTTAATTCCACAAACGTACAATTTTCAAAAATATAAATGTCAGAGCAGAAATAGCAGCAGGACATGTCAACAAAGAGAGGTTAAAAGGTCAGCCTGAAAGGTCAGCTTTTCCTGCTAAGTCCTCCCTGTGCAGAGGAATACATGAAAATAGTGAGTTTGCTGTGGCAGCTGATTGCAGACAGGCAGTGCTGTGTATTCTAACTGTCTCAGATTAGCTGTCAGGTTTACCTCAGCTGGTCTGGTCTCAGCGCTTCAGTTTGTTTATTTTGTTTATTCATGTGTGTAAAGGAAAGACGTGAGACATGAAAAGTAACTAAGTTGATATTGTCTAAGTTATGTCATTTCTGTTTCTTGTAAGATGGAAGCAAATGAACTAAATGGAATTTTCTCCTCGCTAATTGTCCTTTGACCTTATCCAGAAATCCAATTTGGACCTTTGAACATAAAAATGGATATTCCCTGGCCTAAATATGTTTAAAGCTAGAACAAGTATAAGAACAGCAACACCCAAGATAAAGCCACAGACGTTTTTTCCACCAGCAGCTAACCCACAGCTCCAAGGTAATTACAGGATTTACTTCCCAGTTTCTGGCTTTAAATGGAGTTTGGGAGGGACTACTGGGGGACAAGACAGATATATACATTAGAGTTGTGGTGTTGCAAAAGTATTCACACCCCTTGGACTGTTGCACATTTCTTCTCATTAGAGCCACAAACGTCAGTGCATCGTTTTGGGTTTTATGTAGTCAGTAAAAATAGGCTGAAGTTTCTTCTTTTTCTGTCTAAAAAAGTCAGATTATGTGATAACAGTATTGGTTAATGGATTTTGTATTGAGCCATCAAAGCCTCAAAGATCCTCATATACTGTCCATTTCTCTTTGACATGCATGCTGTCAGAAGTGTACACACTGTGTTTAGTGGTCCACACCTGTTTATTTAAATATGAAACAATATCAAGGTAGCATAAATAGAAGACATTTCACCAAGATGTCCTTTTCAGTTATGTCTTTTACAGCAAAGCCTCATGGTCAGTAAGTGTAAGAAAAACTGAGTGGTGTGACAACATATCCTCATCTCCTCATCCAGTGATCAGTGTTATTTAACATAAGGGTTAGGGTAGAACTCTATATACTTGAATTGCACATTACCAGACAAAACAAGACATTGGATTTGTGTTATGCTAATATGAAGGATTTTTACACCTCTAAAGCAAAATCTTCTCTGCTCGGAATACAAACCGTGTTCAGACATGACCTGTAAGTAAGAGGACTGTGAGAAAGTGGTCACAGGAGGCTGAAGAAGCCCTGCAGGGTTGTTTTGAGGCTCCAGACTGGAATGCTCCCTGAGAGCCACGCTGAGAGGACATCGAGTCTGGCCGAACAGACACCCCACCCTCCTCTGACCCTCGGCTTTCCTGTCAAACCTCAGATGTTCCATCTTCCACCTCAGTCATGGACTTTTCTGCTTCTTCAAGCTTGACTTCAATCAAATCAGGAGATGATGCTCTGCCCCCTGTGGTTCCTCCTCCCACTTTTCTGTATCTAGAAGTCCGGTGAAGAGGCAGTTGGAGAGACGGAACCGGAACCAGACTGCAGGTCCAGATGGTGTCAGAGTCCTGAAGTCCTGAAGCTGCAGAGCAGATCTGTGGGATTCTGCAACATCTCTTCAACCTTAGCTTAACCCAAAAGAAGGTTCTGTTGCTGTGGAAAACATGTGGCGACTGAGGCAGTAGGAGTTCTCCATGCAATAGGTGGATCGCCAGTTAGATTCCCAGTCCCCACTTGTCAGTTGTTTCCCTGGGCGAAACACCTCACCCACCTGGCCTGCTGGCGTTGGTCAGAAGGGCTGATGGCGCAAAAAATTGTAGCCTCGCTCCTGTCAGCCTGCCCCATGGCAGCTGCAGCTACAATCCTGTAGCTTGAAATCATCAGCATATGAATGAGCCCTTTGAGATTTCAAGTAGAGATATAAAGGGCACTACAAATAAAATTACTATTATTATAATCCGAAGAAAACTCACCCCTCCTTTTCACTCTGCTTCAGACTTCGAGAACAAAACAGACTCCTGTCATCAGCAGAAAGTATTTTCACCTTACAGTAGTCAGGCTCAGATACGTAAAGAAACTAGCAGAGATAGAGAATGAGAGGTTTGATGGAGAGAAGAGGCAGAGGGGGACAGTGTGTGTTGTGGGGGTGGCAGTGTAAGAAGCCATATGTCCTCCCGTTCTAATGCAGGGGCAGATGGAGAGCTGCAGCCCTCTCCTGGGCTCAGTGGTCACTGCGCTGTGGATTAACAAAGCTCAGGTTTGACAGCTCCCTCTAAAACCCGACCCAGACTTTCCCCAGGGCTGTTCATCCAGGAACATGGTGCAAATGTTTCCCCAAAAACTCTGGACTTAAGGAAAGGACTGCAGGGATTTGTGTCCAGCTAGCATAAGAGCTAAAGCTGCAAACAGGATTGTTCAGTTTATCATCAACTGTTTTCACATAAATCGAACTAATTCTGACTCTCAGAATAAACAAAGGTTCATGAACTAACGTCTCTTAGGTTTTCCGTTACCAGCGAATCAACTTCCTTCATTTTTGTCTAATTGCTATGCCCAGATCTAGGTGGAATCATGTTTGCAACCTTCATCTGTCACTATGCAGGCATAATAATTCACAGTCACTGTTAAATACACAACAGTGATATTTCCTTCAATACTTTCAAGAATGCGATAGGTCACAGTTCGACTGTCATTTTTTGTCCAGGTCATTGTTCTTTTCTTTCATGTTTCTCTCAGCCATTGTTCATTTTTGTAAAGACAAGCCAAAGACCAGAATTGATCAGCAAAGTATTTTGCTGTTATAACCATCGATCCTTTCAAAGCTCCATGACTGGGACCAATAAAATTTCTGGAACCATATTGGGGCATCCTTAGTATTATTTTTTTTCATAATACTATGGAAGCAAAGCACAGCCAGTTGAATTACAGCTTCCTTATTGGGAGGTCTATTCAAGATAGCATGATTAGAAGTGAGAGGAGCTGTTGGCTTTGTAAGGGTTTTCTTACTTTGCAAGAACTGATATACACGTTTGATTTTTGTCAAAAACAAGAACAAGGGTGTGCCGTGGTGGCGTAGTGATTAGCGCGACCCGTATTTGGAGACCTTGAGTCCTCGACGCGGCCGTCGCGGGTTCGACTCCTGGACCCGGCCACATTTGCCGCATGTCTTCCCCCCTCTCCTTCCCCATTTCCTGTCAGCCTACTGTCATATAAGGGACACTAGAGCCCACAAAAAGACCCCCTGGAGGGGTAAAAAAAAAAAAAAAAAAAAAAAAAAAAACAAGAACAAAGTTTGCTCTGGCCAGAACATCTCATATTTCACTGGAAACTCAAAACCCTTATGAGATGTCTTCATTGTGCCTTCCCGCTGCAGCATATATACTGTAAATAGCTTTTGTGCATTAGAGAACCTCTGGATCGCCTAATATTTTTTCAGTCATGCAGTTATTGTTATTGTTGTACATCACAACAGAAAAAGGTTCTTCCCAGAGGACATGTAAAGATCTCCAGAACCCTGGGATGGAGAACAGCTTCTCGGTTCTTGTACTGGCCTGTAGGTTTGTGATGTTTCACTCATCCAAGTCACTGGTGACTTCAGATACCCAAATAAATGTTCCAAAGAACAGAAGATTAGATCTTTCAGATGTTCCTGTGGAATCTATTTAAGAGCTTAGAGAAAGTACATGCAACTTCCTGCAGAGGGCTCACTGACCGAAATAACCTGTCAGTGGATTTGTCTTAAACTCTGTGAGATGGACTAGTTGAAATGCTTAACAGTGATTAAAGGAAGACCTGGAGTGTTTTCAACACTAGAATCCAATCATGTCACTATTTGATCAGCAGCAGCTGCTGAATATTCCTAAACTGAGAGACATAAGCTCAGAAGCATAAGATACAATTGCTGACGTTATGTTTTTAAGAACATATTTTAAAATGTCCATGTTTAGACAAGAAAACCCACAAAACAACTTAGCATGCTTTGAATTCATATTGCATTATAATATTTTCATGTAGCTGTTTATAATTCTGCACATTTTCAAAACACACACACAGACACACACACACACATAACCACAGCACCCACCACCAACCCAGTCATTACCCCTCCTGCTCAGATATCTTCCCACAGCAAAGTTTGATGTTGCAAAACATGAACTGCCTTCGTGAAATCATGTATTTATGTTTTTCCTTGAAGATACATTCATGTAAATGCATTCTGCTCTTAGGAGCACCAAACCTGTTGTTGACAGGAAAATATTGAGGAATTTGTATGAAAACTTTTATTACATGCTGATTTGATTTTCATAACACAAATCATAAAAATGTCAGTTATTCACATAAAGTCTGCCGTGTCCCGCAGGAGTGTGCCTGAACTGTGAGGGGAACACCCAGGGGTCCAACTGTGAGGAGTGCAAGGTGGGTTTCTTCCGCCGTCCTGGTGCCGCCCCGACCGAAGTCTGTGCACCGTGCCCCTGCTCCAACTCCACCTCCACCGGCACCTGTCTCACCGGTCAGTCCCCGCTCTCCTTCTAATCCTATGGTTGGTTGTTAGCATTAGGCAGACTCAGTCTAACTTAGTTCCGGCATACTCGTTGGTTTTCTGTTGGCTGCTGCTGTTTCAGAGTCTAGCTTTATACACCACTCAACACAAAGGAGTACAGTGCAGATAATTAATGGTGCAGTGCATGACTTATAGAGATCTGTTTATGTTAGTTCCAGCTTCTTAAGGATGACCCGTCTGTTTCTCAAACTGAATGCTGTATTAAATGACTTTGGGGCTTTTTTAGAAGAAAATAATCTTTTTTTAAAAAAGGTTTCGTCGGCTCTAATGGCCTATATTTGAAAGTAGTTCGACAGGAAACAGGGTAATGAGAAAGGGGGAAGACATGCGGCAAATCGAACCTGCAACCACCGTCACCAGGACGAAGGCCTCAATACGTGGGTCCTGCTTTGCCCCTGTGCCACCACAGCACCCCTGAAGAAAATAATCTTAATTTACCAGCATTTCATGGGTTGTGTGCAGATTAGGGCTGAGACATGAATACTTTAATTGCGATTAATTAATTACGTAGATTTGAACGCATTAAAAATGTTAATGCAAATGATTAAAATTTTTTCCAGCCGAAGCCTTTGTCTGTGTTTCTGGTACGGTACGCCTGTAAATATGATGCACAAGCAGTGATGGACGACAAAGCTGCTTCTCTTGCCCCACTGGGGCATCATTTCTGCTCTGAAACAATCTGATTAAACACTGGAAAAAACTATTGTTTTGTTGTGCTAGAAGGAGTTAGCCTATCAGCGAAGCTATTCAAGCTTAAAATAGCATCTCAATGCTAAACATGTAGCAGCAGCAGCACAGACATCACCAACGCTAATGTCAGCATCCTTTCTAAAGGATTTCCATGAATGATCAGGAGTTCCTGAAACACTGGAAAACCGAGTGGCTAGAACAAAACTTTGCATAAACCTGATGGTTGAAGAACCGGAAGAACAACTAAAAAGTTTAATATCTTTGTTGTTGAACTCATATTTATTCAATAATTTAGCAGCAAAAAGGGTAATTTTTTTTAGTTGAAAACGTAGCTGATTTTGTAGATAGTTTTGGATTAATATTTGATTAATTAATTACAGACCCTACAATTAACTCAATAAAAATTATGATCAGATCCCACAACTAGTACTGAGCATTTAATTTACATTTCCAGTTTATTAAATATAGACGAAAGAAACCCTAGTGTTTGTTTCTGGTGAAATGGTGGCATGTGTAATGTAGCTTGTCCTGCAGCAGTAGAACAATGAGATTTAACACGCTTCATCCTTATATACATTCACTATTCAAAACCTTTTGCCTATTTAAAGCAACACATACCTCACAGTTTTGATAATGCACAAAATGGGTTTCATTTTACCACTTTCTGACCCAGGTTAGATGTGTTTTTAGATATACCAGTATTGTGGGAATCTCGTGGAAAAAAATGTAACGGCAGCTTTGTTTTACACCTGAATAAGGTGTAAAACACTGCGTGTCCCTGCAGGAATACACCGCACTGCCAGAGCTCCAGGCTGGTTACTACGTCTTCCCAACATGTAGGGACCTGTAGTACAATCATGGACATCTAAATAATTCATCACTACTCTACCACTTAAAGGAAATGGTTCTGATTACTCAATGTTTCCTTTCTCTTGCTGTTTACTGTGTGACTAACAAGACTCCACAAATTAATAGATGCCTTTGATATTGTTAGTGTATTACCAAAAATAGTAGAGTGGTCATTTATAAAGACTATTTGATGTAGCGGAATGTGATGAGATGTTTCTATGGATATAGAGGGGATAAGAAGTCTCAGCTATCTAAAAAAGGTAGCAGTTTGTTCACGTCACCATTGATTAGTGCCTGGGTCTGGAATGTAGAATCTCTAACATTGCCCACATGACCCCTTATACTCACCTCCAGGCTGCTAGTGTTTCCCTTTTTAAATACAACACAGCATAATAGGGAGATGATGTAAGCAGGTGAATAGAGACTAGAGATTATCTCCATTGCCAGAACCCCCTAATTACAGCTTGGCGTGGAGCCATGTGTTGTATTTTGTGTGTCACTGGCCTTTCACGGTTTCACTTCATCAGGCTCAAACATCGCAGCACCACTCTGTGACTTAGATCACATCCAATCTGCATCAAACTCCATGTGAACCATTCAGTTTTTATTTAGCTTTGCATCAGCTAGTCATTCCCATAGGCAGCTACTGATGCCCCCCATTGGCGGCTCCCTGCATGACAACAACCATGCTGTAGATGCACCAGGGCGGTCGGCGTTGGTTCCTGCTCGGAGCCCGAGTGGAGACTGCACAACGTGGGAGGAAGTGGAAGGGACATAAACCAGGCTGAGCTGAGCAGGGACAGCGTGAGCACAGCTGGGCCGTTTCAGAGACAGGCAGCAACAGACTGAGGGGGGATGGGCTAGCATCGCTCTCTGTTTAGACAGCATCACTGCAGGAGAAACTGAGTGAGGGAAGAGATGATCAAAATGTCCTTCCTGGTTCCCGTTAGTAGGTTGCGTGACTGTGGAAGGTGGTTGACACCAGAGAGAAGCAGTCGTATATTAGTGGTTTCCTCGGTATCGGTGACAAATGAGAAACGCCACCATGGAGAATCCTGACTTCACGTTAAAACATGGATGAGCTTTCTAGATGTGCTAATGTACCCTGTTGAGGTGGATGAATCTAGTTCCCTGCAGACACTCAGAGAGGTGAAGTGGAGAACTGCACCAGTACAGAATGTGGGTCACACATACTAAATCATCCATTTATGATTGTGTCTTCACCTAGTGGTAGAGTTTGGCTCAGTTCTGACAGCTCATCCTGAACATCAGCAAAAATCTGTCCTCCTCTCCTCTCCTCTTTCCTAAACAGGAGAGGAACTCTTACATAAACAGAGCATCTCAGGCTTTATCAGACCTTTAGTTCGTGTGTCGTATAAAGCAGAGGACTGTGGATAAGGGAGCAGGTCAGGCCTGCCGGCCCCATGCGGTGCTGTGCACAGCAGCTCTTTTCTCTTATGTAACCCAAACCTACAGGCTGATGCCTTTGAACCCCCAGCAGAGGTTAAATCAAGCTTATCATGAGGAGCAGACTGCTCACTGTTGGAATACAGCGCAGTCACATGACTACTCTAGACAGACCTACAACTAGGCCAGGGCAACGCAGATAGCTCTGTGTGTAGCTCCACTGCAGACTGGTTCCATCATGGATCCACACTGTTGCAGAGGATCAGTCTGCTTTTCACAGTTGGTATCTAAGGTACTTTCCTAGGGTTGAGCTCCACTCTCACTGGTTTTTATATTTTAGGTGAGAGGAGTTGGCTGTTGGACTCCGTTGTAATAGTCCAATAGTTGACTGGAAGCCAGTTTCATCTAGCCAAGCTTGATACAAGCCTTTACTCACATGATTCCTGTGCAATGCTTCTAAGTTGTACACTGACAAAGTGCAGTCAGGGTTCTTCTGGGACATTATGATATTTATCATGTATGTTTCTGTACTACCAGTAGCTAATCGCACACTGCAGTTCCGCAGTAACCTAACTAAGACCTGGAATCTCATTCTTAGGTGAGATTGCTGTCTGGAAACTGCCATTATTTTTAGATGCTGATTGAGGAAAAGTTGCACATTTTAGATGAGACCTCAAAGACACGTTGAATCTGCTGTAGTTGTCATGCTGGGTCCCTAGATGGTGCTGTAATTTTAGCATGTAATCAAAACGTGCTTTTGCTTTTGAGCCTTAATTTCTACCTAACTAGCTTCCACCTCATTTAGAAAATAGTAACCCGAATCTGATGAACCAAGTGTTCACCTAACACTTCAGTATGTTTAGTTGCGTTAAACTGAACAGGCTATATATCATTGTTTTTGTCATCTGCCCTTTCATTCCCAAACAGCATATGAGTGTAGAATAAACCCTACACTCGCGCTTTGTGAATGCGTGCTTTCACATCTGTGGAGGATGTTTCCAAAAGATTTCAGTGTGAGACCTGGTTTCAAAAAGTGTCGGTGTTTGAGACTCTGATCACTGGAGACATGTAAACAAGCGACTGAATCACAACAAAAATGCTATGATTCTCTCAGTTTAAACAAAGCCTTAATATGTTGTTATGGATACCCTGTTTGTATGATAATTAGTCAATATTTACAGGTTAAATGTAAAAATGTATAAGACAACCCAGTTCTCATTAGCCTGGTAAAAATGACCCCCTTATTTTAAACTTTACTTCATCCAGAGGGCCTGGGCTCCGGCTACTGAGAAACGATTGTTTCCTGCAGTCATGGACTCTGTTGAAGTTTTAAATTTTACCCAGTCACTAATTTTTGCCTATGATATATATAATGCGGCTGTTAGACTCTAAGAAGCTTACTGGAAAATGCCTCCACTGCAAAGAGAGAAGAGCAGATCTGAATGCGGCGATTGTTAATGTTAATTTCATTTTGGGAAGCTTGACCAACACAGACGTTCACTTCTTCTGCTGCTGTTGTTAAAACTACAGGCGGGCTACAGTTCTAAAACAGCACAGAAAATCAACATCATTGTTCACAACTTCTCCTTCTGTTTGCTGACTGGGCTGGAAGAATTCTACCTGAGAAATCCATGTGAATGGGAGAAATCTCAGGCTGTCTGTGGAGTGAGATTTAAATGAGTGGAATAGGAAAGCAATAGTCAGGCATAAAGGGTCCTCATAAGTACCCTTTATGTACTCTGTACATGATTTGTAGCTGAAAGACCTATAATGGAATCGGTGTAAGTTTTGAGTTAATCACTGAAGCTACGAGCCAGTTGAGCTCAAGTAAGTTTGTTAGCTACCTCTATTGGTCCCCACTGCTCTTTATAAAATATCTTCTAGAACAAGATTGAAAGCTGTATTTAGAAGGTGCATGTGGCTGTTTGTTATAAAAGGAGAAAGATTAAATCTACATCCCCAATGCCACAGTCTGGAGGTACAGCGTTGCCTCTTGGGGGGGAAACTCTTGGACAAACATGCTGGAGGAAATCCAAATCCCATCTCACCCGGGGATTCATTCACATCCCGAGTGCTTTTACTTTTGGTCATCTACCAATTTTAAGCTTCTTAGAAACAAAACAGCTGAAGTTCTATTCGCATAATTGAGCTTGTACTGTATGTGTCACTTTAAACCAGTGGGGTTTAGAGAAAATCCACAACAAATTCCTACTGCCACACCTGATTCTTGCTTTTAAAACTCGTTGAAGGTGTTCGCTGTATTCACAGCCTACCACAGAAAAAGCCAGACTTATTGTGAGCTTCATGCTGAAGATGAATGGATGTAAACATCTCCACTTTGGTTGTGTTTACTTGTGAAGGCTGAATCCAGACAGCACCTGTTCCAAGCATGGCTTGGATCCCACGTTTGACTAACTGGGTGATGAATTGATGCTTCCCTGCTGCCTGTTCCCTTTGTTCCGCAGGACCACCAAGACCACCTTCAGAGGTCCAGGCAGGCCTGTTGGACACTTGTTGATTGTCAGTAAGACGATGTTTAGTGAAAAGGTTCCCCCTCAGGGAGCGCCGTTAATACTGCATCTCCAGGCCGACATGCTAGATGGGGCGGTAGTGTCATGTTACAGAGAGAGAAAGCCGACTCTTGGAAACAAAGAACACTTGGTTCCAATAAGCAGTGATGGTTCTTGTGTTGAAAGGAGATCAGTTCCTAATAAAATCAGAATTTACATCAAATCTGCCCATTATGCTTTGTTTTGGGAAGTTCTGACTCGTAACACAGCAGGGGCCATTTTGATTTTAAATCATAACAACACAAACTAATGACAAAATGAACATAAAGCCTTGAATCTGTTTTATGTGGAGGCTTCCAGAACTGCTCCTCGTGTGTGTGTGTGATTCCTAAACACCTTCCCTCATTGGGTGTGTTGATGTTTTTATGGATAATGATGGAGGATGATTTCAGACATACCACTTCTCTAGGTGTTTTAATCTTCTCATTTTTAATAAATTTATATTTCAGATTGTATTTATTTTGTTACTCTCCTAGTTTTGTGAAACAAACATTTTTTTCCCCTTTAATTTGCCACATGTCTATCTATTAAAGTTTGGGTCAGTCAGCCTGTCTAGTGGAGAATATTAAAATGAAGAGGCAGGGTGTGACCTGACCTCAGGAGACTCAGCAGCAGTCCATGTTTCCATGATCATACAACCCCTGGCAAAAAGTATGGACTCACCAGTCTTGGATGAGCACTCATTCAGACATTTCATGCTGTAAAACAAACTCAGATCAAAAACATGATACAATATTAAGGTCGTTCCAAAGTGCAACTTGTTGGCCTTCAGGAACACTCAAAGAAATGAAGAGAAACTATTGTGGGAGTCAGTGAATGATACTTTAATTGACCAAGCACAGGGAAATAAATATGGAATCACTCAGGTCTGAGGAAAAAAGTGTGGAATCACTCAAATTGGAGGTAGAAAAAAAAGGACACACCCAGTCTATTTCCTTTCCCTAAATGGACACCTGCCCCAGATTAGATGTGCCCGTTAGTGTGCAGTTCAAAACACCTGCAGTCACGACACCTTGGAGGGCTGCTGGACGAAGTGGAGTGGTGAGAACCATGGCTCCAACAAGAGAAATGTCCCCTGAAACAAAAGAGAGGATTGTGAAACTTCTTGAGGAAGGTAACCCTTCACGCATGGTTGCTAAAGATGTGGGCTGTTCACAGTCAGCTGTATCCAAGATATGGACCAAATACAAACAGCATGGAATGGTTGTCAAAGCCAAGCGTACTGGTAGACCAAGAAAGACATCAAAGCGTCAAGACAAACAACTTAAGGCCATTTGTCTTGAAAACCGAAAAAGTACAACTAAACAGATGAAGCATAAATGGGAGGAAGTTGGAGTCAATGTATGTGACCGAACCGTAAGAAATCGCCTAAAGGAGATGGGATTTCAATACAGGAAAGCTAAACGAAAACCAGCATTGACACCTAAACATAAAAGAACGAGACTCCAATGGGCTAAGGAGAGGCAATCATGGACTGTGGATGACTGGATGAAAGTTGTCTTCAGTGATGAGTCAAGAATCTGCATTGGACAAGGTGATGATGCTGGAACTTTTGTTTGGTGCCGTTCCAGTGAGATTTATGAAGAGGCCTGCCTGAAGAAAACAACCAAATTTCCACAGTCCTTGATGATATGGGGCTGCATGTCAGGCAAAGGCACTGGGGAGATGACTGTGGTTAATTCTTCTATCAATGCACAAGTTTACATTGACATTTTGGACAGTTTTCTCATCCCTTCAATTGAACAGATGTTTGGTGATGATGAAATAATTTTCCAAGATGACAATGCATCGTGCCATCGGGCAAAAACAGTGAAGGCATTCCTTGAAGAAAGACACATTCAGTCGATGTCATGGCCTGCAAATAGTCCAGATCTCAACCCAATTGAAAACCTGTGGTGGAGATTGAAAAAAATGGTCCACAAGAAGGGTCCAACCAGCAAAGCTGATCTGGCAACTGCTATCAAAGAGAGTTGGCACCAAATTGATGCAGAATACTGTTTGTCACTCATCAAGTCCATGCCTCACAGACTGAAAGCTGTTATAAAAGCCAAAGGTGGTGCAACTAAATACTAGTGATGTATGTTGAATGGTCTTTTGTTTATGCGTTTTTCATAATTCCATACTTTTTTCCTCAGAATTGAGTGATTCCATATTTATTCCCCTGTGTTTGGTCAATTACAGTATCATTCACTGACTCCCACAATAGTTTCTCTTCATTTCTTTGAGTGTTCCTGAAGGCCAACAAGTTGCACTTTGGAACGACCTTAATATTGTATCATGTTTTTGATCTGAGTTTGTTTTACAGCATGAAATGTCTGAATGAGTGCTCATCCAAGACTGGTGAGTCCATACTTTTTGCCAGGGGTTGTACCTGAGAGAAAACAACCAGCTAAGACACAACATGGCTTCCACATTCACATCTAGTCATCTTGGGCCCCCTAGTGGCAAAAGGCACATTTTAAGAGTTCATTGAAACACTGCATTGATCTAAGGGTTTTTCAGGTTAAGGTTTAGCACCACAATTGTGTCTTATTGCTGTATTTTTCTACCTTTTTTTTTTTAATGTTCATACACATTTAGGAATCTGTATGAATTCATGAAGTATTGCTTAGAATTTTCTCTGTTAATTAATCAACAGCCATCCCTTTGATCTTGGGACTCTTGAGCATCATCAGTGAAAGCCTTCCTGGTTCAAGCAGTGATCAGCAGCTGACGTGGTAACCTCTCTTTCCTTGTTCAGATTCCAGCGGCTCTGCCGTGTGTGAGCGGTGCCTTTCCCACTACAGCGGCCCGCACTGTGACCAGTGCAGCCCTGGCTTCTACAACGCGTCCGGGACCTGTGCACTGTGCGACTGCAGCGGCAACGCGGACCCTCTGGGCCCCGCCCAGCTCTGCGACCCTAAAACCGGCAGCTGCCTGAGATGCATCAACAACACCTCCGGGTCCCGGTGCCATGAGTGCGCCTCTGGGTTCGTAGGGGACGCCAGAGCACATAACTGCACCCGTCCAAGTAAGGCCAGAACCTCAAGACATGCTTTTGTTACAGTCTTCTAATTTTTTTTAACCTAATCTCAAGTGTACAAAATCAAGATTTAACACTATTACTTTTAATAAGCAAACACAAAATTAATGTTAAAAAGTTGTGAGTGGAAAGAAAATTCAACCATTGACTCAGCATCACGTAGAGCCAACTTCAGAGAAAATCACTCTGGTGCTATTTGAATGAAGTTAGGCACGCTCTTTGTTACATCACCGTTCACTGTGTTCCTGCACAGCTCCTTTAAGTATGTGAGTCAGATGGAAGTCTGGAGTTTGACTGACTCATTGTAACAACTCGACTATCTCATTTATTGTAGATTTGTTGCTTTGTTTGGGATCATTGTCTTGTCGATGACATTGTCTTTGTGTCTGATGAAAGGTCTCATTGTGAGCTCAAGCTCAACTCAATGATCTATAAGGTGCCCAGGTTCTTCGGCCTGGACCTTTTTGTTTTCTCCAAGCATCTTTCCTTTGGCCTCATTTGGCAACAAACATAGTTCCACAAGTTCTGTGGTTCATGTAGCTGCAACTTTGCAGTACAGCTTCTAGGACTGGATGTTAAAATCCTTTCATAAGTCAGAACCACACTGTTGTTGGACAAGCAAGATTGGATTCAAGTTCCTCCACAGGATTCTCTTTTGCAACTAATAAATAAAATTATCAGTATTTTAGAAAATATGTGAAAGCCCCAGGCATCCCACAGAGGATACCCAGGCATTCTGGAGAAAAATAGTCTCTCAGCGTTCATCATCATCAGCAGCATTGCTTCTGTCAATAGCGTGATCTTTAAGACTTCAACTTAAAGATTGATTGATTTGTTTATTTAGCTCTTAACAACAACCAGCCAGGAAGACCAAAGCAATTTATATTAAAAATATGACATGACCAAAAACAATACAATATCCACACACAATCCCACATAGTATTAAAAGTCTTAAGTTTAGACTTAAAAATACCCGGATCAGTAATAGAACAAAGATCCAGGGGAAGGTTACTCCAAATTAGGGCTGCTGCCACAGAGAAGGGCCATTGACCCCAATGTTTTAGCCTTGACCTTGGGGTGTTTGACAAAACTTGGACAATTTAATGTATTGTATTTGTATTTTTTTAAAAACCCAAACACCTGAGGGATTGAAAAGAGATTTTCATCCCACACATTAAAGGTTTGGAGGTTATAGAATAGGAAAAAAGTTAACGGCTTAACGGCTGAAAGAGGTAACAGAAAAAACACAATGTCAAGGGAATCTTCAGATTTATTAACAACAAAAAAGACCCAGCACTCTTTCAGGTTTTTCCCAAGTGGTCACTGGGCTTTACTTGCCCCCCACCTACCAAGCTAAGTGTTGCTTGTTATTTCAAGGGTTTTTTATACACCAGAAACGATGATACCAAAGATGGGTTTATAGTTAAAGCATTAAACTAGGAACAAGACTGAGGGGAGGGGAGCGCACCCCCTCCCCTCAGTCATCTTCACACGCTCTTGCAGCTCCCTGTTGTGCACCTCTGCAGAACCGATGCACCACCTTTCACTCGAAATGTTCTGTTTGAACAGTGTTCTTGGTTTAGCAAGTTTTGTAGGCCTTTGTTCTGGATTGTGGGTTTCTTGGCCACATCACTTTGAATTAAGATTCGCTGAAGTTTAAAATGTTTTTCTCTCTTCAGAAGCGCGGGTGATACCAGCACCAGCAGAGGTCACAACCAAGACCCCCACGTCCGGCGGGTCTTCCCCAACGTCACCTTTCACCAGCACTACTTTGACCTCCACAGCAACCAAAGGCAACCCAGTCCACAGATCCAACGACAACGGCGGCACCGCCTTGGGCAGCAGCACCACCACCACCACCACACAGGCCCTGCTGACCAGCCTGAGCAGTCCCACTGATAACACCACAGCAGCCCTGAAGGAGGTCTCATGGACGCAGTTCAAAGTCATCATCCTGGCCGTCATCATCCTGGTGGTGGTGCTGCTGCTGGGCTTCGTGGGAGGCGTGTACACCTACCGTGAGTACCAGAACCGCAAGCTCAACGCCCCCTTCTGGACCATCGAGCTGAAGGAGGACAACATCAGCTTCAGCAGCTACCATGACAGCATCCCCAACGCCGACGTGTCCGGCCTGCTGGAGGACGAGGCCACAGAGGTGGCACCCAACGGTCAGCTGGCGCTCACCACACAGGCAAACAACTACAAGGCTTAACGCCGTCATTCAGCCCCAAATCAGACTCCTAGATTTACAGATGACATGAAGCTGCTGGAACATACCAAATCGAAAGCTCCCTAACGTCTGACCCGCTCCTCTGGAGAAATGGCACCTCTTTGCAAACTGACAGAAAGGACAAAGACGATGTTCGAGATCAGAGAAATGGATACAAAGTTCCCACCTGAGAGAGAAAGCACTATTTGATATATTTTGATTGTGAAATGGATGAACAGTGAAAAAGCTTCCAAAAAGAATATGATTTATTGCAATCAAGAGCCTGCAGGGGTCACTGTTGTTCTGTAAATTGGAATATTGTGACAGGTGCAAAGCATACACCTGTTAGCTGATGTTCCTGAACCCAATGAGAGGACTTATGGGAGCCTAGCATTTCATAGATATATATATATCTTATCTTGTTTTTTAATGGACTCTGGGCAGTTTAAGTTCAACTCAGATTACTTTTTAGACTATCCTAAACTGAGACAACGATTGTTATTTAATGAATTATTTTTATTCTGTTCTTATTTATTTGTTGACGTTTCATTCTTGGGAGAAATTGCTGCACATTTCCAACGTGTTCCTCAATGGTGTTTTTTATCCGGTGTGCTGTTGAACGGTGTTTTTTACTCGCCCAACATGTTTCCATGTACAGTTTGTGCGCTTTTGGAGAAAGTCCGAGTGAAGTGACCTCACCTTTTTGTTTTATAGCTTCCTGTGTTTTGTTAAAGTGTGTCGGCTCACTTGAACGCGTGCAAGAGGTGTGTTTCTCTTAAAGAAACAGCAGTCACCTTTTTTTTTTTATAAAGTCCCTGTGTTGCGCGACTGCTGGGGTAGGGACACATCTTGGGCTTGCGTAAAATGCCATAAAATTCTAATCTTATCTGCTCTTTGCTGCCTACCTCAGCAAAGGTTTGAAAAAAAAAAAAAAAAAAAAACCTTCATAAAAATGGCTCGCAGTTATGTGGAGGGTGTGTGGTGTGACTCAAATGACAAGGCCATTTGATGTTTGAAACGTAAACACAACTCCAGTGTTGATCCTGTTGTTATGGAGCCTGCTGCTTCCTCTGACCACTTCCAGCCGTGTTGCATCAGCGGGAGCAGTGAGCTGTGAAACCAGTGCGGTCACCGCCGGATCCCGGTCGGGAATCTGAGGGACCTGCTGTTATTTGGGCCAGCACTGGCCGGATGCGCTTCTTTTTATTCTGGTGAACGAGTAAAAAGCTAATCATGGAAGTAACTCCTCAGGTACCGGCTCTCTCTCCCTAATGTGATCACTGTAAATACAATTCTTAATGTACATATGAATGTGAATAGTAGCACGATTATTGTACAGGTAGGATACTGTGTGTGCACTGTCACTCAACAAGCGCTGACCCTCTCTGGGCGTGATGTTGCTGTCAGCTTTTTCTATTGTTTTTATTTCCTACTTTGCCACATAGACGGTCGGAGGACTGAGAGCGCCCAGAAATCAGAACTGCAACAATCCAAACTGTGTAAATAAAACCTGAAACTCAGAGCTCAACTCTCAAATAAAAATGAGTTTAACTGTTTCACTTGTGTTTCTCCTAATATTCCAATTTAAATCCCTCATTTACATTCACTCCGCACATTACTAGATAAATATATGATTTTGCTTATTTGCAAACAAAATATCCAATCAGCCAGTCGCATGTCGGCACGTGAATTTACCCATGGAGATGTGCTGCTGGGGATGACATGCTGACTGAAAATGAGAATGAGGAAGAAAGATTTTAATTTGCAAGCCTGAATGTGGAATAGTTGTTGCTGCCAGAAAGGCTGGTCTGAGAAACTGCTGATCTTCTGGGAATTAATACACAAACATTTGTGGTTCACAGCAAACGATGAGCCGAAAAACAGGAAATTTCCAGTAAGCAGACATTAGGAGGAGAAAATAAAAACGCCTTTCTGGCAGCTGCACTACAAAGAGTTAAGGCGGTCCTGCAGGAAGCAGAGGTCCAACTCGGTGCCATGCGTCCATCTTTTGTTAATATGGCTTTTTTGGCTCTAGTGGCCTTTATTTGAGAGAGGTCATACAAGAACGTGGATAATGACAGAGGAGGAAGACATGCAGCAATCATCAGGCCGGGATTTGAACCTGTGACAGCCACGTTGAGGACTAAGGCCTCCATGTGGGTTGCACTTTAACTCTGCTCCACCAAGTAGCCCCCTCTCCCATTTCACAGAATTACTAATTACATCAAATATTTGAAATGCATACTATATAAATATGTAATACTGGCTCCAGAAATGAAAAAAAAAACACCCAAGTAAAGCATATGTACTTGGATGCATGAAGTATTGAATCAAAATACAATTATCAAAAACTGACTTTTTCTGAATGAATCCAGCTCAAATAGAGTGAGTTGGAGAGACTTTTTAACCACAAATTCCATGTAACTTACTAAAAGTGAGTGTCGATAGCAATTTGATGAAAACTGATTTAAGTCCACTATTTTCAATGTTTGCATTTGCAGTGTAAGAACATCAGTTTGTATGTTTATGTGTTGGAGGAGTTTACAGGAGGTCACTTCCTGCTGGAGAGGATTCTGTCCAAACAGACAAGTATCAGAGTCGAGAACCTGTTTCTAGAGCTTTCGCTTCTTTTCTTTACATTTAAAGAAGCGTTGTCTACCGACAGCAGCTCTTCGAGGTGACTAGGCTTCTTTCTTTCCTGGGAAACTGTCCGGCTCATTCCTTCCTAAAGTCTTTCCCAAACTGGGAGAATGTGGGCCCTGGGGAGCAAAACAGTGCAGCTTCTACCTGAAGGAAAGAAACCAGAAGAATCCTTAATAAGCACTTGTGCTGTTGTTTTCTGTGTAACTGTAACAACTTTACAACTGTGTAATTAAAGGTTGGATGACAAAAGAAATCCCTGTTGGAGCAGCATCTTTACTTCTCTAGTACTGAGGTAGGCCTTTTCAGTCACTTGTTTCCATTCTTCTGATCATGATTTATATTGTAACCACATATTAATTATGGAGATTTGCCCTTTTGCTCAGTTCCTCTGAAAGCACATCTGAAAGCAGCGCCCATCGTAGTTCAAAGACAGGAGCAGAACCCTGAGGATTTGCATCTCTGCTTCCTTTCATTCTCTGCTCCAGACCGACAGCACCATGATCACAGCTAGCAACTACTGGAACTCCATGAACCTGATTACACTTCTTCCCTTTTTTTTTTTTTTTTTGTTGTTGTATTTTTTTTCATTTTGCGTCATCCATCACATGTGGCCAGTGCGTCTCTCAGCAAACACTGGCTGACGTCAAGAACAGCTTGCTGAAAGCAGCAACTTTTTACTTCTGTTTTCAAAGTGGACAGATGTTTTAGATGCGTAAAACAATCACTGCTAAACAAAGTGATTCCTGCCTGTCAGTTTCTGTTACATTTACTAGACAATGGTGGAATTTGTAACAGCTCTCCTGCAACGTCGCAAAGCGTTAAAACATTAGAAAAGATGAACAGAAAATGGTCCTGTATTGTGAGCGGGTGTTTTAAGATATATTTCTGTGTTTTCAGGATAAACGACGCGGTCGCTGGTTTGTGGTTTTGTTCCCTCACATTTGTTTTGAGCAGATGTAAAGCACAACCTGAGTTTAAAAATCCCACCTGTTGAATTTGAAGAATTTGGCCAGGTTATTGTTTTACATCGTTGGGGAAAAGGGAATCTGATGGTTTAAGAGTAAATGTGGGCTAGTTTTTAACCTTTGGATGTTAACATTTTACTTTCATGGACTTGGACATTTTGCCTGTTTTAAAACAAAAACAATAGTGCTGCCAGTTCTCCAGCTACTTTACTCACATTTTCAAATCGTCGTACCAGAAGGTTTCCAGAGGAGTATTTTGTTGCTGAGCCCAACTCTCTGCATCATTTAAACATAACCAGGCACTCAACTAAAAGGCTGACTTTTAATTTACACGTGTTGTATCTGTTATTTGTTGAAACATGGCATACTTCAAAATATCACAAAAGTACTTCATAACACAGTCTGATCCATTCTGTTGGTTTGATGTGTTTAATAGCAAACAGTTTGAAATCATTAAAATGGGCTTTTTTACAAGGAGAAACTCACATCTCAGATATGAATAAACCAGTTATTACTTATCATTTGTTTAATTTTGAATTGAACACAATGTTGAATTCAGTAAGACATCGTATGATCAGACAGGAACATGGAGTTGTTTTGGAAGTCGTATGCTTTTATGGCAACCGGAACATCTTTGTTCATGGTTTTTGGAAATATGATACATGTGCACTAATGTTGCAGCAGGCACCTGAACATTAAAAAACACGTATGCAAATGTGTTGTTAAATGCTTTGGGAGAATGGTTCTCCACCAATATTTCACAGAGATTGTTTTTATGTTCATATTAAGGTTGACTGTACAACCCAAGTCAAGACCAGGAGAGACTGCAGCTGGGAATCACCTGAAAGATTCCGTCAGGAATGTCTGCAACATTTAGCTTACAAAAGACCCAAAGAAGAGAACCCTTGATGTTTATAACTGTAAAACGGCTAATTCCGCCTCTGCCACACAAACATGGATAATTGGATCTGAATAGATGTCCACTGTGTGAAATGAGAGAGCAGCTCATTTGCTTTATAATAAACGGTCGTTTTAGAAGCGAATCAGTGTGAATCTGCAGGGACTGGCAGCTCTAAATGTGTCTTCAGGAAGGACAGCTGGAGCGTCTTTACAGGGACTTTGCTCTGTTCTTACCACGCGCATATATTCTATTCATGCCAACCAGGCAGATTTTTTTTTTTTTTTTTTTACATACTCCGGGAACATCAAAGCCCTCAGAAACAGGAAGTTCTGGTGTGATTTTCTACTCTGGGTGAAACTCATTTTTTAATCGAGACTCTTTTCAATGGAGCGCGGCTTTCAACGTGGGCGAAAGTGCAGATAAATGGAGGTTGTGGCAGGCAGTCGGGACTTGGTCCGCGAATAGGAAGGCACAAGACATGAAGGAGGAGGACAGCTGCCGGTGTGACTATGAGGGAGGAGCGGAGCCAGAGACAGAGACAGAGGCAGAGGCAGAGGCAGGCCTTCGGTGCCAGAAGAGCCGACACATTCAGCTCCAGAGGGAAAGGCACCGACGACGGATGGCCCAGTTTGTGGCAGCGGCGCTCCTTCTGCTGCTTTGCGGAATTCTGGCGGTATTCCTGACGCTCAGACTAGAGACGCCGTGCGACTGTGCTACTGACAGTCAGGTAACTGTTCATATTGAAGCTACTCTCAGCAGCCGTCGTGTACCGCGTTTTAAACGTGTTATTGTTTAAGAAGCTGCTGACGGTGGAGCAGGGCGCAAACTTGAGTTTTTCAAAGTGCGCAACTGGTGAACAAGCTCTGTCAGCAGGGAGGTCAGGGTGTGTTCCCTCGTGCACAATGAATATGGTTTATTCATGTTTTAAATGAGTGAATATCGGTCTCTTTTTGCCGGCAGCACTCTGACAGAGGAACTTCACCTAGCACGAACTTTCTCTACATGCACGTGCTGGTTGTAGATGTGGGTTGTTATGACTTTGCGACAACATGGGTGCGTGGACTGCGCCCCACGGAGCGGGGAAGCCGAGAGAAAAGGCGATTCAGCCTACAGGGAAAGTCCCGAGTTTCCTCACTCTCTCTTCATTGTCGGTCTCTATGGTGTATGTTTAATCTATTTTTTTTTTCTTTGTTGCAACTGTTATCCTTGCAGTAGATCTTGCATTTATTTGGTTTATGCATTTTGTGGCTTGGCCAGCTCTGTTGATAACGTGGGTTCTGTCCATTAGGAATCCTCTCTGCCAATGGCTGACTGGATTTGGTGAATGCAGTGTGATGATGTGGGGGTCAGTATATGTGCCTTTCTGGATGTACAAGTTTTGCCCTCATGTGAAACAACCTCAGTGCAGATGTGGAGATGTGATCCTGTAAGCTGTCTCAATAACATAAAGGAGCAGAGACCAAGTTGGTCAACACACGTGTTCCAGTGTGACCAAACAAAACTACATTTGCTGATTTATTACTAATCCCGGTTGAGGAATAAAATGGCATCCGTCAGTAATGTGTCACCAAGCTGATGATCAGCAGGATCATCATCTGCTGCAGTTGTTCGCTTCACTGACATTCTGCTAAGGTTCCTGTTTGCTAAGTGAATAAATTCAGTAAACCAACATGTGTTGTATCTTTAAACTTCAATCATCCAATCATGTAAATGTTTCCCAGTCATGAGCAGAATATGCTGTTTAACATTGGTAGAGTGGGTTTGGCAAGCTGTTCACGCCACAACTAACAAAGCCTTTAAACATGGCAACATTTGAAGGTAGATTAATATAACATATTGTTTTTGGGAGACATAAATTCTCATTCAAGCGGTAGGCAGTTATGCCCCCATCAGGCTTTTACTGGCCTTTGCTGATTTCTGGTTTTCTGTGAGGTCTGACCTGTTAGTCTGGATTTTAATCAAACCCTGTTTTCTCTCCAAGTACCACAAAGCAAACAGATTCATTTGTGTTAACTTTATTTTATTTTACCAATTAAATGTAACAAACTTTGGCTCCAAAATAAGGAGTCTGGTTCTACTACAACTTGCTTGATTTTTTTTTCTTCTATTTTGGTGAATCCAGCAGGAAGTTCCATGTTTACATATATACAGTATATCCCCATTATCCCCACCAAAGTGTATCCCGGAAATCCATTGGCTGATTCCTGAGCAAAATAAAAAAAAATTAAAAATAGAACAGATTAGACATAAAGTTGGACAAGCAAGGCCTAAATATTTTGGACATGTGCACAGCAGGGGTTGTGAAAATATTAGACAAAGGATTTTGTTTATGAAACTGTCAGTGGAGGAGAAATAGAGGGAAACCACTGAAAAGGTTCATGGAAGACAGTGCAGGTGGATCTGCTTTATTAAAATAATTCCCTGCTGCTAAAAACATGACAGAATTCTGTAAAAATCTTTCCTCCTTCGCATGTTCAGTCCAGGAAAACTAGACTCCATTCTTGGAGTCACATTAAAAGCAGCCAGGCTTTCTACTGGAGCCAAGTATTCCACCCAGACTTTTCTTATTCAAACCGGGTTCGCCTTGTATAAAGTGCTGGGTTGAAATAATAAAGGTTTGCTAGTCTTATTGTAATATAAACGTTGTTTGGCTGCAGGGCACAACTTCAACAACATTCACGTAAGCTATTTTTAGTTCAGACTCTGCATGTTTTAGAAGTCATGCTGCAGCTGTACTTTAGCACCATAAACCAGCTGCAGTGTGATTGGTCAGGTTTTAAACAGAATCTCCTGTTTCACAACCACAGGATCTTTTTAGCGCCAATTTAGAAATCGATCCTGTTTTTCTGTTTTAACAAAGCCTGTGTTTGTTTTTTTCTTGCAGAGCAAGTCTGAGTCTGACAGCCAGTCATCAGGTAAATGTGTTGTTGATGCTGAAGTCGGTTTTTGTTTTACACATCATTTGTTAAAGGCGAAATATTTTGTATCTTTGTCTTAGGTGTTGCTGAAAAGCTGCAACAACCTCAAAGTGCACAGAGGCTTCCGAGCGCCATGTTGACAGGTAGTGATGTTTTACAGGCTTAAACATGAGGGACGGAGGACTTTTCTGGGTTTCCATTTGTAAGCAGGCCTAGCGTCCCTGACACTGACGCTTCAGCTTTTCTCTTATTTATTGGCCTCTCCCCACTTCTGTGTGCCTGATAAGGAACCATTCTAGTATTAATAATAAAGTGTCTTAACATAGCCCAGCCCAGACATGATTGTCTTACAGAATAACACTGAGGTATTGAGGTAAAGTACTCTGGAGATTATCTAGGTCACGTCGTGCCTACTGACATACGCATGTAGGTGTTTTGGGAATGTCTCCAGAAATTAACTTCTTATTTTGGGAAAGTCCCATTCAACCATTTATAAAGCATGTGCTATTAGTTTGCAGCTGGGCGACGAGCCACGTTCCTCCCTCCCCAGGAATCTGCTGAGTTAGTTTATTTTTAGCCAGATACTACATGGTCAACACTTAAGACTATCACTTCATGTTTCACTCTCTTCCAGTGATATGGAACAAAAGAATAAGACAGTAAGATAATAAAGGCATGAAATTATGAGTTTAATTACATATTCTAGTAAAAGTTTTAGAGGCCCATTCCTCCCTCGACTCAGCTACTTTAAGGGTTCGATATGCTGAGGTGAGTGGATCTTTATCAGTGCTAGCACAGCACCACTGAGTGTTCATCTCCCTTTAAGCTTAACACTCAGACAAGCTACTGTCAGATCATCCGACAGTAGCCAATCAGAACCCCTCCTCCTGGTTCTGATTGGTTGTTTTTGCATTTCTTCAGACAGCAATAATAGCTTATGGAGGAGGTGGAGGAGATCTGTCTTTTCATAGATTATCTGTCTCATGCTATACTGTCATGACATGGCGACAGTTTAAACAAATATGTAAAAACATCTACTTTACTGCAGCTTTAAGACAACAGCAGTGATTCCTGCCTATTTTTTCTAATACCATGACAGCCACTGAGCTGGATGACCACACTAGATATTCTTCAGCATCATGTGCATAAACCCAGTAGTGTGATGGAAGTATAACCAGTACAAACCAGATAATATTGAGTTTGATCTTATTGAACCTTTTGCCAGTGGAGTCCTGTTCTTTCCTTTGACTCTTCCTTAATTTTGCATGAAATATTAGATGTTTTACAGCAAGAAGAAAGATCTCCAATCCTATCTTGTGTTTCTGTCTGCACTTTCAGCTCCAAAGGGTAACATCACGAATGGAAGATATCTTCTTTGGCAACACACATTAGGAGAGGCGCACATTGATGGAGGTTTCAGGTACTCCAACGGGAGTCTGATGGTGCCCAGAAAGGGCCTCTACAGAGTCTTCCTGCAGGCCCTCTATGAGATTGAGAGCAGTGACTGTGATCGTACACCTTTCCTGGTGGTCTCTAGCTGGGTGTATGTCTTCAGACAAGGTGACGGAAAGGACCGACCGCTCCTGACAGCAGTGGATACAGTGGCTTGCAAGCAAAATGTAAAGAAATCTCTCTTCACATCTGGCATATTTAAGCTGGATACTAATGACAAATTACATGTAACTTCTTCTCATCCAGACCTTATGCGTAAAAATGAGTTTCAGTCATTCTTTGGAGCTCAGCTCGTGTTCGATGATTGGACTCAGGAGCCACTAACTGGCTCCTGAGTCCAACGATGCAGTTGCTTCAGTAAAGATTGTACGCACCAGTGCAGGTTTATGCTTTAACTAGTCCACCTCTGTAGCACCGAGTAGAACCTTGTCAGCAGCAGGTTGGCTTCCTTTCTACATTTTCTTTTCACTAACAGCTGCCACAGCACTGATGCAATTAAACTACACGAATCAGTAACAATTTATTTGAAGTGAGCATAACTTTGACATGACACTGTCTTAAACACAACATGACACCTGTTATGAAGGAGTCTTCATGAGTGTTTATGACTGTTGTCATGAAGTGTCATTTGGTAAATAATGACACTTTTAATGAAAAATTGTACTAAAAATAGAATTAAAAATCCATTAAAAGTGTCACTAGTTACCAAACGACACTTCATGACCACAACCATTCATGAAGACTCCTTCATGTTCGTAACTGGTGTTGCGAATAAAGTGTTACCCACTAATCCAATATGTCAACTTTGCAGCACATTCCATTTTGTGTTAAATCTATTGATATATTTTATATTTTACATTTATTATATAACATATTATGCTGGGATAAAATATTTCTGTGTTTCTAGAAAGCTTTTAATTTATTCTAATTTAATATAAAGGGACATGTATTATAGGGCTTGCATCAGGCTGGGAGTTATTTTATATTGTTTTTTATTATTGTTTCCTATAAGTCTGGAGTCTTGAGGTGATTCACTGGAAGCCACTTGTTATGAAGCAAGTAACCAAGTAAATAAGTAAGGGGGAATTTTTTGCCTTGTACACGTGGTGAATTTCTCAGTAAGCATTCATTTTCCCAGGATTTATGACAAGCATGACTTTGTTTATTTTTAGTAGCAAATGTGTACAAATAAATTAATTGCATTAATTTAAATCTGATCTTTGCCATCGTCCATTTTCTTACTATTGTTATTTATTTTAAAATGCAGCCCTTTGCTGGAGACAGTCATTTGATCAGGTCAAATTCTATAGCTGCTACTGAAATGTCTAAGGTCAGGCAGTCTTTTAGAGTCAGTATAAAAGCTGTGTAATACTTCATTTGGATGAAAAGACAGTAGATTTGAAGAGCCGGAGCTACGTGTGAAACAGTTTGCCTGTTGAAGCCACTTCTTTGATATTAGAAGTTGCTAAAAACAGGCAGCAAACAGGAAGAACTTAGCTGGATGGAGAATGAAGACAGAAAGTTGTCCTACTAAAATCACAGTTTCTACAGAGTAGCTCCATGCAAAGTTGACTGGATTTAACTCATCCAATTGAACAAAACACACAAAAAGAATACTAAGCACAAAAATTAGATTGTCAAGTATAAAATCTCCCACTTCCACTGATTTCTGTGCTGATTCTACCAAAAATATATTAGCAGACTGTATTTACTCTCTTTAAAGTCCTGCTGTGTCAGCATGGTTTTTCTAACTGATGATGAGGGAAAAAAATGACATGTTCAAAATGTAAACATGTCTGATGGATTCTGTGAAAAGCTTTAGCCAGCGCTGTGTCTGCTGCCTGTTTGGACCTAAGGCCAGGTCCAAATTAGAAACCTGTTAAAATATTTATTTTGGCTTTTCACTTTTTTTTTTCTATTAAAGGTGCCGCTTGATAATGTGCTGAAATGAGTGTTTGAATCATGGCTTGCAAGCTGTATTTCTGTATTCTCCAGCTAATGTTGTGATTTAACTCTTAAAATGCCATTGCTATCTGTGAACTCTATAGTTGGGAGTGTGTATAGTGATGTTCAGGGATTCTGCAATAAAGATGAATTCTAAAAAAACACACACATCTGGTGCAACATGGCGTCATTCCTCAGTTTGTCAGTGTGAGGACCCATTGATCTGAGGAAGCAGGTTGTTCTCAGGAAGAGAGAGTCAGTCTGGACAAACGCAAAGATCACGTGTAATTATGATAAACAGGAGCAACTGGTCTAGTTTACCAACTGCAAAGAGTGCAGGAACCTGCAGTTGTCTTCATAAATCTATATCTAGGAATATGATTTATACTGGCTATGAAAAGTATTCACCCCTTTGGATGTTTCATTGCTTTTACAACTCAATCATGGTCAGTAAAATTAGGCTTTTGCAAAACAAAAATACAAAAGGACTTAAATATCAAAATGGAAACTGGTTTTTAAAAAATAATGACAAATAAAAATATGTAACATCAAATAAGTGATTGCATAAATATTCACCCCCTTTAAAACTGTTGACCTAATTCAACAGAGGTCCAGCCAGGTGGTACTAGTAGTGGAGATCATCTGAGTGCAGTGAGTGTCTCCAGTGATTGTAGTACAAAGACAGCTGGTTCTGGTTCTGATTCTGGAAGGTCCATTCACTGGTTCATCAGTATCCTGGCTAAGGTTATTGAATAAAAGTCAGTGGATGAACGGAAACATTCCCTGGAGTTCATTTCAATGAATCAAGACATGGAAGGAATCTGGTCCATGTGTAAACCTGCCTAGATCAGGCTGTCCTCATAACCTGAGACCGTCAACAAGGAGACTGGAGAGAGGACACCAGGTCACCATGACAACGCTGAAGAAGCTACAAGCTTCAGCATCTGAGATGAAGAGTCTGTGGATAACAGCTGTTGCCTGGGTTCTCCTCACATAGATGTGTTTTGTCAAACTATTAAACATCATCAATCACTGCAGCAATATTTACAATAAAGATGCAAGTATGACCTCAAACAACTTTTAATAGCAATACATACCTATAAGATTACAGTTCAAACTATACTAAATTACTGTAAAGCTGTTCTCAAAGGAGACTGAAATCAGAAGCACAGCAGAACCTCCAATTCCCTGCTGTTGGTCTCAAAGTTCTGTTCTAAAAGCTCTGACAACCTTCATCATCACAACCATTTCTATCAGGCATATCACCATCCTCTTCGGAAGCTGTAGCAATAACAGCAGATGTACAGTGTAAAATATGCACATGTTAGAGGTCCACCCACTGCTGAAAAGATACAATTCTGCAGGATGTGAGTGCATTGTCCTATATATCCATCCATCCATCCATCCATTTTCTGTTCACCCTTGTCCCTAATGGGGTCGGGAGGGTTGCTGGTGCCCAACTCCAGCTACGTTCCGGGCGAGAGGCGGGGTACACCCTGGACAGGTCGCCAGTCTGTCGCAGGGCATGTCCTATATATTTCAGAAATATTCTGAGACGCTCCCAGGTCTACCAGTAGGGCAGATGTAGCTCAGAAGATTTTGCAAAAACACTAGTACTGTGATATTTTACATTATTCTCTTGACTATTTTTGTAAAGGGCTTTGGCTGTCTTGTTGTAAATAATAAATCAGTGAAGGTAGTGGAAAAAAGCTCTCTGCTCGGATGAGACCAAACACTGCACATCACCATAAACACATAAACATCCCCACTGTGAAGCATGGTGGTGGCAGGGTCATGCTATGGGGATGCTGCTTGGCAGCAAGTCTCGGAAGACATGTGGGGAATCCTGTAACACGACACCATGTCCGTCTCTCATGGCGAAGCCGTAACCTGATCTGTATTTCCTGCAGTGTATATCTCAGTTTCACATAGTCGACAGCCTCAAGGGAAATAATGGCATTTTATGTTGGCACACTTCCTGCTCGTTTACCAGAAACTAATAAATCACTTCATCCAATCAAAACATGCTCTTGTCCTTGTTTTTGTCATCTTCTGCTCCACTTTTCTTGGCTACACACAGATTTCTGTTTGTTCAAAGAGTCACCCTGACCAGTCTGCCACTCCATCACCGTTAAATATCTTTGTTTAAAGTTCATATTTCTGATTTTTTTCAGGCTTGAAGTTTTGGCGATCGCGAAACACATCTTAATGTTTGAGAAAACTGAGAAAACCCAAACAGCTGTTTTCATGTTTTATTTATCTAGAACAATCAATGAAGCCAAAAACGGAAACACTGCAAAACCGTAGTTGACCAAAACACACAACTCACATTTCTCACAAAAGAAAACAACAACAACAGAAGAAAAAACAACTTTGCATTTTGTGGACAGCACACCTCTGCTCACACACGGCGGTGGCAGCACAGCCTGGGGCCGCTTCGCTGCTTCAGGACCTAAATGGCTGCCTGTAGTGTATGCAGACCAATACGCACCTGTGAATGATTTAAAAAGAAAGAAAATGGAGGTTTTAGAGAGGCTTAGTCAAAGTCTGGGCTTTGATCTGGTTGAGATGCTCTGGCTTGGCCTTACAGCGTCCGTAGGAATTTGTAAAGAATAGAGGAACACCATTCCTCCACTCCACTGTGGTAAAAGACTCAGCAGTTCTGTTACTCTGAAGAAAACTGAAACTTTGGAGCCACTGACTTTATGCAACATGGTTTAAAAGTGAGATTTTCTTACTTAGTGTCTCTCTCTCTGTCTCTCTTTCTCTTTCTCTCTCACCCACACACATTCTTTTAGATCCACCAAAGCCTCTAATCTAAATAGACTCTTCCTACTTGCACATTTAATTGTTGGGTCAGTTCAGAAGAATCTTTGCACATTAATGATTGTGAGCCTCCTCCTGTTACAGCTCGTTTAAACATCTTGCAGCAGTCAAGCGAAACTATGTAAGAAAACTCCTTGATGGAGTTATTAAAAATAAACTAGGCATTTGTAACAATGAAACCATGATGACAGGGGGAACAATGATGCTTGCTTTTTAGTGGTGTGAGTTTTCAGTCTCCCATGGACAACAGCGAGTCAAACTGAATAGAATTTGAACACAGATTTTGACTTCAGTCCCTGTCTGAGAAAACCCCTGGCGTTATGCAAGACTTTCAGGAAAGCTGATTTCTGCATTCTTGCATCAACTCTGTCAAATCGTGCAGGGACAGGCCTGCATGTTCTATTCACAACAAAAACTGTGCATGAAGGAAAACCTTTAATGCTTACAAAAAAAACACACAAAAAAAAACAATAGTCGAGAGGTCGTATTTTTAAATGAGATGTTTCTCCATCCAAGGTCATGGTGGAGGGGTGTGGGTAGGTGTGGGGGTCCGTAGGCCCCCTGACAGCAGGAACAGGCCCTTAGATTTTCTCAGCGTACCAAAAAGCATCAGATGCTGGAAAATCATATGTTATTAAAGGATTTTATTACACTGTTAGACCTTTTATTGTAATTTTACAGTAAGTTACTGTAATTTCCATTCTACAGTACCTTTACTGTTATGATATTTCACAGTTAATTTTTACTGAGTGTGCTTTACAGTTATAACTGCTTTACTGTAATTGTATTTTATAGGAAAGCTGGTCTACTGTAAACTTGTTTCACAACATAATGTCAGAGTTTTACTGTAAATTAAAGTTTACATTTTTTTAATATAAGAATATTTTACCATAAACCGAAAAATTTCATAAAAGAAATTTTAGTCCAAGTACTGTGAATAACAGGTATTTATTTTCAGCAGATTTGTAGAAATAAAATCCATTTACATATTCGCAATGTCATAAAGAACAATGTCACAATACAATATAATGTGCTATAAAACAACAAAACCATAGAACACATTTCCTACATCAGAAGAACTTTTATTCCATTCGTCAAACAAAAGCAGTGGGATCCATCTTGTGGAAGCTGAACTGTAAAGAATAAGACAGACAATGTGGGAGGTCATGAGATGGTCAGGAAGTTATCTACATTTTCAAATCGACAGGAAGTTGACAAATTAAGCTGAAGTGACAATGTTCACATGCATAAAATCTTTGTCATAAAGCAGCATTAAGTTGATAATTTGTTTAAAAAAAAATCAATTGGACTGAAGTGATAATAGAAGCTGCATAAAGAATGAGCAGGACTGGCTTCACTTCAGGTTTTTGGAATGTTTATGGCAAAAGCAGTCAGTCAGTCAGTCTTCAGTAATTCAAAAGATTGCGTCCTACAAATGTCCCCAAGGGGACGATGAAGTACAACAATCTTTTTAGTCATTTTGTTGGTGCTGACGGATTACTGCAAAGGTGTGCCTAATAAACTGAAAACTGCATAGTATAAAAATACACCACACTTAAACGACTACACACTTATACATTTCTGTGATTTATTAAGAGATGCAGCAACATCCACTTTTTACCACGGACACAGAAAAGATGCAGGCTACTCTAAAGGGCTATTGTGTAGGAATCACATGCCATTTATAAATAATCATTAAAATCATATTAAAAAGGCTAAAGTAAAGTCAGAGCATGCAAGATAGGAGGAAAAGACAACAAAATAATAAACATTTACATTTGGTAAAATACTTACCTAGCTGGAAGTCCTCCATTCAAATTCAGCAAGTTGTTGGAAGAAGGTGGTGATCTGGGAGTTGACACTGACTACTTTCCTCTTGACAAGACTTCCCGCGTTGCGGCTTGTACCGACTTTGGCTGTGCATTTGGTACCAACATCTGGATTGATCCTCACAAAGAATCTTTTAACAGAAATAAAATATATTAATTGTAATTTTTAATGAAGACGTACAAACAGCAATCAGCTATGGTTCTTCACCATCAGTCAAACTGTCATTAAATTGAATTCATAAATGGCTTGGTGTAGAGTACTTGCCATTGTATCATCTCCAGCGTGGTTGATGCCGACTCCTGATACTCCAGATTGAAGACATAATATGACCCAAAAAAGACAACAAGGACGCTGGCAAAGTCATGTAGTTGCTCAGGCTCGAAAAATACCTTCTCCTCCATACTGACAATCCACCGGGTTGCAGACATCAAGCTATTTCCTAAAATAGACAAACCCTTGTCAGGCTAACGCTAGTGAGTAAAAGTACAGACTACCATAACAATTACATACATCGCTACAAAAAAATTATAGTGATAGAAAATATTCCTCTTACCAAGCATGATTACCCTTGGTGTAGTGGGTAAGGTCATTTCCATTTCAACAGACATCTTGGCGGAAGATACCTTTAAAACATAAAAGGAAAACTCTCTTAAATATGAATTACTGGTAGTAATTTATATTTAAAGGGCCAGTTCACCCAGATTACAACAGGTTTTTGAGAACCTCATCCCGGAGACTAGACTAGACTTTACCCCTACATCCTGCTACCACTCTGAAACAGCGGATGTGAATGACAGTTTGTGGGGCTAAATGCATTTTTTAAAGCATTACATTCCACAAGTGTTCAGTCTGACTTCTGCAATGGCGGTGACTCCTGTGCATGTGGGACCTGAATGCAGAAAATGTTCTGAAGGAAGCAGGACATTGCTCTATTCCACATGCAAACCGATAATTAGCTGTGTGTTGATGTTTCTTCACATGACTACAAAATTCTGTAAATTCTGAAGTACAAATGCTGCAGAATTTACACCTGTACATAGTTGCACCTGTTAGTACTGACTTAACTTTAAATTTGCAGGAGCATGGTTTAAACATGTGAACAGTCCTTATATGTAACCAGGGTTGGAAATTAACTTTTTTTGTCCACCTGCCACTGTGGCTGAACCAACTCAAAAAATAACAGAAACTACTTTAATGTTTTTCACCTTTGTCCTCATTTACAGACTCTTATACACTATGTTGGAGATGTAATGGTACTTTAGCAGGCTAACCAGCTGTAGCAAGCTCAAAGTTATAGATTAGGTTAGCTGCTCCTCTACATTTCCAGACTATTTTGTGGTTTCAAATATGTTTGAAGAGCTTTTTACCTGTTGTCTTGTCTTTTGAAGAGATGAAGCTGTTAGCAGTCAGCAGGACAGAACTGCACAGCCACTTGGAGGGAAAAAGCTTGGGAGTGAAAAGAAAATCATCTGAAGAAAAGGAAAAAAAAGAACAAAGTTAGAAATTCATCCTTGCTGACCTACGTAGCTAATCTGCACTTTTAACGTTTGCAAGGTCATGGTTTAAACAAATGAACAGTCATTAGATGTGAAAAAAAAAAAAAGGGGGGGGGGGGGATCAATTATCAGTTAAGGTTATATTGTTCGACAAAGGATGTAACAACAATGCTAACAGACACTCAGCACTGAGCTCATCTCAACCCAAAGCCGCCCGAGGAAGATTAAGCGGCAAAAGTCAAGCTAAAACCTTCAACGGTAAAATTAGCACCTTAGCTAACGTTAACTCCGAACCAGCTCAAACAATAACACCATCATATTTTCCTTTCTTTCACCTCATTTACAGACACGTAACTTATAACGTTGCAATATGCCAGTTATATAAAACACCAGAGTTAGTAACGTAAAGGTAACGTTATTTTACCAGGCTAACCAGCACAAACGAGCTCATGCTATAATGCTAAGTTATAGCATGATAGCTTGATGCTATAAGTTACGTTAACTCCATCTAAAATGTACATTTCCAGGCTAGGTTTTGGCTTCAAACAGTTTTCTAAGAAGTGTTTTTTACCTGTCTTGAAGAGCTGAAGCAGTGTGAGCCCACAGCATGGAGACAGAGCTGCACTTGGAGGGAAAAAGCTGGTTGGAAGCGAAGCCACGCTTGATGACGTAGCTAGATAAACTGCATATTAATGTTAGCTAGGATGTGAAAAAAACAAAAGTACATTCTCTCTTTCTGCCTTAAAAATATGTTAACCACTAAAGGAGTAAAAATACAGAAACAGGGAACCACGATGAAGCAGCTATGATGACCGTTGGACATCAAATATAATTCTTACTGTATATTATAAGTACAGTACCACTACTGTAATGTGTAAACAGTAAATTACTGCAAATTCAAAACATACAGTAAGTTACTGTAATACTATGTACTATACCCATAATGCAATGCAAATTACAGTAACTACTTGTAAAGATGTCTTATGGTAGTTTTACTGGGCATTTTGTGGTATTTAACTGTAGAAAATACAGCAAAGGCTAACAGTGTAAGAAATGCCAGTTTTAGCAACTTGTATAAAACATACAATTAAAACATGATATTTACAAACTCTATGGAAAGTCTCATAACGTCACTGTTTGAGATAGAGTTAGGGTTAGGTATGGAATGGATGGGGTTAGGATAAGGGTAAGGTTTAGGCTGTAGAAATGAATGGAAGTCAATGGAAAGTTCCCACAAATATAGCCACGTAAATATGTGTGTGGGGGGCGTGGGGTTGGTGTGTGTGTGTGTTTTTGTATGTTTTTGTTTTGTAATGAAAGTCAACAAACACAGTAAACACTTTAGACAAAGCCTAGAAGAAGTAAAATAAAGTCTTTGCACTATCTTTTAATAAACAAACTCCCATCTAAACTCTTGGATGTTTTCCATTGATTGACATTGATGATATTTTTAACATTTATGAAATGTGAATGTCTTGTATTTGATATTAAGTGAATCAAATACAAGTCTTGTATTTGTCTTGTATTTGATATTAAGTGAATACATTACTTATTACTTGTTATTATTACTATGTCTGACATATTCTTTAAGAATGCAGGTTCCAACTCTCCCTCTCAACATCCCACCTCCACAACTATTTCCTGTTTTTTCAACATACGTAGATAGTCTGATGCAAACAAGGAGAGACGGGAATCAATTATGTGTGATTCTGTTTCAGTTGGTAAGTAGAGGAAATGTTTGCACCACATATGAAAATGACCCAGGAGCGATCAGCTGCAGTCATATCCGTCAGGACCACATTAAAAGTTTCCTACCAATAATCCAGGATGTGAGGATGTGTGGCCCACGCAGATGCTATAAAACCGCAGACAGCCAACCCTTCCTGCCCTTCCTTTATGCATTACAGAATGCTGAAATTCTTTAATCCATGCTACCTGTAAACTATTGACCCACATACTGTAAACTGAACAAGATAACAGCTTGTCCTTAACATACTTAGATAAACCTACACCATCATTTTCTCCTTGGCTCTGTTGCCATGCACACTGGCTATATTTATTTGTCCTGGTTTCAAGCATATTATAAACATTAAAAAAGTAACTTCTTCCATCACAGGTTTGCTTGATTTAATAACGTGAAGCCAGGACGCCTCCTGCATAATGTAACTAAAGAACAAACATAAAGTAAAACAACTTTGACATCTTAGTCTGCTGAACATTCTTAAAATTTGTTAAAGCAAAGGGAATGAATAACCATTCCTTTTAAAATGCTGATGCAGATCTTGTGCAATCTAGAGACTGTTTATGTTTCCTCAATGTTGCACTTATTTTTTTGCATCTCTAGGTTTATTTCTCCTAGTATGTGTCATACGCCTGTGGGATGAAACTGAAGCTTTTGGATAAGACTTTATGATTTTTTTTTCATTGTCCTGCTGTAACATTTATCTGTGGAGATTTAAAACAATGTGGTGAGGAATTTATTTGCTGGTAAGAAGCAGAGCTTTTGATTTATCTGTCAACGTTTGCACTTTCAGTCACTGTCTTATTTACATTATCATTATCATTATCTTTAATTTAACTACTTACAGATTTATTTATTTTTTTGTCACTGTGATGGACTGAACAGTAAAGGAGAGTCATTCATAAAATAGATCAAAATAATGGAACTTTATCCAAAGAAATGGCAACACGAATTCAAACAAACTGACTCTCCAAAAGAAAGCACACAAGACACTGGAACAGTGGCTGATCATGGGACAGCCGTGACTGAGGAGGAAGGAGCTACCAGATATTGTGTCTCTTCTAAGACAACTAAGACAATTTGAAAGCATACATTTTTATAGTCTCATCAGCCACAACAATAAGAAATGTTCAGTTTCTTTAACCTCCTTGAAAACTCTCCTCTCCATTTCAGCTAAACATGCCAGAACCTCCTTTTGAACTTCTGGTTTACTTTTGCATTTCCGGGATTTCAGGCAGAAGATCTAAGCTTTATTTAAGTTGACCTTGTTCTGTGAGGTTTCTGTCCTCAGCCTCTTCTTCTCTTTAACCTTCTAACTCCTCCACCACATCTTCAGGAGGCGGGGGGAAGAACACAACCATTCTTCCGCCTCTTCTTCTCTCTGGCTGTTGATCCTGTCTAAATCCTTGTCCTTCCATCGTCAGAAGTATGACATTGTGTTTTTGTCTGGCTGTACGCATTATGTCGATGGTTCATGAGATGCAACTTTGATCTATTTCAGAAAACCGGTTGATCGTTGGTTGATCTAATGCTGCACACATTTACCCACAGTGGAGAAAGTCAGGATTCACCTGGGAGCAATTTATCAGTCCATGACAGATTTAGAGAAAAGTCGAATGGAAATGTAAAGAAATATGATTGACATATTATGAGTATTATGAGTTGGCTCCGGTGGTGGGAGAGAAAGCCGGTCAGACCTGGCAGGCCCAAACGTGTTGTGAGGGTCTGCTGGGAACGTCTGGCGGAATCCCCTGTGAGACGGAGCTTTAACTCCCATCTCCGGAAAAACTTCGAACACGTCCCGGGGGAGGTGGGGGACATGGAGTCTGAGTGGACCGTGTTCCATGCCTCCATTGTCGAGGCGGCCGATGGGAGCTGTGGCCGCAAGGTTGTCGGTGCCTGTCGCGGCGGCAACCCTCGAACCCGTTGGTGGACACCTTCAGTGAGGGATGCCGTCAGGCTGAAGAAGGAGTCCTATCGGGCCTTTTTGGCCTGTGGGACTCCGGAACCAGCTGATGGATACCAGCGGGCAAAGCGGCATGCGGCTCGGGTGATTGCTGAGGCAAAAACTCGGGCGTGGGAGGAGTTTGGAGAGGCCATGGAGAAAGACTTCCGTACGGCTTCGAGGCGATTCTGGTCCACCATCCGGCGTCTCAGGGGGGGGAAGTGGTGCAGCACCAACACTGTTTGTAGTGGGGATGGTGTGCTGCTGACCTCTACTCGGGACGTTGTGGGCCGGTGGGCAGAGTACTTCGAAGACCTCCTCAATCTTACCAACATGCCTTCCATTGAGGAAGCGGAGCCTGGGGACTCTGGGTTGGGCTCTCCAATCTCTGGGGACGAGGTCGCCGAGGTGGTTAAAAAGCTCCTCGGTGGCAAGGCCCCGGGGGTGGATAAGATCCACCCGGAGTTCCTTAAGGCTCTGGATGTTGTAGGGTTGTGTTGGTTGACGCGACTCTGCAATATCGCATGGACATCGGGGGCAGTTCCCCTGGATTCGCAGACTGGGGTGGTGGTCCCCCTGTTCAAAAAGGGGGACCGGAGGGTGTGCTCCAATTATAGAGGGGTCACACTCTTAAGCCTCCCTGGCAAGGTCTATTCAGGGGTCCTGGAGAGGAGGGTCCGTCGGATAGTCGAACCTCGGATTCAGGAATAGCAGTGTGGTTTTTGTCCTGGTCGTGGAACACTGGACCAGCTCTACACCCTCGGTAGGGTCCTGGAGGGTTCATGGGAGTTCGCCCAACCTGTCTACATGTGTTTTGTGGACTTGGAGAAGGCGTTCGACCGTGTCCCTCGGGGAGCTCTGTGGGGGGTTCTCCGGGAGTATGGGGTACCGGGCCCTTTGATACAGGCTGTCAGGTCCCTGTATGACCGGTGTCAGAGTCTGGTCTGCATTGCCGGCAGTAAGTCGGGCTCGTTTCCGGTGAGAGTTGGACTCCGCCAGGGCTGCCCTTTGTCACCGATTCTGTTCATCACTTTCATGGACAGAATTTCTAGGTGCAGCCAAGGTGTTGAGGGGATCCGATTTGGTGGCCTTAGGATCTCATCTCTGCTTTTCGCAGACGATGTGGTCCTTTTGGCTTCATCAGGTCATGATCTGCAGCTCTCGCTGGAGCGGTTCACAGCTGAGTGTGAAGCGGCCGGGATGGGGATCAGTGCCTCCAAATCCGAGGCCATGGTCTTGAGCCGGAAAAGGGTAGAGTGCCTTCTCCGGGTCAAGGGGGTTTGTCCTGCCCCAAGTGGAGGAGTTCAAGTATCTCGGGATCTTGTTCACGAATGAGGGAAGAAGGGAGCGGGAGATCGACAGGCGGATAGGCGCAGCGTCTGCCGTCAAGCGGGCGCTGTACCGGTCCGTCGTGGTGAAGAGAGAGCTGAGCCAAAAAGCGAATCTCTCGATTTACCGGTCGATCTACGTTCCCACCCTCATCTATGGTCATGAGCTTTGGGTCATGACCGAAAGAACGAGATCGCGGATACAAGCGGCCGAAATGGGTTTTCTCCGTAGGGTGTCTGGGCTCTCCCTTAGAGATAGGGTGAGAAGCTCAGTCATCCGGGAGGGACTCAGAATAGAGCCGCTGCTCCTTCACATCGAGAGGAGCCAGTTGAGGTGGCTCGGGCATCTGGTCAGGATGCCTCCTGGACGCCTCCCTGGTGAGGTGTTCCGGGCACGTCCCGCCGGGAGGAGCCCCCAGGGAAGACCCAGGACACGCTGGAGGGACTATGTCTCTCGGCTGGCCTGGGAACTCCTCGGGATTCCCCCGGAAGAGCTGGAAGAAGTGGCTGGGGAGAGGGAAGTCTGGGCCTCCCTTCTGAAGCTGCTACCCCCGCAACCCGACTCCGGATAAGTGGAAGAAGATGGATGGATGGATGGATGGATAGATATTATGAGAACCACGTTAAAGCTTATACAGTGAAATGATTAAATGCCGTGGAGGTCGAGATAATTCATTTTTATAATATATTCTGATCAATATGACAAAAGTCACGGAAAATGTAGGAAAAAAGCTGAGAATTTGACATAATCACTTTCATGATGCGCAAAAGCGTTTGCAACTTGTTGACAGTAATAAGAAGGAGCTTTTCTGATGTGCAGCAGTGACACAACGCTTGGAAAATCAAACAAGGAGTTTTGAGAATTTCAATTCTGCTCTGAGAAATGCAGCAAAGCGACCGAGAAAAAAAACTGTAAAGGAAACGTGAAAAACAATTCCGGTCCAGCAGGAGAACTACAGGCTGTGAGGTGGTGACCTGCAGAAACCCTCCAACAAGTCCATCTCTGCATGAGTCTACAGTGGCCTAATCAAAGTCTAAACTTAAATCCAGTTAAGATGCTGTGGCACAGCAGTAAGCAAGTTGCTTACTGTGCTCTTAGAAATAAGGATGATTTAGTTCAGAATTACAACTTTGTAGTTTCCTGTTTATATTATGTAAAGCAGCTGGAGCTGCCTTTCTGCAGGAATGTGATACAAAGATAAACTTGATTAACTGAACTTGACTGATACATGCAATAAGCAATAACAGGAAAAGAAACGTTTTCGTCTGTCATCATATGAAAATGACAGACCTGAAGAATAAAACTGACTGAAGAGATGCAGAGCAGTTTCCAGGGCAACAGGTCGGCTGTAGTTTGTCTTTACGACACACAGAAATCATCACACATGAAACCAGAAATTAACACACACAAGCACACACACAGTGAAAAATGTTAATATGAATTGTGAGCGAGAACTGAATATCGTCAGAAATGAAAGCACATGAACAGATCACTATGCAGGAAACAGCATTTTGTAAAAGAATACAGAGGCAAAGACTTATCTGTTAATATTTTGCTTTTTTACCCCACGTGACTAGAGTGTTTCCCATAAGTCATGAGGAGGGAGGATAAGGAACCATAAAAAAATAAACAGCAGAGTGTGGAGGCGGGGAGAAGAACACAACAATTCCAAATATTCAGAAATTATTGGTTGCTGACATCTGAATGTAACCAGGAAGATGAGATCATTCTGTGCAGAGAGCTGAAGGATAATTAATGCTAATGTTTCAATAGATAGATAGATAGATAGATAGATAGATAGATAGATAGATAGATAGATAGATAGATAGATAGATAGATAGATAGATAGATAGATAGATAGATAGATAGATAGTTAGTTGGTATCTACATCAAGCTTCACCAGGGTCAGACCTGTACCAACCCGGTGCTGTGGTGGTGCAGGGTTAGACCACAACAAACATAAGGAGACCTTAGTCTTTGCCATGGTCGTCACAGGTTTGATTCCCAGCATTATGACTTTAGCTGCATGTCTTCATGCTCCTTCATTACCCACTTTCCCATATTACTACTCTCAAATAAAGGCTACCTGAGCCAAAAAAAAAATCTTAAAGGAAAAAAAAAAGATCCTTTATTAGTTTATTTCTTTATTTGAAGTAAATTAAATGATTTGAGTAAGACTGACTTAAATTTGTCAAGTTAAGCCAACTTCATAAAATCAGTTGGATAAACTAAAAAACGTTTCCAGTGAGTTACACATTTGGAAAAGAAAGGGGATTTTTTTTATCTCTCAATATGACAAAGAGTAGAGACAACCTGAAGTTTACAGTCAAGATGTGCATGATCTGTAGGTGATTTTTTAGTTTTATTTGTGTTTCCAGCTTTGATCATCTCCTTATTACTTATTAATATTTGGTCTTATATTTGGTCTATCCTTGTATCTCTATTTTGCTGCTTCTTTACTTTCTGTCGGCTTCCTTGATTTCATTACCGCTTAGACTTATTTAGTAGTTTCTGCTCTTGTGGATTTGCAGATTCATGTTTAGTTTGCTTTCTCGACGTGTGTTTTCTTGTACAGTAGATCTTCTCTTAGTTCTAGTTATTTTTGTTCCTGTCGTCGTGTCTGCCCCCTTGTGTTAGGATCCGTCAGTCTCCTTCCAGCTGTGTCTCGTTTTCTTGAAACTCATTCTCTCGCCCACACTGAGCTGTTCTCTGTCTCTGACCTACAAGTATTTTCTTTTCTTGTGTGTTAATTCCACATTCCTGTCGGCGTGTTGGATCGTTTCCCCGTGACATGAGTGCAAGAAAAAAAAGAAAAAAAAAAGATTGAATGCAGACTTCAAATAAAAGAAATCATATTTCATTAAACAACTTGGTTATGGTATGCAATATGCACACAGGTTATTTCATAGTTTTTATTTTTTGTTTATCTCTGCCACTGACCCATTTGTTTGATTCTCAGTTTAACTCTGGACTCGTTGTCTGTGATGGACTCATGACCTCCACAGCTGTGCGACCCTGCAAAGAAAAGCGGAAACACACCGTGGACGGACAAATGAAGAGGCAGGTGCATAAAAACTATTCAGATGAATTAAAAAGGCATCAGCTAGACAGTAACTGTGTGGGCGGCTGGGGTTTCAGTCCTGTCCATACACCTCCACAGGTGAAAGTTTAGCAGGAAATGTGAAGCTATTGAATGAGCAGTATGCTTCCGAGGAGTGATGTAATGAAAGAATTCAAAGTATGCCTTCAGACTGACATGCTTTATCAAACGGCCGTCAGCCTACATCAGCAGATACTTCATTTGCAGAACATGAATCTCATAATTTCTTTAGTTTTAAAAATTACTCTCAGTTTGACAGTGGTTTTTCATATCCAATATGGCTCAATGCCCAGGGTGCCACCAGTCCAGAGGGGCGGCACAGGCATGTGGGCAAAATTAATTTCTCCTTTGCCAAATCATTTTCATTGCTTAATTGCATGTGCTGTCAATGTGGAGCATGAATAGCTGCGTGCTGGGCATAGAGCAAAACAATGTTAGCGATAGCACTAGCAGTGCTAAAGTTTGCATCTCAGTGATTCTTGAAAAGTGGGACAAAATGGGTTTAAATATTTCCCCCCAAAAATGTTATTATTCCTCAAGCTTATGTATTCAAATATGACAAATAATGGTTTGGAAATGTAAAGATGCCAAGGTGCAGGCTCCCAGTTGCAACATTCTTTTGAAAATTAAATTTTTAATGGACCTGATCCAGAACTCTGTCAACACCATCTGACAAAAAAACATATAAAATTATTTTTTTAATGACCCTATTAGTGACATTTTACTGAGTTTTACAGACAAATGCTTCTCAAGAAACAAAAGAAATATTTAAAACAAAAAACAACATAAAGTCCATCTGACAGAGTTAGTGCATGACGGAGTTGACACAGAACTGAAGGTGGTGACAAACTAGTGAGTAAAATGAAATACTTGATACATGTGAAGTAATGCCATTTATGTAAAATACATTAAAATGAATTAACTGCACACTTAAGTGAGATTTGTCAACACTATCACTGAAAGAGTCGGACTGTCAGTTAAAAACTCTCACGGAGTTGACAAAATGCCAAACTTTATATGATGCTATTCTGAAGGAGGCCATATTGTAGCTCATCAGGTCCATGAAATCTTTACAGTAAACTAAAATTAAGCATTTATTTCACTAAATCTCATCAAACCCTTGTAAATAGTCAGTTATGGTGTTGACACATCATGGTTGTGATGAACAACTTAGGAATAAAACATGGCCGAATGTCCTGCAGGTTTTAGATGCTTCAACTCACCTGAGTCAATAATCAGGTCATTATCTGGAGAACTTGATTGCGTACTGAGGAGCCATTTGACTGAGGTGTGTTGAACCGCCTGCACAGCTAAAAGCTGCAGGGCACCGGCCCTCAAGGCCTGGATTTGAGATCTCTGATTAGATGATCAAGAGGCCATTACAGTCAGGGACTGGCCACCATGCAGAACGTTCCACAAGACATTTACTGGAACAACAAAAGATTATCAACTCCCCAGATGATGATGCCTGTATTTCAGCTGAGTACAAACATCTTTTACAGAAAGTGGTGATGAAGCGTGTCAGCTGTGCTGCAGGGAGAATGGTGGTGACGTCAGACATGTGCATAACAACTGGCAGAAGGTTTAGCTGCAGTGTGTGGTCATAAAGTATAAAACTGAATAGTCCAAATGAATCCAGCTACAGATCTGAAAATGCCACACAATCAAGAAAATAATTAAAAAAATTAACAAGGCTTAAGAGTAGACAGTAATGTTTACAATCGATATCTGACTATACTTACACTAGGCAACAACCCTGAGTCATGATTTCCTCATTAGTCTTCTCATCGGTTTCCTGGTGCCTCTGAATCGCAGGAGTCAAACCACCGGCCCAAACTGGAAATACCACCAGTTGGGTCTTGGGTTTCTGTGACATTAATGTTCCTGGGAAGCCGCTTGGAAAAGGATACAGCTGCTCTCTGTTACACCCACTCAGTATCTGCTGCCTGCCTAAAACAATGCAGGGAGGCAGGAAAACTTTTTGAGGTGATTCAGGTTATTCAGGTCTGGTGCCGCACTCTCGACGAATTCCTTTCTTTCAAGTGCCGTCGCTCTCGCAGAGCTGTTTGAGTGAGATTTTATGAATGCAACAGGAATGACCTGAGCACAGAGAGTATCTGCAGGATTCCTGGACGACTGGATGACAAGCCAGTCACTGACTGGATCTTTCTAAAAAAAATTTGGAGATATTTCATGCAATGATTATTGTCGAAAGAAGGAATTTTAAGTTAGTTTTTACACTACATATATACTGTATATATATATATATATATACTGTTTATAGCTGGTCTTTGACTAGGCCTCTCAGATTTACTGCTATGTTTTGGGTCACGGTCATGTTGCAGGGTTCAGTTCTGTCCCCTCTGATGCACAATAAACAACCTGGTGGATGCTATATTATTATTCATAGTAATTATCATTTGTACAATCAGTTATAATCCTTTTGGACCCGGACATTTTCCTCCACACTTTCTGTGTCTCCAATATGACACGTCTTACTTCCCATTTTCCAGTGATTTTCTTTGGGTTCCTGTCAGCCGTGTTCCTGGGTCTTCATGATGCTCTGCAGCCATCAGACAACAGCTGGACTCAAAGTGAGATTCAGTTGCACACAGTTACCGAAATGATACCGCAGCTGGACTGACATGTCGTTGGCTGACGTCTGAAAATATCTGGGGGTTTTTTATTTCGGAGTTTCAGAGATGATCCGGCAGAAATAGACTCGGTGAATTTGGAATGTTGTTGCTTGGCTACTGGAGTACACAGAAAAATGACCAGAAAACTATGTGACTATGAATACATGTAGATATATTAAAGTGTTTCTGGTGCTGGTGAGAAAAGAAAAGTTAAATACTAATGCTAATTGCCTCCCACACTTTTCAGATTGATATGCCAGACTGCCCCAGGGCAGCTGCAGCTACAATCCAGTAGCTTGCCGTCATCAGTGTGTGAATGTGTGCATGAATGGAAATGACTGATTTTATATAAATCACCTTTGAGTGTCCTAATAAAGTCTGATATCATTTCATTTCATATATCTGGGGGGAAAATGGTAAAACTACATAAAAATCATAATTATGAAACACGGATGACACTGTATGTGTTTATTGGGATTGTATGTTGCTACATACAATTTATGTTGCTACATACAATTTATGTTGCTACATACAATTTATGTTGCTACATACAATCCCAATAAAATTACATGAAGGCTGCGGTTGTAACACGACAAATCAAGAGTTTGAAGCAGCATCGTTGCTTTTACAAACCACTGCACACGACTCATTGTCAGCAATACCAGCAGAGACAATACACAGACATTCCAGAGTTATTCAGATCAAAAGAAAGAAAATATTCAAAATGCTTTGAGTGAGACAATTTTTTTTCCCCTTTATGATTCTTAACTGCAGGTTTGGGGGCTGAATCATGCTGCATGGAATATTTACTGTTTACAGGAAACACCTGAATACCTCTCACTCCAGCATGCATGAACTATTGACCTTTTAGCCATTTGAAGTGACATCTAGAAGTAGATAATCAACTCAGACAAGATCTCCCATCTTTACACGTAACACTATTATTACCTCACCACCACACAGCATGAGCCACATGGAAAAGGGAAACGAAACTCGTGTGGCATTATGAATTACTAAACTAGTGCGACATGTTGCCCGAACCTACAGGAACCGAGTTAAACTCTGCTGCCATCCAGGCGTCAAACCATCTGCTGCAGGGGCACTGCGCCCCCCCACCCCCCAGGTTTAATATGTCCGTACAGCTCTCCTTTATTCATGCACTTATAAAATACAGTACAGTAATTAAATTAAAACCATCATGGTATTTAGGTTTTTGTTGCCTCCCTAATGTTATTATTCTTTCCTGATGTGTGAATAAATTGCAGCCTAGAAAGCAATTAAAAAAGAATGAAACAAAAAATAGGCCAATATTTGATCATTTAATATATAAGTGAGCCAAAGAGCCACTTCCTCCAGCCTCTGGAACCGACTATGGGCTGCAAGTCTGAGGCATTTTGTTAGCATGTTTTCCTTCATTCTTATAGCTTGATAGGAAGTCAGGTTATCCAAACTGGCAACCCACATTAATAAAATATTAGTGAAATAACATTGACCACAAAACACTGTATTTATAAAAGATATCAACATTTTTCCCACACAGAAAGCCCTAACAAACTAATGCAGAAAAAATAAACGGTTTCGCTTCACAATATTGATTTATTTACCAATAAATCAGCATGATTTGTTCTTTAAATTGCCATTTATATTGTTCGGTCTCAGGAGACGATTGAGGGCTGAAGAGACGCTGAGGCCTGGTTCTTCGAGGTTCTGACGGTCCGCAGTGTTCCTCTCCTGACCCACTCTGTCTGTACACAGACAGAATGGTCATTGAATATCGCCATTGAATCACGTCATTGAATATCGCCGACACATTTTCTTTTTAAATCGCCCCTATTTAACTTCACTGAAATTGTTAAGCCTGGAATGTGTGTCTTCCTACTTACTTTATATTTTTGACAAAGGATTTGCTTCTAAGGACAGTGGAGAGTGGAACTAGAACTTTGTTTTTTGATCAATATTAAGGGATCATTGTCTTTAAACAAACTCCTGTAGGTTGTTGTGTTTGCATTTCGTCTTATTTCAAATGTACTAAGGTATTTGCACTAGAAACTAGACCTGGATTCCTCGGTAAGATTTTGTGTTTTGCAGTCCGTCTGTTGTTAAATGAAATACTTTGAATAATGACGAATTTCAGCAGGTGTTATTTTTTCAGGACTACACAAACAGTTGGTGCTGTGCTGCATCTGATTGGATCCAGGAGTGAAATACCTGACCGACATGCCTTAGTATGAAAACCTGCAGGAACGATAAGGCTGTGCTTATCACTGCATACAACTTTATTATTATAAACAGACCCAGTTCCATGTTTCTAATCACACTGCAGTGTTTGAAGGTACTTGTCTTCAGTCAGGCGTTTGTGACATGGGAAGAGGTTTAGCCTGTAGGCCCTTCTGTCATCAAAGTTCTTCTAGCAGAAGTCATTAGTGTCAGACATTATGTTCCAACACTCCTTCAGCTGCCAGCAGTAGCTCTTCCTCAGTCACGTTCTGTAGTTTGAACTTGAGCTGCAGCAGAAAACCCAGATATGAACCTGAACCTGGCAGCAACGTCTAAGGAAGCTGTTGCAAGGAGGAAGTGATCCTACAAATCTGACCTTGTGGCCTCTTTGCTAAGTTCCTTCAGTGTGTTTGGCTGCTTAAGAAGAAAAAAAGAAAAAGGTTGAGTCACAAGGTCATTAACTTGTAATTGTAACAATCATCATCATTCCTAGAAAAGCTCAAACCACGAGTTCACACATGTTGCATCAGGTTTTAAACACTGAGACACGGCGATGTCTCCTCTGTGGCCTGGTTAGCAGGAGGAAACGAGACACTTCGGGGAAGGAGATGAGTAAAATATCAGGAGAGGATAATGTGCTTCATTCTGTCACTACATCAAATTATTTTATAGCCTGTAATAAATCACACAGGGCAAGTCATGGCTGAAGATTTGTTCTAACATGTGTGTAGAATGGAACTTAACCACTGTGGTAAGCATGTGGCGTTGAAGAGTGTTTTCATTAAATATGTGTGACCATGCCTTAAATATGTGTGACCATGCCTTACGATGGACTGGCGACCTGTCCAGGGTGAACAGCTGAAACGTCTTGCTGGACATAGGCACCAGCTCCCCTCCTCACTCCACTAGGGACAAGAGTGTAAATGAATGAATGGATGGATGAATGACTTAATTCCATTTCATTAGTGCGGCAGTGTGAGTTCTGAGTCACTCTGCTCTTCCTTTTTCTCAGAACTTTTATGATTTTCTTCTCGTCTCACTGTTCTTTGGCATCTGTTCAAAGCATTTTACTCTGACTGTGCTGCACAGAGGTTTCACTTTGACTTGAGAACATAACACAGAGAAAGACATTCAGGCTGAAAGTTCATGGAGGAGTCGGGTCCAAACACTCATCATCACTGTTGATGCACATTAGAGCCACAAGCCACAGCAAGAGAACTGAAACTGGAGCAAAACAGGAGCTCATCTGGTTGACCTTAGGCCTTGATCTAATAACTTTAGGAGAAGTATAAGTCAAGTAGAGGTAATAAATTGCAACAACAAACTAATCTAATGTCTGGTCCTGAACCTGGGAGCTGATCTCAGACGAGTAGAAAGCAAAGATTGGGAGGGACTTTGAGGCCATGAAACAATATTTTCTGAGTCATTAACTTTAAGGGCCACATTAATGTTCAACTAAGGTCTACACTATGTAATCTAAGAGTAACATTATATATAAACAGCTGTCGAGCAAAGCCCTTGAGTCTGGAATCCCAACAGGAAAACAGAACCATTAAGCTCATCTGCTCCCAGGGCCAAAACAATACAGGCTGTTAAGTCAGAACATTATGAACATTTTTTTTTATTTAACAAAAACACTTTCAGCTCAATTTCAGTTTAGTAGAAATGATTGAAATTAAACTTGTGATGTGTCACATGTCTGGAATCCTTCCCAAAGTTAATGAATATTTTTTTGCGGGACAAATCCAAAACATACACAAAGTTGCTAAGGAGTGGTAAGCCGAGTCCCAGAAGGCAGGTCAACTTGGGAACAGGTATTTTATCAACAGAATGCTGCTAGTGTTGTCAAGTATGACTAACTCAAGCAACAATTAAAAAGTGGTCTTATTCATAGCGGTGTGAGTGCGATAATTCTCCTAAAGTCCCTTGGAGTCATTAATTGTGCTCAAAATCACCTTTGGAGTGACTTTATGCAGGAAACAAAGACGTAAACCTAAACTTCCTGGATTCATGCTTCACATTTAAAGGTTTCATCCAAGAGTTGCTAGTACTGCCTAATGTCCCCGTCGATGCATTAGGCAGTACTAGCAGATGCTGATGGGGTTAGTTTGGGTTGCATTGTGGGTTTCTGTGATGCCAACAGGTCACGTCTGACGACACCGTGGAGTAGCATCAGAATCCTGGCAGTATGTTCCCCTCTATAGCACAAGTTTCCCATTTCAGGCCGTTGCATGATTCAGTCATGTAAAAACAATACAACCCCTCTAAATATTTATCAGTGCTGCTGGTGCTGTTTAATGAGCTTTATTCCAGTTTGACATTTCTACCAAATGTTCAGTTCTAACTCTTACTTGAACCCTTTAATGGCTGCTGTGTGCCCACATGCTGACAGGCTGCACATCCAGTATCTGGCTGTTAACAACAGCTCTGATTATTGCCATGGTTTTTCAGACATTTTTAGATAAGTGCAGTTCAAAGCCTCTGTTGCTGGTTTCTTTCCAGAACAATGACTCAGATTCTCAACAGAGGTCTGCTCAAACTCCCAGCTGTGTCCAGGTTTCAACCAGTCACGCCTTTATTCAATGTAAAGCTGAACATGTTGGAGACAGTTCAATCCACTTTGCAATGCACCAGCACCACTGGCAGTAGAGTAGCACCATGATGCTACCACCACCAAGGTTGAGTTTTGCTAGATTTAAAAAGCCTAAGCTTAACTTCACCAAACACTTTTCTCGTACGCGTCATAAACTAGCTCGAGCTTTTCCTCTGTGACCAGGACACTTGGTTATTCATGGGGACATGGATAACCCACATGGATCACCACTGTGGATTATCCATGTGGACCAACTGAGCCTCAGATGGTTCCTGGGTTGCTTAGTTTGGGTCACGTGGATGAGACTTAGGAGTCTGAGCAGCACAATCAAAACCCAAAAACACATCTGGGTTTTGATGTGAATTGGGAATCACCTTGTGATCCTTGTGCGTTTGTTATGGATGAAAAAAAAAGTTAAAAAGTAAACGCTGTTATCGTTTTAGTGTTTTCCAGAAAAGGTCAAATCAGACATGTTGCTCCTGTAAAGCAATCTATGGTAGTTTAGGAAATCTAGACGTTAACCAGGGGGGATTTAATCCCACCTGGGATTCACTGCGTTTATTGTTAACCTGAATGAACCGACATGAAACTGCAGGCCTGATGTCCAGGACGGATTCATGTAAAGATGGACCCACTAATGCAGAACAAACATATTAGAAAAAGCAGAAGTATGCAGTGGTGTGAACAAGTGTTTGCCCCCTCCCTGATTTCCAAGTCTTTTGTTTCCCACACTTCAGTGTTTCAGAACATCAAACCAATTTAAATATCCAAGACAACACAAGTAAACACAAAATGCAGTTTTTAAACAAAAGTTCCCAATTCCGTGAAAATCTACCCAATTCCAGTCATGTTTGAGGCCGGGTGACTGAAACCTCAAACATGTTGACTAGAATTTAAAAAGGCTGCACACGAAGGAAACAACCCAATATGAATTTACTACCATTTCTTATAAGAAGGTTGGTCAATTATCCAGACAGAATCAAGCCAGAAGTTTGTTGATGGCTACAGGAAGTGCAGAGACAGATTTAGTGAATATATTTCAGTGATAGTGTAAATGCAAACGACAAAAAAGGAGACAGTTTCAAATAAATTATGTATTTTATTAAATTATTTTTGCTCATTCACATAGCAAGAGGCAAATCAACTCAAGCAAAATAAATTTACATCAGTAGCACATTTGTTAAAAAGCAAAAACAAGTGAGGCTCAAAGGACAAGGTGGTTACATTCCTCTGTCTCGACGTCTGGAGTGAAGACGGCCTTCTGCTTATTTCACTAAAACTCGTAACACCGGCGACTAGGAGGTAAGAAAGGTTCATGCATACGCAGACTGGATGTGAGGTTTGGTGCAAAGAAGTTTAAGTCTCACATTGTTTATTCACTCTCACACACTTCCAGCAGGACAGGCGACTACAGCAGCTTGCAGCACATGCAGCACTAAGACTGAGGACACTGTAAGGTTCGAGTCAAACAGGCCAGAAGGTGTTCAAAGAAAACACTAAAAGGACAAACCACCTGAAGAAGAACTGGTACAATGAAGGAAAGGGACACTTGCATGCTGGCTGTGGCTTGAATGTGACAAACTTGCACAAAAAAAAAAACATTCTGTGAGCAGCGGCCCTCTGTCACTGTAAGGCAGTCTGTTATTTGCTGAACAGGGGTGCAGACTGTTCCTCAGGTGGGAATCTGTAGTGTGGTGGAACGGTAAGAAGCAAGCGGTATTGCCAAGACTTTCATCTTTATCAGCAGTTAAGGCAAATCATCCTCTCAACAGTCAGGAGTGGAAAAGAACTCATGAGGACAATTATCTGCCCTTTTCCACTGCAAATTAATTGCTTCAGTGGAAGGTTTGAGTTTGTTATGGATGAAAAAAAAAAAAAAGTTAAAAAGTAAACGCTGTTATCGTTTTAGTGTTTTCCAGAAAAGGTCAAATCAGACATGTTGCTCCTGTAAAGCAATCTATGGTAGTTTAGGAAATCTAGACGTTAACCAGGGGGGATTTAATCCCACCTGGGATTCACTGCGTTTATTGTTAACCTGAATGAACCGACATGAAACTGCAGGCCTGATGTCCAGGACTGTTTCATGTAAAGATGGACAGTTTCAGATTAAACTCACTAATGCAGAACAAACATATTAGAAAAAGCAGAAGTATGCAGTGGGGTGAACAAGTGTTTGCCCCCTCCCTGATTTCCAAGTCTTTTGTTTCCCACACTTCAGTGTTTCAGAACATCAAACCAATTTAAATATCCAAGACAACACAAGTAAACACAAAATGCAGTTTTTAAACAAAAATGTTTATTATAATGTGAAGAATTTTTTAAAAAAAAATCAAAACCGGCATGGCCCTGACCAATAACTTGGTCAGTTTATTTTTCTACTGACATCCAGAGGTGAACTTTCAAGGAAACTTGCATCAGTGCATTTTAGGTGCAGTCATGTTGGTTGTATTGTTTAATTGCTGCTGTTTTACAACGCAGCGGCTCCACAGGTTCAATGGTTCACCGCGGTCATTCAGCTTGGATCTAAAGCACTGCCAGGCTGCAGCTGTAACATTGAGCGGTGAGGAGACGGTCACTTGCCCTCATCCAGCCAAGCGAACGCCGTAATTTATTCATGTCAAATTTCTAGCTCATACACATGCTACCAAGGAAACGAGAGGGAAAGAGTAAAGCACCGGAGTGAAGACTTTAGTCATCTAGTCTCTTTGGTAGGAAGAGTCAGAGGACAGGACGAAAACAAACAAGCGATTATTATAGCCCTCATTTTAGTATGGAGCTCATTTTAATTTATCGTGCAATTAATTGATTTGTTTATCACCACAGGCCTACCTGTAATAATAAACACCCTCATTTAAAAATTGCATTTTGTGTTTACATATGTTACCTGCAAAAAAAAAAAAAAAAAAAAAAACAGAGGGGAAGACACTTTCACATCACTCTATATTTTTGGGAGGTTTTTCCCAGATTGTTGGAAGGTCTGTAAAAACATGAAGAAACACTCGGAAAAACAAATAAGTTAGCATCAGAAATCCTCTGATTAAAACATCTGACATGCACTTCAATAAATAGAAGAATATCAATGACAACATTGTTATGACATCACCAAACCTGGTCTAGGAGGAATGTGACTGATCCCAGCCAGGGAGTTTCCTGCTCTCACTGTAACAGTGCCACTATGTTGAGACCTTCTGTTATTGTTCTGAGGAGTGTGTGCAGGGATTGCAGTGGAGTGTTTACTGAAGCTTACTCGCTAGTGCAAGTGTGACTTCCTTTGAAGTGAAAGCTTCAGTCGTGCCCGTCCACACTCATGCACATGCATGCACTCTAACTCAGAAGCTCCAGGTATGTGACAGGCACTTTTCCTTTCTGATTTCCTTTCTCTCCAATCAGCCAGTCAGAGTCCATTCCTGGCACCGTGTAAACTGTAATCAGCTGAAACACAGAACACAGGGAGCATTTTAGGACAGGCATACAGAGCGGGCAGCTAAGAGCCCAGACGGATGAGGGCCTCAGCTGCCAATCAACCGAAGGCAGAGCAGATGAGAAGCAGCTGAAGTTTCACAGTAGGGTGATGAAACAACTTCTTATCTCTGATGAAATAAAAAACGATGCACATGTTCAAACTTTGTTTTCATTCCATTCATTGTCCCTGATGGCTCATGCTGATCTCGGTGATTTTATACTCACTGTTCGCTCTCTCTAAGCTGTGCAGGAGTATGACAACAATGAACAATTTTCCCACTGATCAACAACAAAGGGATATTTCTATTCTATTCTCCTCTCTAAAGCGTTGCTACTGAAGCAGTTCCTGTGGTCAGCCAAGGCTGCTGCTGGAGCCAGTCCTCAACCGGTTCTGCAGAAGAACCAGTTTGCTTTCCATTATTGTCACTCTGAATGTCTCATCCAGGTAATGTTTGATCCTCCTGTGTTATCATGTTAAGGATCTAAGAGTTCAGAGGCAGCTTAACTGCACAACTCCAACAATGACAACAGGCAACATTCATGTCACAAAACCTGGAGATTATGACACCCACAATTGTGGGAAAGTCCAACAGGAGCGTTCATGTTCATAAATATTATCTTCAAACTGCATCTAGTGGTGCTTGGACTACAATCAGTCATGATCTCCAGGTTTTTATTTTGGATCATGAGTTTTTTGTGACATGTTTTGATATCTGCCTGTTTTTAGGTGCTTTCCACAAACACATGTCCTCCTTAGTTTTGTGAATTTGGTTCCAGATCTGAGTCAGCAGTTCCTAGGCTTACTCAGAACATTGTGGTGCTCTATTGTTGCGTCACATTTGTTTTCTCTAGGTCTATCAAGAGTTTATGAGTCTCTTTCGCTTCCTTGCAGTGTTTCAGCCACCCTGTAAATCCTTCGTCCCAAATCTCCCTACTGTCAAATAACAAAGAAAGAATAACAATCTGATATCAGCTTTGAAAGTGGACTACTGTTCTTCAATCTAAACAAAGTAGTTTAACTAAAGCTTCCATGTGTGTTCATAAATGAATATAGAAACTACACAAACTGAGGCCAAAAGAAGAAATGGCAAACATAAAATCCATCACTGGCACATACAGACCAAGGATATGAAACAGATCTGGTTTGATTTGTTGAAGTCTGATCAAAAATGATCTTAATGAGAGACTGGCTGGAATAGAATAGAACACAACAGAATAGAATCGTATTCATCTCCAAGGGAAAATTGCAGATTAGTTGACAAACTGCTCCACCCAAGGTGTTATGTAAGAAGCCATTTCTATAAAAGTCAAGCAAGGAAAAAAGATTGAATTATCAAGTAAATACAGCTGATTTCTGTTCACAGTTACAATGTTTCAGAGCAAGCATATTTTATTATCAAAGATAACCTGAGTAAACATCCAAACCATGTTCTCTTTTTATTAACTACTAGGCTCTGTATAAATAAAAGTGCCTTGCTACTTGACAGCAATAACTAGCAATGAGTTCAATTGTTGTGGAGAATTTCCTTTGCAGATTTGCTTTTAACTCAGCTAAACTGGAGGGTTTAGGAGAATCAACCGGCTGTTTAAGGTCGGACCACAGCATCTCAGATTATGGCTACTTTAAAATCTTCATTCAGTCTGAGTCACTCAGAGGTAGACTTGCTGTTGGGCTTTAGATCACTGTACTGCTGCTAAACAGCAAAGGTTTGCTTCAGATTGAGGTTCTGACAGCTGGACATTCTTTGATGCCCTTTGCTTAAATGAATGACATCCTGCTTGCATCTTGCAGTAATTCTACTCCATGGTTCTATTTTTTTCATACTGAGCTGCTTTGAAAATAACAGTTCTAACTATAATGTACTTTTCCATCAAAAGTTAGTAGTAATCTTTGACCTTTGAGATCTATTATAAATAAAACCTATTTATCTATGTTATTATTATCATCAAAGATCATTTGCAGCAGGCAGATGAGAAGTCCTCACCTCATCAGCCAGAAGGGAGAGCTCACTCGAATCAGCAGCATCATAGTCATACAGAACTTTGGCTTTGCGGGTTCCTGTAGCTGGTGCCTGGACTTCTTCAATCTTCAGTGTCTCCGTCTCCACTGGGCTCTCTGTGCCTTCTGACGCGCCGGCTGCAGCAGCCACGGAGTGAGTGGAGTTCAGTGCAAAAGCATTGGGAAGCCTAAAGAGCAGGAGGCACACACGATGGTCAAATATGAGGTACAGTATGCATGTACCTCAAATATGAAAAACCAAACCGATCAGAGAGCTCAACACACCCAGCTGTGAAAGTATGCGTCATAGAAACTTGAGGAAATCATGTACTGCTGCTCTCAGCAGTACATGGCAAAACAGACGCACATCCCTAATCAATACATTGGCATTAATCAAAAGTACCTTTTGAAAATAGCCTTTAAGAATGCATTAAACATAATTTTCCTTAAGCTCATATTTCTATTTCAAAAAATATTTTTAATGATCTGGTGTAATATTCTAACCCTAAATGTCATATTTTCCTCAGGAAAGCTATTCTAATAGTTAAATTGATCATCAATAATATTCTAATTTATTGAATGTGTCTGTCCTGCTGGTGTTTGGGTGCAGCTTTACACCATGTTCCAAATGATTATGCAAGTGATATTTTCTCCGATTTTCTTAAATGGTCAATGCAAATGATGGTCAGTATAATTTTCAAGTCATGAACTATTACAGTATAAATCAAGTTTTACTGAACAAAGCTCCTAATGAGAACAGTATTTTTTTCAAAAATAAAATACTCAAAATGCAAAATGTTCCAAATTATTATGCACAGCAGATTTTCTAAACATTTTATGGATTATAAAGAACTGCAAACGGTCATTCTTTGAATGTGCAGCATTAAGTGGTCACATGTACTAAAATCAAAAGTTATTTCAATCAAAAACATCTTAACAGACAGAGTTACATGTTAACATAGAACCTTCTTTGATATCACAGCACAATTCTTGATCCATTGAACTTGTGAGTTTGTGGAAAGTTTCTGCTTGAATTTCTCTGCAGGATGTCAGAAAACCTTCCCAGAGCTGCTGTTTTGATATGAACTGCATCCCACCCTCAGATCTTCTGCTTCAGGAAACTCCAAAGGTTCTCAATAGGGTTGAGGTCAGAGGTCAGAGGATGGTGACCACACCATTACTTTCTGCCCTTTTATGCCCATAGCAACCAATGGCACAGTGGTATTCCTTACAGCATTCATTGTCATGCATAAAGATAATTTCGCTACAGAAGGTCCGGCTCTTCTTTTTGAACCATGAAAAAAAGTGATCAGTCAGAAAGTCCATATACTTTGCTGAGGTCATTTTCACACCTTCAGGGACTCTGAAGGGCCGACCAATGATTCTCTCCTCATGATTTCAGCCCACAGCATGACTCCACCACCTCCTTGCTGATGTCACAGCCGTGTTGTGACGTGGTGACCATCCACCACCAATCCACTACTGTGTCCATCTGGACCATCCAGAGTTGCACAGCAGTCATCAGTGAACAAGTCTGTTTGAAAATGAATCTTCATGTTCAGCTGGGCCCACTGGTTAGGGGCCCAATAGTAGGTTGATGCACCACAGGCCTCTGGAGGATCCTCCACCTTGAGGTTCCAGAGGCTCCAGCAGCTTCAAATAACTATTTGCTGCTTTGTAAGAGCATTTTAACAGCTGCTCTCTTAATCTGATGAATTTGTCTAACAGAAACCTTCCTCATTCTGCCTTTATCTGTACAAACCATCTTTGTTCTGAATCAGCTGCAAATCTCTTCACAGTACAATATCGCTTCAGTTTTCATTAAATATCTAATGTTTTCATACCTTGTCATACGGCACTACACTATCTGATGATTTTGGTCAGCAGAGATCCTTTCTGTTTCTCATATTGCTTGAAACCTGTGGCCTGCTTAATAATGTGGAACATCCTTCTTAAGCAGATTTCCTTTAATTGAGCTCACCAGACAAACTAATCAACCAGCTCTGAAATTAATCATAGTGATTCAAAGAGCCCTGACACACAATACCATCTATAAACTTAATAGCACAACTAAAAATTTCATCTTTATGACACTTTAATCCAATTTGCATAATAATTTGGAACACGGTGTAGAGATTACATTTACGGTGTTCCACAGGGAGCAGTGCTTGGAAATTAGGATGCTTCACTTAAGGTAGGTGTGAATAGAGTTGCCATATTGATACTGATGGTGCTCAGCTACATTTATTGTTGAAGACTGATGCATCCAATGAGTTAATTAGACTACTAACATGAATTAAAGACATTATTGCCAGGATGACTGATATTTTGATTTTAAACTCATACTTAAAAAATACAATTATGTCAGGTATTTACTCTGAATGCCATTAATCTGGCCTCCAGTAGTAGTGTGATTATTTTAACCCATTAAATACAGTCCACATTTGGTGATAACAATGACACTGAAAATCATGTTAAATTATCGTAAACGATCAATTCAACAACTTAAAAAAAACACAAACATTTCGACATGAGCAGACTTCTTCATATGGATGTGACACTGATTTAGATCAGTCAGATGAGCTGAGAAAAAAAACTGGCTGCAGTGGATGCAGGAGACAGTAAAACAAACAAGGATCCCCAAAGGGACTAACACTAGGCAACAACTGGTCCAATACTTCTTGGGAGCAGATACACTGCAGTAGGATCAGGTAAAGATGTTAAAAAGAGAAAAATAAATTAATAAAAGAGTGATACTCACACATCCTCATCAGCACTGAAAGCATAAAACAGTAGAAATGATTTGTCATAATTTGGTAAAGAAAAAGGAACTAAAGCCAACATCCTTATCAGCAGCCTCACAGAGGATGTATCCAAGAATATTTTTATGTTGATACTAATTGAAAAGAAATTAATCAAACTAAATTAAACTATTTTCAAGAACATAAAACAAAGAATTACCTGCTGCAAAATCAAAGTGAGGTAGAAAAACTCAGTTAAACAGTTAGAGATGGAGAATATATCAGACAACTACAACTGACGTAGTTGCAAAAGACTGCTGTGATGCAATATTTAGTAGGCTACTGTTTTTAAAGTGTGAGGAATTCCTCCTGTTGTTCATGCCAATAACACTTCTATGGACTCCCCTGGATGAACACTCAGGATACAAAGTTAAAGGGCCAAAATATTAAAGAGGTTTAGTAGGAGTTTTGAAAGAATCTCAACTTAAAAATGACGTTTTTCAAATCCGCAGTTATTCTGCACAACACTGTGCTGTAGTACAGAATAACTTGATCCATAGCTTAAGAACTGACTAGAAAATGTTCAGTAAACCAGAATTACAATCAATCTGATTTTATTACAACAGTCACTACTGAACCAAAGTGCTTTCCATTAGTGCATATATTAGTGCAGTTCCAGAAAAATAGACTAGAATGAAAACACATAAAAACAATCAAAATCTGTAAAAATATTAGAAGTGTCACAGTGCGACTATGTGTTAAAGGCAATTTTAGATCACTGATGGTCTGCAAATCAAAAGTTAATGAATTCCTCAGCTTTGGACCAGCTGCAGCAAATGAATGGTTAGCCTGCTGTTTGAACTTTGACCTGGGGACTTCCAGAAGATGTTGATCAGCAGACGGAAAAGATACAACTAGGTAATGTGCTTGTTGAAGTCACTTAAATAAGAAGGTGCAAGATCACAAACAGCTTGAAAAACAACAATTAAAAGTTTAAAGCAAACTCCAAAAATGCACTGGGAGTCAGTGCAGAGAATAAAGGACTGGGTCTCCAAGTGTTGGTCAACAGGAGAGCAGCAGCACTCCGGACCAGTTGGAGCCGATTGAGGGAGCCCTGGCTTATAAAGTGCTTTATAATAAATGATACAGGAGCTAATGAAGGAATGTTCTGCAGAAAAACCTCAAAATGCTCAAAAACAGCAGGAGGTGCAGAGACAGTTGCATTGCTGCTATTGTTTCTCCTGTTTGAGTCAGTGCTGTCTTTTGACCTTTTAAGGATTGTAGTTCCTTATTGCAATAATAATGTGGCTTATTAAGCACAGTAACACATACTGTATTTTATTTGTTGGTCATAGTGTTGCAGGGAGAAATGATAAACCAAACAGCTAGAGACATGAACTAGATCAAGCAGGATGCAAAGATTGAGAGCAGTAAAATGAAAACCGACGAGTCCATTTCTGTACGGCTGAGCAGCACCGAACTCCTGCAGCATGAAGGAGCTGCTGCACAGGACGGAGTGTTAAATGATCCCCGTCATGAAATTCATGGCCAAAATTTCCACAAATACACAATCAGACACACCCTCTTCCAGCATCTTCAGTTAATATAACCTGGAGTCATAAAACATATTGAAGCTGATTAAGTTAGCATTTAATCTTTAACATTCTAAACTATGTGCCTTTTTGCTTGGGTACAAAGTTCACAAGCTGATTGCAGTTAAACTCTTTGGTCATGTGACGGGGAACAGCTGTGCTTTGGGATCCGCTCTTCTATTGTCTCTCACCTTCCCAGCTCTTTCTGCAGCTCCAGCATATGAAGATGACCCTGCTTATAGTAAGCGGCCTGAGCTTCCACAAACTCATGCAGGCAGCGCAGGTGGTTCACCTGTCAAGACAACAGTACAACAGTTACTTCCTTTTTATTTCAACTATGACTATTCTGCTCATATTAACACTAAACTATGAGCAGAGTAGATTTTATGCATTAAAAACATGCCAATTGATTAGATGCAGTATTAGTGGGCCTCCCTTGTTAGTCTATGGAGAAAACACCAGCAGTGAAATACACCACCTGGCCAAGAAAAAGCTGAATTAAATTAAGCACATAGATACCAGCCTCCTATAAAGCTCCTTTTTAACTATTAGGCCACAAATTATTAGAGAGTTAGTTTTTTAAGTTATTTAACCCCAGCTGATGCAACGAGGAGCGTCTTGTTTCTTAAACCACCATGTGGAAAGACGCATCCTGTGGTTGACAAGATGTTAATCTGTTTGAGAAGGGTTACATCATTGGCATCAAGCAGAGCAAACATCTAAGGAGATGCAGAAACTTCCAAAATTGGACCAAGAACTGTCTGACACATTTTTAGAAACTGGAAGGAAAAAAAAGGAGGGGCATTATCATCTTCGAGCAAGAAGTCTGGTCAGAAAAATACTCCAGAATAAGTTTGATTAGTGAGGAAAACAGCAGTAGAACTCAGGGCTGTGTTAAGAGCATTTAGACATGCAAAATGCAAACTGTAAACTGAAGAGGTATTCAATAAATTAGGAAAGCAACAGTGAAAACCCCTTCAACCTAAATGTTTTTCTATAATGAATGAAACAGAATCAGTAGGGTGTGTGTGTGGGACCAGTAATCTGGTGGCTGACCTACATGCGTACTACTGATGCCTTCCAAAAGCAGCCGTGTAACTTCTGCCTGCCGATCGAACTCCGTCTGAGCCAGCCTGAGATCTTGTTCAGCCTGAAACATCAAACCAGATCAGCTCATTTGTTAGGCAAATCTAATAAGTCGAAACCAAGTAGAAACTCTGATGCTCCATATTCACACCTGTTAGAACTGCGCTAAAAACACAAAGCTTGTTTAGCCTGGTATGTTAAAAAAAAAAAAAAAAAAAAGCGGAACGAAACTGTATATAATGACCAAACAGATGTACTTACTTTTTCCACTTCCTCAGTCCAGAGCTGATTGATCGATACGCCGAGTCAAGAAAAGAAAAACAAGTTTCAGCAAGACAATCCAGCTTCTGTCCCATGCCCATTATTTATTTTTCCTTTGGGAAAGTTCTAGGCAACAAGGAAAATGAAAGCAGCAATGGAAAGTTCGTCACACAGTCTGGTAGGCACTACAGAGAATTAAGGATTTGTTTCCCAGCCAGCTTCTCCAGGACACTGACAAAACACCGCTGCTCATTCCCACAATGTACAATACCAGTATCCACACAAACTGAGCCCATCTGTCATCTTCATTACAAACTGGTGACTGTCAAGACAAGTCAAAGCAGTCTGCGCTACACAATCACAACCTTTAAGCCTGCATTTTGACCACAAGCCAGAAGGAAATAACTGATGTGCTTGTTGAGACCTGGGATTAACATCAAATCTAATCCCATCTGAACAGATCTAGCTACTGGTGGTTATGCACCAGTAACTAGTGCAATCTAAAACTTTCTGAGGACAGTTTTCTTCCACCTTCAGGACACAATCCGTCCACTGAAGGACAAGTCGCTGACCTGTTGCGACTCCTCTCAGATTAAAGAGATATTAGCTGGAGGTCTTACAGTTCAAAAGAAATAAAAATAGCCTTACAAACACTCAGTTACTGCCGTTAGCTGATTTAGGAACTGCCCGTATTTTCGGATGTCAATTGGGAAAAAGTTTCATGTTTAGATGGCAACTTGAGTCACCTGTACTTGACATGTGAAGCCACTGGATGGCGCTGTAATTTTATTAGGTCATTGAATATGCTTTTCACCCTTAGTATCTATATAATTGTAAATAGTAACATGTCTCCCATAAACAAAGTGCTCATATATTCCTCATCAAGAATTGTGTTAAATGGAGCAGGTTAAATAGTGCAACACAGCACAGTACAATCCGCCATTGTTTTTGTTGTTAGCTGCCCGTGCATGCGTAGAATAAACCCTACAGCTCTGTGCATGTGGAGCACTTCACACCTCTGTGGTGGGTGATACAGAAAAGTTTGACTCATAGACCTGGTTTGAAGAAGTGCTCGGGCGAGAGAGTCCGGTCACGGGTGGTGTGTAAATGAGCGGCTGGATCGCAACAAAAATGTTACGGATTAACTGAAGAGCTAAATGGGGCCTTAGCCCATCTACTATCGTCGGATCAGCCGGGACACACAGCAGTGGCAGATGTGAGCAGGAATACAGATGGATTAAATAGGACATTGTTAGCAAACTAAAACAAACGTTTCTGTGCCAGAGACCTTCATTCCAGCTAACACACAGGCTTTCATTCCTGTTTTACTACATTTTTATGAGAAATTGTCAGTAAACTGAATTTAAATGTGTAAAAGACAAATATATGAAAATTTGAGCATTTTTAGCACCAAAATACAAACAGCAAATAGGCTTTTGAGGACTGACTCAAAAAGACCAGAGGGAGGATACTGAATTATTCAAAATATTTCTTTGAAATCACAACCAACTCCATGGTTGCCATCATCCGTGATGATGACAACCGTTCTTATTGTTTAACACCAGGACTGTGATATGAGCTATGCTGCTTTAATTTAGAGGGTGGTAACAACGTGTCCCAGCACGGTACTTCTTGGGAACATAGACACAGGCATCAGATTAGAGTTTATACTGACAGGATTACTGTGGAATGGCTTCCTACTAAGTAAATGTACAACATTAACTGGGCTGCTGCATATTTTCTGTTAATATTATGACAACTTTCTAAATGTCAGCATGCTAGAGAGCATTACACTGGCATGCAGAGTGAACTAATCTCTGTGTATGGACACACCCCCTTCTCAATGCTGAAGCCAAGCTTCACATCCCATTTACAACTGACATAATATAATGTAAGGTCAAGGAACAGAGAGAAAATATTAGGTATTTTTAGGAGTCTGGGAGACATAAGCAGTGGCTTCTCCTATATCCAGCATAGATTTGTCATTGTAGTATGTGGCATTCAAACTTCATAAAATTGGTGAGGAGGAAGTGTCTTCTTACCGCAGAGGCACTGGCAGAAAGAACATAGTTGCGAGGTCTGGTCTCCTGAAAATCTGGGGCCACCTACACAAATCAGAATTATTATTTCATCATTTGTACTGCTGAGTATTCAATCTGCACATTGCCTTGCAAAGGTATTGACGTTACAACGACAAACTATGCTATAGTGTATTGCTGTTTTATGTGAGAAACACACAAAGCAATGCCTGATTGTGAAACAGAAGGAAACCATTGCAGGATTGTAAATGTATTTTAAAGTGTCAGTCAAGCATATGTAATCAGAAGCACCTTTCACTTAGTTTGTCTGTTTTAACTTGCACATGTTCAGTTGTCCTGATGGAAGGTGAACCTCCACCACATTTTTCGGCATCTTAAATCCTCTAACGGCTTTTTTCCCAGTTCTGCCCTTTATTTTCCATTTTCCTGCAAACTCTAACCAGACTCGCGGTACCTACTGAAACAAAGATGTTCATGCATAAACATGTTCTACTGTAGTGTGTTCAGTTTTAGTCTAATCTAACCAACCTAATTCTTCCAGATATGTGCGAGTTGACCTCTACATGACTTGAGATGAAATATAAATAGGATGCTTGACGGCTTGCTTTCAACAAGGTTTTCCTTCTTCGTATTCTTCCATAAAGGCCAGACTTGTGGGGTCCAGAGCAGATGGTCGTTGGTTGTTCTCCGGTCCACTTGGTGTTCACATATGCATTTGAACCACGCCAGAGTTCACTTCAACCAAACTGAGACTGAGGTTTGTAGGACGACCAGAGTTTGCTTCTTTGGTCTGTATCAGAGTTCAATTACGCATTCAAAAAAGAAAACCAAGTATGATTTTCCATCCACCTTACAATTCTGCCCCTACAGTGTGCTGTTCACTCACATAAAAACCTTACAAGAGCTATTGGAGTTTGCAGTTGTTGCATCACTGAATATGAAAAAGTTCAGTCTAAAGACTTAATTTAATTTAATGCATATAGAAACCATCTTTAAAGACGAGATTTAGGTTTACATTTCCTCTGAAGGTGCATATAGAAGTCCTGGAATTCAGGTCTAATTTAAAGTGACATCGGCTCACAGGAATTACACAGATTAACTGTAAGGGAGAAAAAAAAGAGGGGAATTTACAACAGCCAGCATACTTTCATATTAGGTGTGTCTGAAGTAATAAAAGAAAGGTGTAGAGAGGTGATGCAATCACTGTATACAAACAACAGCTGCCACATTACTGAAACCAGTGAGTCAGTCTCTCACTGACCTTACTACTCCAGTCTGAAACTGCAGGCTGTGCTTTTATTATGCACATGCAAGCATGCCAGCCAAGTAATGGTTTCATCATCACATAAAAAAACATATTTCTTCAAATAAAGAAACTAATTTAAAAAAAAACAATATAACAATTATGAATTACAAAAATAAATTAATTCAAAACAAAAAAAAGAAAACAAACAAAAAAGGGAAAACTGGCTGTAATTCTGGCCAAAATACACAATCAATAAGTGGATGGCTGGTCAGCTGATTTATTTTGTACAAGTACAGGACAAGGATGGGTTATAAATAATTCCCTGACACATAAAGTAGCATGGATGCAGAGGTGGTGATGATGAAGGAACAAAGTCACCGTTTCCTGTTTTAAGCTCACTTTTCTGGAAAGTGACAACTTCCAGAAATCTGTTTTTTTGCTATCCTTACAATACTTCATTTGATCTCTAGCCAGCGTTGTTCTTCCACTCAATTAAGAACATGGAGAATGTGCAGCTGCTTCATTCGGATCGAAAGGCATTTTGTTAGAGCCAAGAAAAACATCCATCCAACGATCAAGACAAAACAACAAATAACTGACATTTTTGTACTCCCTGCTCAGACTTTGTTGAAGGCATTTTAGATGTGCTTTTTAAAAATGGGACGTTATTTGATAATCTACCTCCTGTGGTTATTCTGTAAAACATCAACAAAAAAGGCTTTTAAAAATAAGTGTGTTTATGTGCTTAGCTATCATATCTGTAATATTCTCACGTCAAATAAAAACAGCAGAAGGAAAACAAAGAGCAAGACTTGTCCTGCATTTCTAACCTGTGATCTAGTTAAGACTTCAGGCATCTGCTCTGGTGAGAACTGCTGTGTTGACAAGTCCAATTCCTCTTTCTACTAAAAGCCTGGTAACATAAACAAGGTTTATATGGCTCTACTGCCATCTAGTGACAGAACCTTTTTTATGGCAATAAATGAGAGTTTTCACAGTGAGAACTTTTTTCTTTTTAAGAAAATTTGCAATCTTTTTTTTAAAAGTAAAATGCATTTGAACAGAATCTAAAGTAGGGCTGTTTGATTATGGAAAAAAATTATAATCATGATAATTTGTGTAAATACTAAAGTTTTTTGCATTTTATATGCAGGTGCACAGTTTTTTAATAGTTCATTAATTTGAAGATTTAGTTTGAGATCTCCAAGTTCCTGCCATTTTGCTACCAATTTACCTCGATAACTTGCACCGTCAGAACAGAAGGGCACCAAAGCAATGCCTTAGGTGTCACTAAATCCTAATCTAAAAAGGAATTAAAATAAACAAAGAGAACAGCAAACAAAAGAAGGCACGCAGGTAAAAGCATATAAAGAATAAGCATGATTCATCCAAACATCGTCAGTCATTAAGACTCTAATGACGTAGAGTCAATGGAGACAACAAAAGAGTCAGCTTGAGGTTGTGGATATTTTTTCAGTCCACTGCCTTGACTTTTTAAGGCTTTCTTTTTTCTTTTTTTTTTGTCTTTTCGCCAATAGAAGTAGCACTGCACATCGAAGCTAGTAAGACTGAAAAAATAACTCAAGGTGTGCACCATATAAAGCAGTTGTTAATACTTACTGCACCCTCGCACTGCAAAGATGGTCAATATGAAGACAGTTAGTAATGGTTGAAACCAACACACACTTTTATTAGAATGATTAAAGGGAAAGCTGAGGGGACGTGGGAGTGAGTCGGGGCTCACCGCTGCCTTGGCCTCGGCCGCCTTGGCCTTCTTTACACGTGCTTTACAGGCGTCCAGGTCCAGGCGAAGGTTCTCCAGCAGACGGCGCTCTCTCTGTACAAAAACATCACAAAGGGACTAAGCACCCAGCTACTGCAACAAGACAACACCCGTTCAAATTTCTTTTGTTTTTGCTTTTTTTTTGGTCACACTTTAATATTTCAAAACACTAAAGAAATATAAAATGTGTTTTTTTTTAAATGATGATTTCATTTATTAAGGGAACGTTACAGAACTGTTTTAATTAGGTAATCTGAAAGGTTTTCAAGAATAAACGGCCTATTTAAAGTAATTTAACAGCAATTTATTGAATTTCAGCCCAGGGTTTGACTAGGCAAATCTGGATCGTTGCTTCATACATAACCCAGGAGTGCTTGAGCTTCAAATTCTGAACTGATGCCCAGATATACATGTTCATTTATATAAATAATTAAAAAAGAAAATCTATTCATTAATTTCAATAATAAAAAGAATTTAAAAAAAGATTAATTAAGTAGATTAATTGACCAACCTAAAAGGCAATCAGATATAATTGCAGTTTACTAATTTGTATTTGTGAACAAACAGACCTCAATATCAAAGATTAAATTCATACCATCAGATTGTTGCTGTGGTAACAAAACAATCTACCTATGAATATTATTCTTTGAACATTTACAAAGTAAACTTGCCAGCTCCTTAAAATCTTACATTTAAATGTTAAACAATTTAAAATATTTTAATTTATGTATAGAGAAACCATTAAATCAAATTCAGCAGCATTGATATGCTCAGTAAATAAATGTTACATTTATGTATCTGTGGTCTGTGTTAAAATATTAGCATTTATGGGGCCCCTGAAGCTCTGGGGGCCTGATGGAGCTGCTGACTTATTTTGGATTAAACAGAAGAGCAAATAATTAATATTCATTTTAATTGTATTTTTTGATTTGTTGTTTTAAAGACTAGTTGTAGATTTAAATAGTGTTTCACTGGTGATGTTTTATAATTACAGTAATATTTTTACATTTCCTGTGTACTTCACATCTTTTAATACAAAAACAGGGTGGACCGCCGGTGGACCGCCTCGGCGCCCTGACCACCGGGCTTGGCAAGTTTTCTGGGGGAAACCCTGCAGTTGCATGACGGAGGATTAACTCTGTCCTCACTGGAATATATGAAGTGCTTCTTCTGAAGTGCTGTATTAGTTTTATATCAGAGATAATGGGACACACACTTCCTAAAGTCCTATACGAGTTGACTCTTTTTTCTCATGGTAAATTCATCATTTGCTATTCCTCTAATGAACCTGTTATCAAAGTGGGTATCGAAATGTAAAATTGAGAAATCATCCAAACACTTAAGCCAGGTGATAAACCTCAGTGACTACCACAATGTTCCACACTCACTGAGATGGTTCGCCAGTCTCCTTCCAGGAAGTTCCTGAGTGGATTGAGGAAGCTGATGGCTGAGGTCTGAATGAACTCTCTCTCTGCTGCTCCCAGTCTCCTCTCACAGTCCCCAACTTTCAGCAAAGTGCTCCCTGCAACAAAACCAAAGAAATATCACAAATCAGTTGATTCAGTGCTACTGCAGTTAATATAAAGTCTAATTCCTCATTTATTGCTTTGTATTTTTTTCAGGTTTACGCTGCATCACTAGAGCAGCGTAACATGCACAATGCGCAGATGGTGAACATCTGGTAAGTTGTCTGTCTAGGAGAAGAAAATTTAGGTGACAGATGTGGGCTGAACCACTTAGGAATAAAATCTGTTTCTATGGTCCAGCTTTTCCCAACAGGTATCTGTATTTCTATTGGCTGCATCATTTCATGTCGATGCACTTTGCGGTTCATGGATTTGAGATATGGAGCAATTTTTCAACAGCAAAAAAACCAGAAAGTAAGTGAGAAAAATCAGAAAGAATCAGAGACTTCTGAGAGTTTAAATTATTAATATGTATTATTGTGCACCAAACCCATCTTGAATATTAATATTTATGTTAAACATTACGTTAAATTCACCCCTGAGCAGGGATGAAATCCAGGACGTTTTTAAAGAGGCCAGTGATGATCTTGGGATGTTGCACCAAAATAATGTTTAAAGTACAGAGTAAAATATCTGAATGATCAACACAATACCCTCAAATAGATACAAATCTGAGTAAATTGTCAAACATGTTTAAAAAATGTCCTGCATGAGACACTTCCACATCTGGCAGTTTGTCAGACAAAGCTCAAAAGTTTTCTGTATGCCTGTGAATGAGTTTTTACAACATTTTAACAAGCTAAGTCTAAACATTGTGCTGTTCTTACTGACACACATGAAATAGTTGAACAGAGTACAAACCAAACCCAAAGACAGTTGTAAAACCTAAACACCATTAGGAGTCCCACGAAACAAAAACATTTCAGAAATGTGGTACAAAGCTAGTCTTGAAATCGCTGCGTACCTCTTTATGGTGATTAATTAATTTGGCTCTTAATGATGAAATGATTCGCCACTCCTAGACTAGTGTATTCCTATGAAGATGCTAAATGTAGGGATGGAGTTGCTCCAGCAGGTGTCACCATTGTGCAAAAGATTATTTTTTTAAAACAACAAAAACAACAATGGTAGCACAACGTGGCAGAGCTCTATTCCTGCAGCAGATCCATAATGACCCTTGAAGAGCCCTTAACTAGAAACGGACATATTTAAGAAGATAGGGCAAGTGAAGGCCAAAAGTCATCATCAGAAATGTGCTGAGGCTTTTACTGGCCAATATTGATATTCCTTTTTCCCTTTATTGGATTTTTACTGAGCTTTTGAAGTCTAAACAATGTGCTGTTTGTTAAAAATCCAGAGACTAATATAAAGTTAAATCTATCTTCTTTTTTTAGTTTTCATTAATTAATGAAAGAAAAATCATTTTTGAGAATTCTTATTCCCTTGACCTCCCCCTCCTCTTTGACTTCGACTGTCATTGGTCAATTTTAATCAGTGGTTAATTAGTATGTGCATCACAATAACCCAAACTGCATAAGAAAAAGTTGCCAGTTCATCTCTTCCAATGAGAAACAGCTTATCCTGATGTTGGCTTTAGGTTACTGTTGTTTATTTGACTAAAGTTTGAAGAAACAAGTAATGTTTGTACTTCAAAGGTTTATTCATTTAACAAATTGTAAAGCCACATAAGACCTGGCTCTGATTGGTTGTTTTTGGTTGGGAGCTGTGCATTTCTTCAGAAGCCAACAAGTCCCTCAGAAAGGATGTAGAGGAGATCCATCTTTTTACAGATTGTTGATCTCCTAACATACTGTCATGACATGATGAATATTTTAACAAATACATAAACTTTATAGAAGTTACATAAAGTAACTTTAAGCACAGGAAAACCAACAACTAAAATAATTGTATTGGCATGGTATGGTATCTGGCCTTAAAGACAGTTCATCTCTTCCAATGAACTGTCTTCATTGCTTCAGGGGATCCATAAATGCTAATATTTTAACGCAGACCACAGATACATAAATGTAACATTTATTTATTGACAAAAATCCTCACTTTTTGTGAAAAGTGGAGGATTTATCCCCACTTTCTAAGAAATTAATAGAACCTAGAAAAACTGTGGCATCAGTCAGAGTTTGAGCTAATCTGAATTTTCAGTCCATTTATTTAAAAGATACCGAGATGCTGAAGTACTAGGGTTGCACAACTCATGCATAAATCAGAATCTCTTATTGAATTTTGGAGCAATAGCTTTCCCTAGTGACAGCTACATGCCTACTGATGCTGCAGCAGAATACAGAGAGCAGCTAACCTCATTTAAAGCTCTATTGATCCTCAGACTTACACAGACGGGAAAAACTATTTACAGCCTGTAGTCGAAAACAGTGCAAGCAACATGTAGAGAGGAAGGACATCCATTGAACAAGCAGCAGCATAAATGCTTTTATGCTAAAAAAAGATCTTAGAGCCAGTTTGAGGCAAGAGCATCAGAAAGCCTTGATCTTCTGTCACCCTGGATAAGTGAAATATTCAATAACGGCGATGATAATATTTTTGTTAGAATGATATTTTATGTCAACATTACGTTTCATAAATTTAAATTTTAATATTTCAACAAAAGAAGAGTTTTCTTCCACAGTACTCTTGTGTGCTGAGAAGCTCCTTTGTTAACAATTTCACTGACGTGGTGTGAATAAGACTGACATAGCACCTCTCATAAACATGAAGGAGTCTTCATGAATGTTTATGACTTATCATGAAGTGTCATGAAGTAAATAGTGAAATTTTTAATCCAAAGTTTCAATAGAAATTGTGATAAAAGTGCATTAAACGTGTCAACTTTGCATTATTTGGTAATAATTACAATTTTAAAGCAAAGTTGCATTAAAATTTCATTAAAAGTATCAACTTTGCATTAGAAGTGTGATAATTTACCAAGTGGCATCTCATGACAACAGTCAAACATTTATAAAGCCTCCTTCATGTTAGTCTAATGCAGTGGTTCTCAAACTTTTTTCAGTGATGTACCCCCTTAAAAATATATTTTTAGTCAAGTACCCCCTGACACGGGCAAAACATTTTTGGAATTAAAAAGGGGTACAGTGCTGTAAAATCACTGTCTGATTTATTAAAGCCAAACAACTTATATCAGTGAACCTGACAAATACATCCATATTGCAAACATTGCATGGTTAAACAAAAAAGAAAAACAGAAGACGGTGACCACCAGGAAGGTATAAAACCAGTCAAACCGTTTTATTTTAAAGGATATTGAAACTAAATACTGAATATAAAATTCAGTGCATGAACACACATTTATATTTTATCGAACTTTTCACAAAATAATTTTTCCCAAGACTTATTATGAGGAGCCTACTGATTTTTTAAAGATATTTTGAAAAGCTTCATGTACCCCCTGCAGTACCTCCACGTACCCCCAGGGGTACACGTACCCCCATTTGAGAACCACTGGTCTAATGAAGTGTTACCGCTCCTATCTGTGGTTTCAACCACCTGCAGGAACATGCTTTTGTCTTCACTCAAGCCACAAAACTACAGCATCAGCCAACAGCTCAGGACTGATGAAGTCTGTGGAGTTTCTTTTAGTGACTTACTCATCTCCTACTCAGTCGGGTGTGTTAAAGCAGGGACACAGCTAAACACAACATAACAGACATTTTTGAGGTTCAGAAACCAGAGTTCAAGAAACCACTGGTAGCATGTTGCAATCTACCCTTCAGGCCCTTCAGAGATAATACACTCACCGTACGGTGTACCAGGCCCAAACTCCTTCGCAGCATCTTCCATATACTGACCCAGCAGCTCTGCGTTGGCAACCCTGGAGGGTGCTTTCATGTCCAGCTTTTCATAGAGAAACTCCTCAATTCTGGCACCTGCAGGGAAAATCCTGAGTTTAATTTATGAAGCAGACAGGTTATTCTTTACTCTCATTTCTACTCATTACAAACTGAGATCCAAAGACATCTGGCACAACTTCACCTACTTTAAAAGGCGCATGGTGAGGTGAAAACTCCAGCAACACTTTAACCAACTTTATTCTGAAACAAACTTGTTTCTGCATGTGGCGCATAATCTGTCAGAGTGGTTTTAGCAGACTATACAAGCAAGAAAGGTTTTGTTTAAAAATGTTAACAAATTTAGAGATAATTTACTATTACTAATTTATTAGTAACTTTGATAAAAAAAAATTGTTATTCAGTCAGTTAAATTAACAATAAACAAAATACATCACTGATCACCTGTTCGGTTCTACATATTGTTCTCTCAGCAGGCAATAAACTATCAAATAACCACATATTGAAAAGGAAACTGCAGTTCTGATTTGTTATCACTGACTAAGACAGATTGGTACAGATATATGGAAAATCAAAAATATTGTCTAGATGTGGGTTGAATTTAAAAATCTGAGATATTCTTTTTCCATAATCCCTTCATATGGGAGAGAACATGTGATCACTGATGTATCCAAGACTCTTCAAAAAGTCATTGCAGATGGTGATGGCTGTGGGCAGGAAGAATCTCCTGTAGGAGTCTGTATTAAGCAAATTTGAAGAAGCCTGGTGCTCAGTCAGCACTGAGATCGGTTTAGTGGAAAAGGTCCCAAGGAAACATTTTGTCTGATTAGCTGTGTGAAATAGCAGCCTTTGTCCTGAGATAACTCTCTTTCAGTATTCAACGGTCACTCTGATGTTCCTGATCGTTCAGTGAAAAATCTGTATTTGATCTCAACATCACAAAAATGTCAGCATTTTTGTTCCTGTTGATTACTCCTTTACGCTAATGATGCAAAGCATGAAAGGTTTCCACAGCAGAGCACTACATGGGGATTGGAAGGCAGGATACTCACCAGTATGATCAACTGTGGCATGAAGAGTCAAAAAGATGACAAGTTAGAGCTCTCTGTCCTTACATCTCACCCTATACAGCCTGATCAACATTATTAACCATAGCCAGGAAGGGAAAATAGTAAATTTTCTTTCATTTGTAAGTTTGTAATCAATCAGATTCCAATATTATGAAAATCTAACATCAGGTGTAAAAGTACTGCAAAGCACGAACATTTATTAAATAAAGATCAAGACAAAATAGAAAAATAGTATGAGAGAACAACAAAGTACACCTTAGAATTCAATGGCATGTAGCACCATCGTCAGCAGCAGTAACTTTAGGAAGTTGTTTTCTGGATGACTATTAGTTTATCATATTGTTGTGGATGAAAGCCTTGCAGAATTTTCTTTAATGAACAATTTCCTTTCAAGTCATATGTCATGTGACTGTAAAACAGTGCGTTTTAATGGGAAGCAAAATGTTTCATTAACTACAAAAATCCTGAACATTTCCCAGTTTTTTTTAGAAACCTTAAAGAATGACCAATATTATAAGTTAACAGAGAAACTTTCTAGGTTCCACTCAGAGCATTTCAGTCAGGTGAGGGGCTGGACGTACCCGGCTATCATATCCACTCTACTGCAGGTTGCTGATGTGCTTGGGATCATTGTCCTGTCGCGCAATCCAATTTCAGCCCGGATTCAATAGTAAAACAGTTGTTCTTGCATTTAACAGAGTGCTGTTCAGAGGCATTCACTGACAGCTAAATGATGGGAAGCTACTCAGGTTCAGTGGTTGCCAAGAGCACATCATCATTCCTCCACCACCATGCTAGACAGCTGGCAAGAACTGTTTTTTGCTGATTCACTGCGTTTGGTTTTTCAACAAACATAGCATTACACCCAACTTTGGTCTCATGTGTTCTAAGAACGTTGCTCAAAAGATTTTGCATTTTACTAAATTGCAAAATCTGCAAACTTAACTCATGCTTCTGTATTAGCAACCTCTCCAAATATGTTATGTTGGTTTGGTCCTTTTCTATGTTCTGTCATCAACTCCAACATTTAGCATGCTTTCCACAAATTGGTTGGGAATGGCCTTATAACTCATCCCAGATTGATGTGCAGCAACAGTTGCTTCATTAAGGGTTCTGCTGATGTCCTTTCTTCATTGGCCCTTTTGCTAAGATGAACGTATATGGCTCAGACCACCAAACTGCCAAAACTACTGCCTGATATAGGTACACATACTTGTTAATTATCAATTAATTAAGAACTACTTTCCATCTTAAAAACTTTGGCATTTAAGAGGAATACAGCAGGGGTGTACTTTCTTTCCCACACACAGCTTCCCAATATTTCTGTTACTTTTAGTTTCATAAATTAGTTTAGAATCTGCAGTATGCATTTGTACACTTGAGGTTAGCTTGAGGTAATTTTGAACTTGATAAGCATCTGATGATTTTTAATATGGCACAAATCTGAAAAATATAGACACTGACGTTACAACAGTCTGTAGCTTAAATTATTTTTTACAAACTGACAATAACGTTCAGAAGGAAACTAAGACGCTTATTTCTGAGTAACCAAAAAGGCAACAACCCCATGACTGTCACTGTGCCACCCTAATCAACGCAATACTGCAGACATCCCTAGACATTACAGTGGTCCAGCTCGAAGACACCATGAGCTCAGGTAGTACTTCCCTATGTAATGACACTTCACCACATAGTAATCATACTTGGGTTGGGCTGCAGCAGGTACTCAGTCTGTCTGTAGATCTTCTCTGTCCAGTGTTTGGTGCAGTCAGCGCGGCTCATTAGGTTCTCAAAGTGAGCATCCAACTCTGTCCTTTCCGCCTGGCCCAGCTTCTCCTCAGTATACTGAAACAGCAAACAACCATGAACAAACACCCTGTTGCAAGTCAACCAATGTCAACTCCACATGCTAAGAAATAACTTAGACTCAAAGTTTCATTAATAATTTCCACATCCCTTACTATCATGGTGTCGACCTGCTTGTGCTCATGTTTATCATTTTTACCATACAGTTGTTGCCAAATGAGTAAATGAAAAAGTGAATAAAAGACACTTCGTTAATTAGTAATGGTGTGGCTAAAATTACCGACCGTGACATTTGTACAGCTCTGCTTCGTCGGCCTACAACTGAATATAGCACAGCTAAAACCTGAATATTGAGAACATGTCCTGCTAGTTGTGATAATGAGGTGTGTTTCGAAGATGAACTGCAGAGTCAGACGTCCTGAAACGTAACAGCTGGTGGGCAAAGTGGAAGGAAGCGCGAGCCAAGTCGCCGCAGCGTTTAAATACCTGGACGGCTCGCGTGAAAAACAGCCCCGCACCGCTGGCTAACTTCTTCACGTTGAAATCCATGGCGTTGGTAGGCGAAGCTGCAAGCCTCTGGTTTTGCTTTAGAGGTAGCTTCTTACAGCAGTAGCTACAAAAATATGGCTCTAGCCAAAAAAAATAAATCACGTGACAGTCTTGCGCGTAGCTTCTCATTACGTCAAAAGGCATTTTTTTAACTGGCTGGTTTACTAAAAAAATATATAATAAAATAATAATAATTGTGAGTTTGTGGTGATTTTTCTCCGGCACTTGTAGCAGCTATTCACTTCCACCGAAACACTAAAAAACAAAATCCTAAAAACAAGGATTTTCACAAGTTTGTTGTCTTTTTTTTTATCTACTTCCTTTAGGGGTCGCTATCCATCTCTATACCCATCATCCTTCCCTGTCACATCCCTTATTCATGTCTATGCAAATCCCGCTCCACTACTGTACATCCATCCATGAAACTTTTCCATGGTTTTCTTCTTCTCTCCTCCCCTCCTGTTACACATTCAACATCCTTTGTCCAACATGTCCTCTATTATTCCTCTCCAGTTTGGTCACTTTTAAGTGAAAATCTTTGCATATTTAACAAGAGCTTACCTCGACCTCGCTACGCTCTCTTCAACACAATGTCGCCTGTGAACACGATTTATCACTGGAACTCTTGACTGATCTCGACTATGGCCCTCCTTTTCATCTCTAGTTGTCGACCCTGTACCTTGAACACCCACACCTCACCAACCTTGCTGTTTTTATGATCTGCAACTCTCCAAAAACGTATCTGTCTGTGAGTGTGAACTGTATGAGTACCACTAACTAATACAGTTAGTGGTACTCATACAGTGTCACAGTTCTTGACTTGCCTGTCCCTGGTTGTCAACAAATATACAGTGTGCAGTCTTTCTAACCTGCTGACACTTCCCATTAAGACTCTGTTAGGTTTCTGAATGCAGCACTATGCACAGTGATGACGTAAGAACGCACAGCGTTTGCTCTGCTTCGGCAGCGCGTGAATTTTGTTTCCAAGCTTTTTCGTACAGCTAACCATTGTTGAGGTAAGTTAGCAAGTATACTAAATTAAATGTCTACCTATGACCAAACCCCACTTTCCCCGAGAGTTTAGCCAGAAGGTAAACTCAGGTTGTTGTTACCACATTGTTTGTTAGCTTAGTTAGCTTAACGGGAGTTAGCTTGGGATGAAATGCACTACTAAACTAAACAAGACTGTACTGTTATTCATTTTTAGCTGCCACCAAACCAACCAACACGGTGGCGTTATGCAGACCAGGTGGCCATGGCTTGGAAGTCAAGGACCCGCAGTCTGCAGGTATTTGACACGGAGCTGAGCGCGGACACGGTGGAGTGGTGTCCGCTGTCCCCCAGCCACGACATCCTGGCATGTGGGACTTACCAGCTGCAGAAAGCGGTGAGATAAGATGCGCCTCAACCTGTTAGAGAAAGAGGGAATACATTCCAACACTGACCAGCGCAATTTCAAAGTCCTTTGTTAAACTTAAAACTTTTGCGATTCGTTTTCTAGCTTATTATTAATTAGAGTGAAAAATGGAACAAATAAAAACAGTAGCGAGAAGAACATTACAAAACCATAATACTCTTGCAAAAAGAAAATAATTGTACAAAATGTGACGTGCGCCACTATCATCATTTATAAAAAAAAATGATTTGGGGAAAAAATAAAAACAAATTAAGAGAAAAATTGACAACTTTGGACCTAGAAATATTGGGAAATTTGAGTCCTTCAGTGTTTTGTCATAATTTTTTCACATGTTGCATTTTATTTGGATTTTATTTGATATACCAACCCAAGTTAATTGGGAGGAAAATGTTACATGGTCTAAATTAATTTCTAGCAAAATACAAACATGAAAAATGAAATGTTCATTTGTACTTGACCTTTAACCCTGATGCTCCTACATAAAATGTAATGGGAAAATGCCCGGAGAGCTGCTAAAACGAAAGCCACTGTTTAAAGAAGCCATGTAGGAACATGAGGAAGAAGGTGTCCAAGAGACGTGTCACTATTTCGTGGAAATGGAAAATTGGGCAAAACATTTCACAGCACCCTCAACACACCATAAGCAGTAAGAAAGGCATCGTAAGGACCACGAGTCCAAACCTAGCCTGACAGATGACGTGTTGCAACTTTAAACAGCTATGCAAAAAATAATATGTGCACAAAGTACTGAACTGAATAGTGATCATGCCATACGGTGTTGTTACACGCTCATGTCTGCTGTATGTCATTCATGCTACAGGAAGGCGGAGAGGGCGCCGCGCCCAGCCGGACCGGCCGCCTCTACCTTTTTCAGTTTCGCCGTGAGGGTCCGATGAGCCCTCCTCTCACTGAGCTGCAGCGCCTGGACACAGCAGCCATTTTAGATCTGAAATGGTGAGAAGTCAGGCTTCATTAGCGCGGATGCAATCGTGATAATTTCCTTTCTGTTCAATGTTTTCCCTCGTGGCCAGGTGTCACGTCCCTGTGTTGGGCAGGCCGCTGCTGGGCATGGTTGCTGCTACAGGAGAGCTGCATCTCTACACTCTGCTGGATAATCAGGTGAGAACTGCAGCTTCAGAAGAATCCCACTGACGTCTTCGGATAACAGCAACATTAGATTAAGCCATGACATGACTGTGCCTCAGTAATGGTCCGGAGTTATCATGTATCCTGTTTCTTATTTTAGAATGTTTTGTTTCCATTAGCATCTGTTTCACAGTCTGCAGACTATGTGCAGCGTGGAAGTTGGAGCAGAGCGGCTGGCTTTGTCTTTGGACTGGTCCACTGGTAGAATGGACAGGTACTGTAAGCTGCGAGAACTCCTGCTGCTGTTTTTCTTCAGTCAAATTTCCAGTGGTGGATAATCAGAGGCCATATGAAGCAGACCCTTCTGTTCCCAGCAGCAGTGACATCCGGGTGGCGTGCAGTGATTCTGCGGGCTGCGTCGGTGTGTTCTCCCTGGCTGAAGGAGCTCTGATGGCTCTGTCCCAATGGAAAGCTCATGACTTTGAGGCCTGGATCACAGCCTTCTCTTACTGGAACACACAGCTGCTTTATTCTGGTAACACAACTGCTTCCCATCATTCTGTAGTTCCTGCAAATGTCGAAGTGATTGATCGGATAGTTTCAGAACATAGCCCAAAATAAAATCATTTGGTCTAGGATTTGGCAGGCTTTAAAGGGGAAATATTATGTAAAAGCAACTCCTTTGAGCTTTCCATTATGTTATAATGTTATTCCCTCATGAGAAATCTGCAGGTGGGATTCTTTCATGCATGCTTGAGAAATCCTTTACTCTCCAAAATGCTTGGTTGGACCTAGCTCCACCTTTTCCGCACAGCTCATCCTCGGAGCTTCACAGCCTCCGCCTCACAGAGCAGCCCTCCTGTGTGACTGCCAACCTCAGTTCCTTCAGACTAGCCAGCAGCAATTAGCAAACCCTTGGCAGAACTGCTCAGCTGCTGAACTCATAAGAGCTACTTCTCATCGGAGCTTGAAAACAACGTTGTTAAAGGGTTAATAGAGGAGTCATGTTGTGATGACTTACTGATGCAGCGTTTCAGAAAGAGCAGGAGTTTATAAAGAGACAGGGGCCCAATTTGAAGGTGTTAAAATTACCACGTCAAATTTCTTTTAAGTCACATAAGTTATATACAGCATTTTTATAACAACGGGAGGCAAAATAGTTGATTGTGCTATATAATGACCCTATATGGATGGAAAACAATTGAAGAAGACTCAACTTCACACAAACACATTCAATTCTGCACTATTCTTTAATGTTCAAAGCTATTCATGTTGATCCATGCAGCGCCTGCTGTTACTGACAGCATCACCAAACACAACCCTTTGTTTACAGAGTTTCTTTGAAAAACATTTACACCTCTTGTAATTTTTCATATCTTGTTACGTGACGACCACAAATTCAGTGGCTTTTATGTGACAAACACAAAGTGGTGCTAAGAGCTTGGAAAAGTGTAGCTGCTTTCTTTGTAATCTGAATAGATCAGAAAGCTGCAGTGAGCCTCTGTGTTACATATTACATCTGTAAGTAAATGGAGCCTTGTAACACTTGGAATATATTAGTCAAATTTCATTGCACTCCAAACAGACCTTTGCAATTTGAGTGTTTTCCAGACTGATATTGTGATGACATATTTGCCCTACATTGAGCAGCCTTAGTGTTCATATTGGAACCTTCTTCCCAGGGGGGGACGACTGCAAACTGAAAGGCTGGGATCTCAGAGCTGCTCCTTCAAGTCCTGCTTTCACCAGTAAAAGGTAGAGACAGAGATTTGTGTGTTTGTGTGTGTATCACTGCTGATGTCCTTCCTGCCAAACCTTGCTGGTAAATTCTGCGCTTTTCTGCTTCAGGCACTCGATGGGTGTGTGCAGTATTCACAGCAGCCCTCATCTGGAGCACATCCTGGCCACAGGCAGGTCAGTATCCTCATCTTTAAAGGAACAGCCTCCTGCTGGGTGTTGCGTTGTATTTGGTCGTCATGTTATCGTGCTCCAATCTTGTCCTTCGGCAGCTATGATGAGCAGGTCTTGCTGTGGGACGGCAGGAACATGCGGCAGCCCCTCGGGCAGAGCGCTGTGGGAGGCGGGGTGTGGAGGCTGAAGTGGCATCCCAGCAATCAGTACCTGCTGTTGGCTGCCTGCATGCATAATGACTTCCACATCCTCCACTGCCAGCAGGCCTTAGGTTGGTATGAGCATATCGACGAGGAAAAGATGCTCCCAATTCTTAATTACTGTTTCTAACTCAATTTACAGAGGAATGTTCTTTTTCTGACTTACTAAGCATAGAAACACGGCTGCTCACAACAGCGTTTGATTTATTTTGACTCAATTCATTGAGTCAAACATTCATGAAACTGAATGTTCAGTTTAATTGGTGCAGATTCCAAAGTTAAAATATATCACTGTTGAGCTTTAAATTTTTAACAGGAGACTGATGCACCAGTTTTTATATATATTTATATATTTATATTATATATAACATTGGTTAAAGAAACTCCAAGAAGCTTCAGTATTCAACTAAAAAACCAAAATTGAAGGAATTTTTTCTTTTTGAGTCTCTAAGCATTTATTTTTGATCTAAGAAATGGCAAAACTGTATGATTACCAATTCAATTTAAGACCATTAAAATTTAATATGTTGTATCTAATATGTGTAGGAAGCATCACCTGTCACAGGCCAGATCTGTACCATTCTTCAATGATTATTCCGATGGCAACATTCTAAACTAAGACAGCTCTAGACTTTATTTCAGACTTATCAGATTCACTCCAGGTGCAAATATGAGAACTCAATGCTGAAACTAAATTGGAAGGTTGAAGGATTAGTTTTTCATTTGTATTATTCAGTACAACTGCTGATGGTTTATATCTGTGTGTGTGTTTGCTCAGAGGGCAGCAAAGGAGCCTGTCCCGTCGTTGCTTCCTACATCCTCCACAACTCTCTGGCCTATGGAGCCGACTGGTCCAGGCTGTCCCTGGAGGACCCCGCGCCGCACTCCCCTCCTGCCACAGAACCAAAGGAAAGCCTCGCTCAGAGCAGAGGACACTTGCGCATTCAGTATGAGTCTCCAACTGCCAGCTTCGACACGTCCCTGGAGGACGACGCAGGTCGGTACATTCCAGAGGCGAGTGGACCGCCCCCCCGCAGTCCTGCTGAGGCACCGGCCCCCAGCCCAGGTCATGACGCTCCACCACTGTCCTGTCTGCTAGCTAGCTGCTCATTCTACGACCACATGCTGCATGTGTGGCGCTGGGACTGGACTCCAGAAACGTCCCGACAGGAGTCCCACCAACAGTGACTGAGCTGCAGCCATGCATCCCATAAACACCTGAACTGAGCAGAGGATGCAACGAGCACGTAGACCACTCTCCTGCAAAACACAAGGTTCACTTAGCAGAAACGTCTATTTTGATTATGACACTGTTTTTATAATAAACACCTCCCATGTCTGCAGCAGCAGCAGTGAGACGGCCCTGTGGTGCTTGGTGTTTTAGAAACATCTGGTGACCTCTGGCAGAAAACTGACCCAAACCAACACAGAAGTGGTTCGTCAGGCGCACACTTAACCCTCTTCTATATCTATTGTAGTCACATAATATAAACCAGAAGTCTCCAAACTTTGTCATGCGAGCCAAAATCATCAAGTCAAAAGGACTCATGGGCCAAGAAAATAAGAAAAAATTAGTAAAATTAGTCTTTTTTTGGGGGGGGGGGGGGGTTGCCTAAACTAAATGTGCAAAATTTTAACTAAATAAAGTAGTCGATTTTTTTGTATTTACTTTGTTGTTTTTTTGAAGGAAAGCAATGTTATTCTATGCACAAATAAAACTTAAAAAGGATTTTGCATATAAGAGGCTTGATTGAACAAATTTATTGTCAGTCATAAGAACAGGAATTAGGTCACTTTATTTCAAAATGCTTGCTATATTAATCCAAGTTTAGTGAATTAGATAAAAGATTTTGGTGCTGCAAAGTTGGCTTTTGTTAAAGTCTCCTGATGTATTTGTTTCTGCTTAGTATAAAAAAGTAAATAATTTGTCCACTGCAAGAAGATTGTCAGTAATAATTTCACTCAGATTACGAATAAAAATCTAAATCTCCATCAACCAGCTGTGATGGAGGGCCAACTTCTTATCATTCCTGAATTGCAGCTGGGGGCCACACTATCAGTAGAAAGAGCCACACTTTGTATATCTCTGACCTAAACTGTATAAAAAGCCTGTGAATCAGTTTTTTGCCCTTTTTTCTAAAAAGGACAGACATGCTGAATGTTGATGGCATGTAGCTTAACACTGACTCATTAGAAAATGTTCAGTATTTGAGAGGATTTTAGAATTAAACTTGAAAACGTTCTACTTCCTGTGGCTTTTCTGACACCTTTAAACTTTGAGTGACAATTCACCAGTGAAAAGCAGCTCGTTCATTTGATCGCTGTTTATTCATGTTGCAGTGGAAACAGCAGCTGTTTGGTTGGGGTTCTTTAACTTCTAAAAGATTTTTTTTATTATTAAATAACGCCACATTTACCTTCAGATTTGAATTACTAAACCCTGACACGTAAATGACATTCTGCTACAAATCATGTGTAGAGCGATTCAAATTTTATTTCCAGATTGAACACTTAAGAAATGACAAGTTTGCAGTCCCTCTGTGATGATGAACATGAAGTGATGGTCTCCCATCCACTTAACGCACATAGTTCTTAGGATACAGCTTCAACAGCTTCCCTTCCTGTGTGGGTTCAAATCCATATTTCTCCAGCTGGTCCTTGTTGAATGTGCCCTTCCTAAAGTCTCTGGTGATCTGGGGGGCTACGACCTGTTCGAATAAACTCTCGGCTGTCAGCGGAGGTTCCGTACCGGCTGGTGACCGGTACGAGACGTAGGGTTTCAGCTTGAATCCCTCCAGATGAGGAACCACGAACTCAGGAATCATGGCCCGAACCGACAGGAACTTCCTGCTGGGGAGCTTCACCCCTGCGGGGCGGCAGCTGCGGCCTCTGTTGAGGGTCCTGGGGCCGCGCTTACTGGTGAACTCAGACATCCTGTCCGCACCTCGAACCAGACCCCTCATGAGTGTGGACAGAACCCCCATGGTTCCCGTCGGGTCTTCCTCCTGGAACATGAAGACACATGCAGAGGGCAGCGGTTAGCTTTAGCATTAGCCATTAGCAGCTAAACAGCATAAAGACAGCTACTTTAATGTGTCTGAGCTCAGCACGGGTGTAATTAGCTCTGCACTATATGCACTTTTCACTCTGGAAAAACGAAACTGACTCACTTACACTCACTATTAAACATAAAATTCTTCTCACCTTCAGCGTCCCGCTGAGTGGGAACAAGTGTGTACTACGGCCAAATGAAGTGCGCAGTGATTGGTCAACAATAACAAAAAGTACTTGTTGACCAATTAAAAAACAAGATACTGACAGAAGCTGTTAGCAATTGGCGGAAACACGATTAAAACTAGAAAACAGAAGCGCCTCTACTTCCGGAACCGCTATGACTTGTTCTTCAAAATAAATTCCTTTATCAAATATAGTGTGAAGAACAGCTGCTGAACAAATGGAATTACTGCTCAAATGGGATGTATGTCTAGTCATTGTATTTTATCGCTAACAGATAAATAAATTCACCGTATTTGTCTACAGGAAATGTAGACAAAAACTTAATAATTTCTTGTTTTTCAGCAACAGGCTTTGTTGCTGAAAAACACAAACTAGCACCAGTCCTCTGATGTCTGGGTCATGATGTCCTCAAGAGAAGACCTGGACCTGCGGGCAATAAGCCAAGGAGGAGTGGAGGATGGACCTCAACAGCTCAACAACTGCATGAGCAAACAGAAAACAGATGTTATGACTAAACAACATTTACAGTATAGAGAAAAACATATCTGAGTGTGATAAAGACCCATATTCTGCAAAACTGACCTTTCAGCTGCAATACAAGACATTTAGAACATGAATGATGAAGAAGAATATAGATTTTTATTTTTGAAGCCTTTGAGAGCATCCAAGTTCAGGTGCAGGGTCAGCTCTATCCTTAATGTGGCTTTCCTTTGACCAAATACGGTTTTATTTTTGAAATGTTGGCAGGAAGTTGTATACCGTCACAGGGTTGTATTAAGTATAAGGCATGTATACAAAAAAACGTTGAGCCTTAAAGAAGGTACGTATGAAGATTGTTTACGCTGTTGTTTCAGAAAAAAACTTTTTAGTAAATGTAGAAAATTCCTCCAGCATTTTTCAGCGTATTATTTTCTTTCTTTATAGCGTTTATTTTCTTGTTCCATTGTTGTGAGTCGACGGCTTGTAATGTAGTAAACACTGAGCTTCAACACTGAGAATAAACTACCAACTTTTAACATTAATCAACAAGTCTTAGAAACGTAGCTTTCCTCACTAAACGTGACGTTAACCCGGTGAAACAACCGACGAGCTTCACTTAAACTCTATATCTGACTTTGACAGCCAGCCACATGACTCCGAGCTGCTTGAAGCATTAAATCCTGTTGAGAACGAAGCTACTCTCTTCGTTGCTTGAGGTGTATTTAAAGGTCACTTCTCACTTTGAAGCCGAACTTGAGCAGAAACGACTGGCTTTACAGTAAAACATGAGAGGAGAGGAAAATAAAATAAACAAGTCAAAAACAAGCGTAAAAAAATCTCTAAGTAATAATGAGCTTTAAGCTATTAATCCCACTGAGCTTTGGAGCCTTTATCCGGACCCCTTAGGGGGAACGTGTTTAACTCCAGGGTCCAGTTCGGAGTGAGCCTGAGAAATGGAGGCGATCTTTAACCCAGATCTCTCCGAACATTTGCTCTGTGTTGTTCTCTCTCCTGGCGCCCGGGGCAGATCAGCTTACTGGCAAAATGACTTCAGTGAAGCACACAGGGAGAGTATGTTTCTAAAGTAATCGATTCTCAGGTGATAACATGCTTAGGATTTAAATGTCATTCTCCAATGAGAGATATTTTTATTGGTCTGTGATCTTTTTTTCTTCTTCTTTTTTTTTCTTTTTTTTATTGCCCAGGCAGGCATGGACAGCCAGGATGAGGAGGAAAGCTGTGTCTACCCGGTACGTAAATTCTCAGTGTCAGGATTATTTAGTTTCACATTAGTACCACTCAGCTGCCTCTGGTGGTACCCAGAGAAGATCGTAATATGATAATTAATTATCTGTAATCAATGGCTGATTTTGATATGGAGGATATGGCACACTGCTCAGGGGAGCAGGGCCTTGGGGGCGTCCTGAGTCTTGACTTGTTTGTTTTTTTAGCAAAAGTTATTTGACAGTTGTGTACTGAAGTGTTTAACTCCCACAGCTAAGAAATAAACACAAGAGTGTTTAAAATTGTTAAAATTGAAAGTTTTATATCTCGATAATGAGAAACATTCCTGTTTAAACAAGGTTTATATATGGCTATAATGAGAAACCATCTTGTTGTGGTGATCTTGCTCCTGTATTTATTTCCTCGCTCTAACAATTAAATGCTTCATAGCTGTTTTGTGTGCTAAGTCAGTGGTGACTTGTGTTGTGCCCAACAGAAGTTGGGCACAACACAAGTCCTGTAAGGAAATAAGACTGTATATAGCAGGTGAGACTGTTTAGAATAGTCAGACCTGAACTAAATTATTCTACACCTTTGAAATACAGGTTAGGATTTATGAAAGCATTAATCTGAAGTGAAAATGTGAAAAGAGTCGTTTCTAATGTTCTCCTGACATCACAACCACCTTCCTGGGATCCACCCATTGTGCTGTTCATCTAACTGATCACAATTTAAACTGATAAGGGAAAAACATGGCAATAGTGAACTACAAAGCTGCATGAACCAAAAGGAACGAGTAACAACAAGCTTTCTAGAAATGTAGTGGCGACGAAAGTCATGTTTTCCAAAAAATAAATACTCAAGTAAAGTAAAGGTGCTCAGAAAATGTACTTAAGTACGGACCTTACTGAAGGCACTCCACTGAATGGAGTTTGTTGGTTTATAAATTGAGTTGTAATACTCATTTAGTACTTTCAGACTCGGCGTGTTTCGGGTCCAGTTTGTTTCATCTCCTGGGTTTGCATCTGTGCTGAATATTTCAGAACCTGGGTCCACTCACCAGTGAGATCAGAGCCAAGATGGAGCAGTTTGTGGAGGAACGGACTGAAGCCAGTTTGGTGAGCACTGAGACCTACATCATAATATTTTGACAATACGTTTTGTAGCCTAACTTTTCAAATAAAATATTTCATATTCTGCAGTTTGCAGACCTGTGAATACCCTACAGTATCTGCTGTATGTTTAGAGTCTGGTACCAGAGACAGTTCTGGTTTTGGTGAACTGCTTGAACTTTCTGTCTCTCTTGTGTTTTTCTTCCAGTGGATTTTTGTTCTGGTTGGAGCTGTGATCACTGTCTCTGCTCTGGGAGTTGTTGTGCTGTTTCTCTACAGAAGATACAAAAAATCAAGTTGGTGTCTTATTGTTAACCGTTTACAATAAGTTCACATTACAGCTCTACTTCACTGCATGTTAACTCTTTCACATGGTGAATGGACACAATTTATGTGTATTAATACTGACCTCTCAAAGCATTCGACACAACAACCCCGTTCTCCCAGTCACTCTCACACACACACACACATTCACACACTGATATCATGATTGCTAGACTACTTGCATTGGGGCACATTGAACTTCATGACCCTGTGTGCTGGTCTGACTGATGTGGTTGTTTCAGAGGAGGAGGCCGGGGTTCCTCACTACCGCTTCAGAAAGAGGGACAAGGTGATGTTCTACGGCAGGAAGATCATGAGAAAGGTCAGTACGGTCTAAAACAGTCAAGAAGTCTCCTTGGTTTGTTCATTGTGTTTACAAGACTTTGTGTTGTTGCTAAATTTAGTGCACACCAGATGTTTCACCATCAGTGGTCCAGACTCTTCTCTCACCTTACATTTCAGACTTCATCGATTTTTCTCTGGTTACAATTTGACAAACAAGCTGATGTAGCTGAGTGCTATAGATGACTCTCAGCTCCTGATAGCCAAGGTCACATCACCCCCACTATAATCAGCTGATGCTCAGAAGGTTCAATCCACTGTTTGAGATAGGGGTGCACCGATCGCAGTTTCTGGTCAGTCCCAGATTACCAATCTTTAAGAAGCCTGACCTGCCGATTCAGGTTTCAGCCGATTCCATTTTTTTTTAATCTGAAATATTTCTAAATATAGCAAGAGAGTTCTTGAGTTGTCAACAGTGGGGTGATGATTGAATGTACAGACATGACCTGGTCTGTCAGTCAAACCTCTGTCAAACCAGAGCAGAAGAGGACGGACAGTAGCTGATTTTTAAATCTTTGCAAAGGTAGATAAGATCGGTGGAAAAGAACAGCTTCACATGACAGTATCGGCTGATCACTGATCCCCCAAAAGTAAGGAAATCGAGACAAATAATTGGGCATTCTTTCTGCCTTTATTTCTGGCCCAACAGCAGACACTTCTTAAGCACATCTGTCTATCCTGTTACTTCCTGCAGAACATCAGTACCTCCTTTCAGTTTTTCTCGTTTGACCATTGTCCAAATCTCTCCACATCACCGAGTTTACAGATGTTTACAGGTGGCAGCACACAGCCATCAGACTGAGAGCATCTCGACTGTCCTGAAGCTTATTTATCTTGTCCCACTTTCTCATCCTGAAGTTCTGCTTTGCACGGTTCCTGTTTTGGTCTGGATGTGAACCTCTGCTTGCCATCTGTAAATCACTGTATTTTGTTTCTCTGCTGTAGGTTCAGACATTGTCCACAACTCCTGCGAACAATTCAAACTCAGCTTCACGGCAGAGAGTAAGGAAGAGGACCAAAGTCCTGTCCATAGCACGAAAGTGAGAGCTTTTTCTGGTTGATATTTTTATTAATATGTTTGCATACGGAACAAGGGTGTTTACATGTACCACAATGTGGAGGATTAACATATTGTGTACGCCATTAACTTCAAGATGCATGTTTTCAGGAACAAAGAACATGTGCTAAACACCTCCAAAAATAGATAATTATAATATAAGAAAATAAATATAAACTGAAATAAATGCAAAAGTAAGTGAAGTAAAAAAAACACATAAATAAAAAAACAAAAGGTCAGAGGAATTTACATTAATGCAAAAAAAACCATAAATTGTTGTCATGTAATTTGTTGAAATTTTGCATAGCTCATTTTATCCACTTTTAAAATGAAAATGACCTCATTATCCGCTTTGGTCTAGATGGAGCTAGAAATGCAACTTTTAGAATAACTTTGCATTAAAAGTGTCATTATTTACCGAATGACACTTCATGACAACAGTCATAGACATTCATAAAGACTCCTTCATGTTCATGACAGGTGTTATGTCAGTCTTATGCACACCCTGTCAAATGAAGTGTTACCACTCAGTGTTTATTCTGAGGCTCAGGTGGAAGAAAGTTACCTCCCACCATGAACTGACCATGAACTGACCATGAACTGACCATGCCATGCATGAGATTTGATCCAGTGACTTGTTTTCTTGATGTGCTGGTTAGGATTCTGCGCATCCGGAGGGAACCGCCCACCCTGCAGCCCAAAGAGCCCCCTCCCTGTCTGCTCGAAGCTGATCTCACTGAGTTCGATGTGCAGAACTCCCACTTGCCCTCGGAGGTGCTCTACATGCTGAAGAACGTCAGGTTTGTAAAGAACACCAGACAGAGTTTCTTTGTTTTTGTTTTTTTGTCTCTACTTGTACCCAGTAGAGACGCACCAAGCAATCAGCCGGAGATCTGAACTGAACCATTTTCTCTCACTAGGAACATTAGAGTTGATGAATCAATGGGGGTAATCTTGGTATTACTACCTTTACAGCTTCATTTGTAAAGTTCTACTTCTATCAAAGATTCTTCTGCATCTTTTCTTTGGAGGTTTAGTCTTTAAAGTAAAAGGATGAGCAGTAAACCCAGCCGGGGTCCCTTCTTTCTGTGTGCATCCCTGAGCAAATGGTAAACAGCCTGTACTTATATAGCGCTTTAATAAGACCAGAAGACTCCCAAGCGCTTCACACTACATTCACCTATCGATGACAACATGTGAAAACAGCCCAAAAAAAAGTGTTATTTAAGCAACACCTTATAGGTTGCGAGCTTGTTCTGTCGCCCACTCCCCAGTGTTACATTGTATTCATTCCACTTTGTTCCTAATTTTTAGATTTGCACACATTAGTAATAGAAACACAGCTGATGTCTTTCTCCCTCTCCTACTGCAAAAGATCAGATAAGTTCATGTCTGCCATTATTAGTAACTTCGAATGAATAATTTGATTCTTTGCATTTGGCTAATAGTAAAGGAAGTATTATATTAAGGTTGAATATTGTCATTAATTGTCAGAATGTTGCTTTCAGGGTGCTCGGCCACTTTGAGAAGCCTCTCTTCTTGGAACTCTGCCGCCACATGGTGCTGATCCAGCTGCACCAGGGGGAGGGGCTCTTCCGACCTGGTGACATTGATGACAGCATTTATGTTGTTCAAGATGGCCGCCTGGAGCTCTGCATCCATGAGAGTGTAAGACTGAAATTCTCGAAGCTTCACAGAAAATATGGTTATTGGATCATTTGACTTCTGTTTAAACTTTACATGTTTTAGCTGATTTTTTTTCCACTACTGCTTTTCCTATCTGGGATATTTTGAACATGTCACATAAATGAGCTGTTTACTTAATAAAGTCCATTATAACATTTTTTGTGTTGAGATGTACTGATCAGACTTTTGTGGTGCAAGTATTTGTTTTTTTTAAATCCTTGACCTGCTGATACCAATTTTAGACAAATCTGAGTTCACTTTCAAAATAATACAAAATATCAAAACAGTACTCAGCATACTTGTTGCTAGCCCTCCTGCTGCAAATAAAAATATATTTTTTATATTAGGAGCAGAGACAATGTCACACCACTATGTAAAGAACAGTTACTGTTTTAAAGTCCACAAAATAGTGACAACGGTAGCATTTTAGCCTAGCATTAGCATTTCATGCATGTTTATTCCGCAGGATGTACATACTACTTAAACTGTAAAATCTTTCAACATTTTCTAGTCCAGCATGTTCCACAACAAAATCTGAAAGGTCAGATAAAACATAGCTAACTTTGAGTCTTCCTCCGTCAGTAGTGTCCACATAGAAGAGTGATGTTTTACTGCAAGTCATGGTGCATTCACTAACAAGACAGAAACATCAGATTTTTGTAGTTTCTGTCCAAGCCGGTCACCAGCCAGGGCCGACACACAGCAGAAGATTTGCGATGCCAATTATATATCACTGGTTTTATTGGGATGTTTCCAGGATTATGTAATGGTTAATTCTGCTGCTGTTAGTAACACCCAGGCAATTCTGTAAGACCTAAGTAGGCTTATAGAAGTGATACACTGCAGAATGTGCCTCAGGAACAAGATGCATCTGTGTAATCAGCTAAAAGCGTACAACTTTGAAATATTTGGACTTTGTAATAAAGTAATCGAAGTCAGCCAAAGCTTTTCAGTATCTAGGTTGGGATTTTCACCTGAAAGAATTTTGGATCAGAAGGAAAGTATTACAGCATGACAGGGAGAACATATTAGCAACAGACATTTTTTTTCATAGCTGATGCAATTATTGGTGAAGCAATGAACTAGAAAAAAACACAAAAGTTAAACATCTGGTTATAGTCTTTGAACATGTGTCACAGGAATTGATTTTTTTATATGCATTTTTTTATGTATGTAATATTTTATAAAAAGGCTCAAATTTTTAAATGGAAAATTAGCAGAATGTGCCAAATTATTTCTGATTTATCTATTAATCATTAGATTAATTTATTAATAAAAGAGTCATTTGTTGCCGTCCAGCAGTTTGAATGAGTTCACTAAAAATCTGGAATGAGATGAATTCGGAGCAGTTGCCGGCTCTGTCTGCCACTCTGTTCTCATCCTCATCCAGTGTTGTGGGTTTCTTTCTGTCCTTCAGGATGGGACAGACGCGGTTGTGAAGGACGTCCTGCCAGGAGACAGTGTCCACAGTCTGCTCAGCATCCTGGACATTATCACCGTAGGTCTACAGCCTCCTTCTCTTTCACCTACTCTGCTGCTCTTTGTTGTTATTGAACAGTCTCTCATCTAGAGCGCCCCCTTCCTGTCAGACAGTGCATTCTGTGAATTTCAGGGTTACCCGGCTCCTTATAAAACGGTGTCCGCCAGGGCTGCAGTTCCGTCCACCGTCCTGCGTCTTCCAGCCGTGGCCTTTCAGTCCGTCTTTGAAAAGTACCCAGAGACTTTGGTCCGCGTCATTCAGGTAAATCTCAGCTGCATGTTGATACAGACGCTGTTTAAAAAAATATATTTATACTGCATATCGTTGAGATTCTTTCTCCCTCTAGATTATTATGGTGCGTCTCCAGAGAGTAACCTTTCTTGCCTTACACAATTACCTTGGCCTTACCACTGAGCTTTTCAACCCGGTACTGTAATTGCACCAGAAATCATGAGAAACTTATTAATTGTTTGAGAATAAATTGAAACACTTTTAAGACTTTTTTTTTTAATTTGTTAATTAGGAAAGTCAGGCTATATCTCTGGTGTCTGTAGCCAATGTTCTGGGTGAGACTCATCAACACAAAGGGTTTCGTAGGCAGCCATCCCACTCTGAAGACACGGGCTCTGAAAAAGCTGATGCAGGTTGGAAATGAGTGCCGTATCTCCAGCGTTCTGTGACGTTGCTCTTATCATTTTCATCTGAAGTTTTTTTTTTGTTTGTTTTTCTTTCATGACAGAAAAGTTCAGCGGATGGGACATGGCTACAGCTAAATATAAGAAATCTCACTCCATGCTGGACTCAGGTACGCACGTGTAATGTTTTGCTCATGCATAATCAAAAACACAGACAATCATGTGAAGAAAAGTCAGGAAAATACCTACAGTATCTCAGAAAAGTGAGCATTCCCTTCACATTTCAGTAAATATTGCATGTCTTCATGGAACAACACTTTGATACAATGTAAAATAGTCAGTGTACAACTTATATATAAGAGTGTAAATTTGCTTTCTCCTCAAAATAACTCAACTTCACAACCATTCATTTCTAAACCACTGGCAACAAAAGTGAGTACACCCCTAACTGAGAGTGTCCAAATTGTTCCCAAAGAGTCAGTATTTTGTGTGGCCACCATTATTTTCCAGCAAGACCTTTACTTGTCTGAATTTAAATGTACTAATTTATAGATATATTAATATATTATCATATTTCCATGTACATACTTATTATTTTATTTATATATCTTATGTTTAGGTCATATATAACATGTATATGTTTTTTATACATTTTATTTTGCTAATGGTTATATTTACATTTACTAATATTTAACAATTTGGATGGAATAGCTTGTCAATAAATAAGCAATTTCCCCGTGTGGATCAGTAAAGTATGTTCTGATTCTGATAACAGGGAAGTCCACCAGAGCTTCACAGGTTGCCACATGGTTCCCTCTCCACAATCAGCAGCACTTATCCAGTCCCAAACCATGACACTCCCACCACTATGCCTGGCCACAGTCCAACATCACTTGCCTTTGTCCTCACCTGGTTGCCACCAGACATGGTTGACATCATCTCATCCAAATAACTTTATGTTCTCTTCATGGTGGCCATGTTGAACTACCAGTGACCAGTGAAAATATAATGCTGCCTGTCCACACCTGAAACCTTGTAACACTAAAGAGTGACATGACACAAGGCTAATTGGGCACAATTTGGACATTTTCACATAGGGGTGTACTAACTTTTGTTGCCAGCTGTTACAAGATCAATGACTGTGTTTAGTTTGTTTTACTTTGCATCAATGTGTCAGATGTTTAGTGTTGTGTTTTGTGCCCTTAGAAAATTATTCTTACCCCAAAGGCTTTTTCACATTTTGTCATGTGACAGAGCTCAGGAATAATAAGTTATAGTTAACCAATTAAGCAGTAGAAGAAAAAGAATGCAGGATTTTTCAATAAAGAATATCTGAAAATTTGATGTGCATTTGTATGCACCCTCCTTGTGTCAATGTTTTGTAAAACCAGCTTTTGCTTCGGTTACAGTTGCATGATGGTTCTGTAGCAGTTTGGCACATTTAGACACTGCACTTTTTTTCTCATTTTTCTTTTCACATTTACCCAGGTCAGACATTTTGGCTGCGGAGTCTTTGTAAAAAGCAATTTTCCAGAGTTGCTGGAGAGTCTTAGTTGGATGTAGGTCTGGACTTTGACTAGGCAATTTTAGCACACTAAAATTCTTCAGTCTATCCATTCTATTGTAGCTGTGGCTGTATGTTTACAGTCATTGTCCTGCTGGAAGGTGATCCTGCCCCAGTCTTTAGTCTGTTGCAGTTGTCTTCTAATATTGACCTCTGCTTAGATGTAGCTAGCTTTCATCTTAGGGGTGATGTGTGACAGTCACTCTTTTGTTTTCCAGTATAACTTCAGATTTTACAGATTGAAAAAAAAAACCCAGACATTAAAAAAATTATTTTCATTAAATTTTTAGCACACTGCTTCTTTAATTTATTTTGCTGTGAAAAAACTGTTTCTCCACAGGTCTGTAATAAATCCTCCCACATGTATCGGGATATAGAGACTCTGCACTGTGGCTATTCTAACTTGGGTGTGTATGCGTGTGTGGGCGTGTTTTACAGATGATGGCCCTCCAGAGGTTACCAGAGTGTTTGATCAGACTCACTCTGCCAAAGAAGAGGTTGTGAACCAAGGCTCTGTTAAGGTCTCTGTAGAACAATTCACTTTGTTTCATTGTTAAAATGAGTTAGCTTGAATCAGGATGCTGGGAAGCTGCAGCATCACTCGTTTGGCTCACACATGCTCAGCCTGAATGGTGATGTCTCCTCAGTCTATTCTGAAGAAGAGTGTGACTGTGCAGCACTCTCCTTCTGCTGTGTATCACTATGGTGAGCCTGGAGGAGGAGCCGTCCACCACAGCAAAGTCAACGTCATCTTCCAGGCTGCTAAGAAGGATCTGCTGCAGGTCATCCAGCTGCAGGTACCTTTCACAGGAAATCTTTCAAGCTTCTCCCAGGAAGCTGAGTTGGATTTTCTATGGTACTATGATATTAATATAGAAAGGAACAATATTATCTGCTGGCATTGCTCTACAGGACCCCAGTCTGTTGGAAGGAAGGGTCACCCTTCGCCAGGTCAAAGCTGGGTGTGAGGTAGCCCATCAAGGAGATCAAGTGAGTCCAACAGAAACATGATATTTTTCTACTGTAAGAATGAATGTCTGAAACTTTTAAAATGCAAGGCTTATAGACATGCTGAGGGCATCTCCTTCTCTAGATGAAAAAAAATCTGTAGCAAAATAGCAGCAAAAAAAAGCAAATATTCAAATAATCTAATATTTTTGCAGCATAGTTAGAGCTTTAAATCTGTTTTTAACACATGAATAAACTTTTTGTTAAAGCTTTTTTTTAAAGTCTGTGAATACTTTAGCTAGGCACTTTAAGAGTTTCTATTTTTTGACGTAATTGGTTGTGTTAGATGAGACTGGGGGTTTTTGAAAAACAAACAATCTTGGTGATCGTCCTCTTTCAGGATGTGAGTGTGGCATTCGTCATCTCAGGGCTGCTCCATGTCTACCAGCGTATGATCGACCGTGAGGAAGAGTGCCTGCTCTTCGTCACCCACCCAGGAGAGATGGTGGGTCACCTGGCCGTCCTCACAGGGGAGCCCCTCATCTTCACCGTGCGAGCCCACCGAGACTGCACCTTCCTCTCCGTATCCAAGGCCCACTTCTACGAGTAGGACCACACTGTCCACAACACCTCTGTCTTTTCATCATGAATAATGTGTGACCATCTCGGTGTGTAACGACAGGATAATGCGGGAGGAGCCGAGGGTGGTGCTGAACGTAGCTCACACGGTGGTGAAGAGGATGTCATCGTTTGTCAGGCAGATCGACTTCGCCCTGGACTGGATGGCCGTAGAGGCTGGCCGCGCCGTCTACAGGTATGCTCAACCAGGCAACGCTGTTCATACTGAACAGATGTCCAACTCATCAATCAGTCCAATTGTCTGCTTTTAGGCAAGGAGACAAGTCAGACAGCACCTTCATCGTTCTCAGCGGTCGGTTGCGCTCTGTCATCGCCAAGGATAACGGCAAGAAGGAGCTGGCTGGGGAGTATGGCCGCGGCGACCTGATTGGTGTGGTGAGCTGCCGACGTGTTGGTGTTAAACCCTGTTAAAACGTTCAAGAGAACAGAAGAACAGTTCAGATTTCTGGTCTGACCAGGTGGAGGCCCTGACACACCTGAATCGAGCCACCACGGTCCACGCTGTCAGGGACTCGGAGCTGGCCAAGCTGCCTGAAGGAGCGCTGAACTCCATCAAGAGGAGATATCCTCAGGTGGTCACCAGGCTGATCCACGTGCTGGGACAGAAGATCCTGGGCAACATGCAGCAGGTCAACGGGCCTCTGACCGGTAATCACACAAAGATTGTTTCCAAACCGCCACAGCTGCAGTTTCAACTACAGTTTAGTCAATACTGCAGCCGAGTCAATGAAGTGGGGTTAACTGGTTGACTGGTTTACTCCGTTGACTCTGCACTCCGTTTATACAACTCAAGTCCTTTAATTTAACTCCCTCCACTCTTACCTCAGGTGTGCCTCAGGGTCCTGTCCTGGGGCCCTTCCTCTTCATCATTTACATCCTTCCACCTGGCAATATCTTCTTCAAATTTGATGTTCATTTTCACCATTGTGCTGATGACACACAGCTCTACATCACAACTAAACCCGTGTCTCTCTTCTGCCCTCCTCCCTCACTGATTGTATCTATGAAATTAAAAACTTTTTTTTAACTAAACCGCAGCAAATCTGAGGTTCTCTCCTCAATGGTCCCAAATCCACCCTATCCATTCTCTTCTTACTTTTGACTCCAGTGTCTCACCCTCCCCCAGGTTAAGAGTTTGTTGATGTTTTTTTTATTTTATGATAAATTTTTCTGTAGATACCAACAGACCAGCTAAAGGCATTTTTCCTGTGTTTGTTCTTTTGGCTGAAGCTCAAAGTAACAAACCCAGATCAACTATTATCACGTTTTGATGGATATATTTAAAATATTTTATGCAATCAAATAGAAGCAAAAGAAAACCATCGAAAACGAAAACCGGCACTGGTTGTTTTCTTTAAGTTCTTTGATCAAAAGTCTTTTCCCAACAGAAATGGTTTTGTGTCCTCCAGGTCGTGGTCTGGGCCTTCACACGCCCACCAGTAAGTGGGATGCTGGGAATCCAGCCTCTAATCTGTCCACTGTGGCCATCCTGCCCGTGTCGGACGACGTTCCCCTCACCACCTTCACTCTGGAGCTCCAGCATGCTCTCAGTGGCATCGGTACACACACACACACACACACACACACCCACACACACACAGACACGCTGTCTTCTTACTGCTGTCCTCAGAAGCTGCAAGTGTCAGGAAAACTCTTCACATCTTACCTCATGTTGTCAGAAGGGATATTTATACAGTGCACAGTGCCAATACCCGTCAGCTTTCTCACATTTCATCACCTTACATTAACAATATTCAGTGTAATTTATAGAGATTTAATCTGACAGACCAACATAAAGTAACCCATTACTGGAAAAAAATAAACACCTGAAAAGATGAGGTGTGAAAAATGTATCTATATAGCATTTGAAGATTATATAATCTATATTTTCTTTTCTGCTCATGATTTGTTGAAGTAGTCAGTGACTGTACGCTGCCCTGTTCTAAATAAAATGCATTTATTCCAAAAGTTACTGTATGAAGTCTAAGTACCAACTTATAAGTACCAACTACTCGGTATCAGCAAGTACCTACAGTATACTGAAGTACTTGTACTGTGTAAAAACCTGGGATCAGGACTCTCCTTACTCCTAGAAGTTTTAATATTAGCCAGAAGCTTTCAGTTTATTCTCATCTGACCAAGCACTTTCCTCTACAATAGAAAAACTGCAAATGGTGTTCCTGGTGGAGTTTTTTTCCAACACTAGGTTTTCTTTCCAGTCCTGAAAATAAGGACTTTTTTTTTTTTTTTTACCCCTCCAGGGGGTCTTTTGTGGGCTCTAGTGTCCCTTATATGACAGTAGGCTGACAGAAAACGGGGAAGGAGAGGGGGGAAGACATGCGGCAAATGTCGTCGGGTCCCGGAGTCGAACCCGCGACGGCCGCGTCGAGGACTGAAGGCCTCCAAATACGGGTCGCACTAACCACTACGCCACCACGGCACGCCCCAGGACTTTTTTTTTACATACTCCCACAATTATCATAAATCTCTGCATCTCCTCCAGAGGGACCTTTGGCTTTGTGGCTGCTTTCTTTGTAAACTCTGTCTTTGCCACCATGACATTAAGGTGGACAGCCATGTCTCATGGCTGCAGCTCAGCCATTCAGAGCTCCATCAGACATTCAAAGCTTGGAATGGTTTAGAAGGGAATCCTGCTCTACAGTCCTGTCTGACCTGTCTGCTGGTTTGTCAGTCTCCATGACGCTCTTTGTTCTCTAATCTTCTCTAAAAACGATTTTCACACAACAGCTGCTGTTATACCCAGTTTAAATTACACATGAGTAGAATCTACTCACTATTATAAGTTATACTTATTTTTTTAGGGGGAGTTGGGGTAAGGGGGTTAAATACAAATGCACACCATACATTGTAGACTTTTACTGAAGATTTTGAATCCCCTGTATTATTTTCCTTGTACTATTCAGCTCTATGATGGTTAAATAGTTTTGCAAGACACTGATTCTATAGGTGGGCCTGACATATTTTCTGGGATCACATGAAGAAGTATAGACGTTATTTGGTTTTAAGCAGCTTCAGACTTGTGGTAATGTTACTTAGTGAAATACTGCGTCTATGTCGCTGTATGTTCCTGTTCTGACTGTATTATTGGTTCCCACTGTTCAGAAGAAATCTGCAGATAGACCAAAACAGGAAGTAAAGAGACTTTTATTTCAGGAGAGAAACAGCAAGATAGACAGGAAGTTAAACTCTTTGTCAGCACATTAACATTTATTTATTAGTGCCAAGTCATTATGTAAAGGATGTTGCTATGTAAACAGTTGTTTTTGTTTTGTTATGGTCATCTACCAGGCCCTACCTTGCTGCTGACTAGTGACATCATCAAACAGAGACTGGGCTCTGCTGCCCTGGACAGGTTAGTCACTGATTAAATGAACTCTAAGAAACTTTTCCTTTTTCATTGCATTGATGCTTTAGTGTAAGTTCTGCAAACATGGAGTAAAACTTTCTGGTTGATAATCTAAAACGTCCAGCACATTATTCATTCATTTAATCTGCTGAACTCTTTATTTACAAAGTGTCCATGAGTACCGTCTGTCCAGCTGGCTCGGCCAGCAGGAAGACATCCACCGGATAGTCCTCTACCAGTCCGACTCCAGCCTCACACCCTGGACCCAGCGCTGCATCCGTCAGGCCGACTGCATCATCATTGTGGGGCTGGGGGAGCAGGAGCCCACTGTGGGCGAGGTCAGAGACATCCACCTCCATATACTGTCTGATCCCAGAGAAGTGAATAACATAATAACATTAGCTCAGACTGCTGGAAGACCTGATCTGGTTCTGATTGAGTTAACAGTCTATTTCAGTAAGTTGTGTGTTAGGCTGCAGAGTAGCCATGGTGCCTTTGCTGTCCCTTTTCCACCACCGAAAACTCCAACACTGGACCTGTAAGCATCTGAAGTTCCACGAGTTTTGGAGCAACAGTGGAAGCCAACCTCAACTGCCTTAAGATGATATTTGTTGTGATTTGGCTCTTTTTAAATTAACTGAATTGAATTGAAAGTCTTTGTTCTCAGCCACCCATGTCAATGTTACTTTGGCTACATTCACCCAGCAGGCGAACGCTGCAGCTTTTTCACTAGAGTCTGAACATCCCAATTCCAATCTTTTCACCCCAAAATCATCAGATCTGTGCTTCTTCCATACGTGAAACTGATTCAGATGCATATCTGATCGTTTTCAAAGCGTCTGCAGTCAGAATAGTCATATCGTAGTTTCTCCGATTTTACGTCATTAATGTGAGACATGCATCATAATTCTGCACCAGAAGAAGCTGGACCCAGTAAATCTGGATGTAAACAATGGCTGAAAATTCTGACTATGAACTAATGAAAGAAGTGTGTCAGTGAAGCACGTCACATCCTCGTTCAGACTACACAGCCAGACAGACTTCCCTACTCAGTGCTCCACAAAACGCCATTGCTAATAGCTTCTATTAGCTTCCTTTGTCTTCTTATGATTCTGTGGCTGTACTGTGGGCTCTAATTGCTGAACAAACGTTAAAATCGGTCCACAGGCGGTTCCATCCATTATTACTTGTGTAAACAGACCACTGCTGTGTGACATTTATGTTCTTCTTCTATGCATGCTGGACATAAACTGTGCACACAAAAGTCTGAATGTGGTTTATTTTGTAGTATCAAAGACCACAATAAAAAATAATAATAATTTAAAAAAAATCGTATATGAGAATCAAGATCCTATTGACTAAATCAGATCATCAGTCATTTGTGAAAAGCTTCATGTAGCTGTGGCTGCGTAACTAATCATTGTATATTCTAAAGGGGTTAGGCTGGTGGTCATAATGTTATGCATCATCAGAGTATGTCTCTGTATCTGCTGCAGCAGTAACCTTTAGGCTGTCAATCAGAGATTCACAGAAATCTCTAAGTGTCACGCTTCCTAAGAAGTTATATTTTCTCACCTTGTCCTGCTCGGTGATCATAGAACCTCTGACTCTGTGGCATCAGTTAGATATGTTGTATTGGTGGAGTTCATTCATTTTTGTCTCTGTTCTCCACCTGGTCCGTTTACCAGTTTCAGGATCCGACCAGAACCCCCGGGTGTGAATCACCTTGAGAAATAATGATTATAATGATAATGAAATAATGATTTGATTATATAAAAGCAGGTTTTATGCTGAAAAATGATCAAATGTTACAAGCCAAACATATCATACAAATGGAACAGATACAGAGTTACATTCACCGTCCAGCCCTGGGGCCACACTTATGGATGGAACCAAGTGAGGCCAAGGCTGTAGCGCATGTTAAGCTTTTTATTGTTTTCTGCAGTCTGTACCCTCAAAGGGTTGTCTAATCAGTTTCAGTCTGACATCAGTCATACAAAACATGGTTGTGTAAGCTGTGGCGTGTGCGTGTCAGCAGATTAAAAAGTAGGCTAAAAGAGACAGAGGAAAAGATAGAATCTACAACAGTATTGTAATGTTTGGTCTTCTTCTGCCTCCTGAAAACCCTCCCTGCTGCAGCTGGAGCGGATGCTGGAGAGCAGCGCAGTGCGAGCCCAGAAGCAGCTGGTGCTGCTGCACAGGGAGGACGGCCCGCCGCCCAGCGGGACCGCCGAGTGGCTCAACATGCGCAGCTGGATCTCCAGACACCACCACCTGTCCTGTCCCCGCAGAGTGTTCTCCAAAAGGAGCTTACCCAAGCTGGTACTGAATCTGAACCTCCCTGGGTTATGAGGCAGTACTCACCTGCTGGGCCTCCTAGAGCATTTTCCACATTGAAGCTTGTTTCTGTTTTGCAGAGAGAGCTGTACGAGCGCGTGTTTGAAAAATGTCCAGATCGTCACTCTGACTTCTCCCGCCTGGCCAGGATCCTGACAGGAAACAGCATCGCCTTGGTTCTGGGTGGAGGGGGCGCCAGGTACCCATTCATTCAACATTAGACACATTTCCCCTTCTGGAACTTTCCTCAGAGTCCATTTCTAAACTTGAAAACTCCCAGGGTAAAAGTAGACCTTGCTGGTCGGGAATTTGTGCTTTGGATCAGGGATGCTCTGATAAATCGGCAAGCCGATAAAATGCAGGTCAGGCTTCTGAACGATTGGTGATCGACTATCAGCCTGAAAACTGTAATCGGTGCACCTCTACTTTGGGTCTGACCCAGACAGAACCTTTAAGGTGGAGCTTTAGAATTTTTTTTCCTCATCCAGACAGTTATTGTTGGGGTGTGTTTGTATGGATTACATTAAAATGACTGTTTGTTTTGTGTTTAACCTGTTCTTTCCCTGCACTACTCTGGCTTGTCCTGGAGCTCTGACAAGGTAGGACTTATTTTCTACGCAGTGACACCTGAGAAAGCAGCACACACACATGTAAAACTAATGGTGAGCTTGATCCACGATGTCCATGTGAGGCTCTGTGTTTCTCCCCACAGCTTTATTAGTTTAGGACGTGAAAATTTGACTTGTTGGAGTTTAATTGAATTTGTTTGTTTGCCTATTTTAATGCATGGACCAATATGTTACATCTTTATGAGACAAAAACTGAGGAAAAGTACTACTTACATTCGAGCGAGGTTTTCACATACTTTTATTTTTAATTTCTTTATTTTGTGTGCGTGTTAGCTTATTGTCTGAGGATAAATGCGGTTCAGTTTCATCGTTTACGTTTAAACAATAAAATATTAAAATCATGAAAAAACATCGGGTTTGAAACTTCTTGGTGTAAATAACTGAATGTAGTCAGATTTCAGTATATTTAGGTGAGTTTTGACACTTTGTAGTTTGATATTGTCCACAGAAAAAGTTTGCGTGGCTGCCTCACATTTTCACGCCAGCGAAAAAGTGTGCGTATATTTACACAGACTTTGACGCAAAGTAAAACTTGTGCGTAAAATTTGGCGCCGCGCATTTTTTGTGCGCACACACGCTTTCTGTATGAGGCCCCTGGACTTGCAGATGCACTGTAGTTAGGATCAGTTGTTGATGTAGTTTCTAAGATGTTTGTCCCATGATTAGTCTGAGGTAATAACAGAAGCGTTTCTCTTGAACAAATGAAATGAGACTGGTGGTTGTTTGTTTCCATAGCGACTGTATGGCTGTGCTTTCAGAGGCTGCTCTCAGATCGGCGTGCTGCGGGCGCTGATCGAAGCCGGGATCCCCGTGGACGTGGTGGGCGGCACCTCCATCGGCTCCTTCATGGGAGCGTTGTACGCTGAGGAGAAGAGCAGCAGTCGGATGAGGGTCCGGGCTCGGGAGTGGGCTATGGTGTGTTCACTTACTCCACTTTCATTTCACATTTCTGATACCTTCTCAGAATGTTCATTAAAACTTTGCTACTCTTTGATTGTTTGAGTGTTTTTAGCAAAAGAATCACACCTCGGAAAGCCTTGTTTCTTATTATGTCACCATTCTCCTCACTCCGTGTCCCTCGTTACGGTTTTGTTCAGGGAATGACGTCGTACTTTAAGAAGATCTTGGACCTGACCTACCCTGTGACCTCCATGTTTTCTGGAGCCTCCTTTAACTACAGCGTTAGCTCCATCTTCAAGGACAAACAGATTGAGGTAGGCTTTGAGCTCCAGCCTCCCCCAACAGCAGTGGCAGGACAGTAAATCTGTGGAGCAGAGCTTATCCCCAAACTTTCTACAGGGAGACGCAAAACTATTTACACCTTTTGAACCTTTCATATTGTTTTGTCACAATCACAAGCTTCAATGTATTTCACAGAGATTTCATGACAGAAGTGAAATTGAGAAACGTAACATAGAGTTTTTGTTACAGTTTTATTAGTTGCACCATTTTGGGAGCTAAATATAAAAGTGTTTAGTCATTTTAAAGGTTCCTTAGGGGTTAATTCACTATGAGGGTTTTAGGGACAGTTGTGAAACTCAAATACTCATTTCCTAATTCCCCATGATGATCAGAGTTTTCTCTTCTGCTGTTTCTTGTGTTTTTGTCACCCCTCCACCTCTAGGACCTGTGGTTGCCGTACTTCACCATAACAACAGATATCACCGCTTCCTCCATGAGGGTCCACACTGATGGTGTGTGAAATTGGCATCACTTCTCCAACAGCTTCTTTAAATATAGCAAACCACTTGTGTTTTCTTTTGCAGTAAGATCTTGATGAAATGACTTTTTGAAGCTGTCCACCTGCTGGTTGGTTTTTAAAGAGCAGCATTGAGTCGAAGGAGCTAATGCTAACGCTATCTTTAGGTGAAACTTCCAGAAGCCATATAAACGAAACGATATGCCTTGAAAATAAAAACAGAATCATCACAAATATATAAAACATTTTTGCTTTACAAGTGAACATCCTCCATTCATGTTTTTTCATATTTTAATCCCAGAGACGTGTTATCGGTGTTTTGTCCTTTTTCCCTTTACACTCGTCTCCTCCTCTGCACAGGTTCACTGTGGCGTTACGTCAGAGCCAGCATGTCGCTGTCTGGTTATCTGCCACCTCTCTGTGATCCCAAAGATGGACACTTACTCATGGATGGAGGGTACATCAACAACCTTCCTGGTGAGAATCAGGCAGCTCCAGCTGGATCTTAATAAGGCTTTTCAAGTCAAGCAGTGTTAAAGTGTTAGCTGCATGTAATCGGTAGGGACACTTGTTGTTGGTAAACATGTACTGTGCATTGCAAAAATCTGGATGTGATGCAGCAGCTCAAATGAACGCATGGAAGAGAAATGGAAGAAAACTGATTCATGTTACTAAAATGATTTTATATTAAAATAGTGCTATGTTTTAATTCGGCTGGACTTTTGCTGCAGCTACAGCTCCACTCTTATTTTACCTTCATCAGACCAGCTTCTCTGTCCCCGTTGAAAACCATTCCCTCAGCATAATGCTCCCACCACTTCAGGGATGGTGCATTCAGGGGAAATGGGCTGTTTGCATGCATGCTTTCACACACCTTACACACGTTCAGTCTGTGTTGACCACAGTTCCAAATATTGAATTTACATTAACAGCCGCCTCATTCGGATCGGCACTTCCACGCAGGCAACTTCTGGTAAGCTTCACACATCATACATACGCCACAGGCAGACTTTAGCGATTGAGTCAAATTTAAAATATCAACAGAGTCCACGTCTCCAGGAAGCAATCGTTTCTCAATAGCTGAGCTGAGAGTCCAGGCCCTCAAATAGTGTAGAACAACAGGCTGGTTCTGACCAGGATAAGAAACAACTGACCCTTTTATTATTTACCAATGGGTCTGTGTGTGGGATACAAGCCCTGGAGGGTAGAAACGTTGGACTGATTACATTCTGGAGCGGAGTTCTTCTATCGACGTGCTTCTGTCTGGGATTTTAGATGAGGGCCGTTATAATCCAATACCCGTGTTTATATCGGACTATCGGATCTGGACACCTGTCATTTTGAATTTATAATGGAAAGTGACATTGGGGAGCAGGTGCTGAGGGAATCCTTCTCTCCTCCATCAGCTGACGTGGCTCGCTCCATGGGTGCCAAGGTTGTCATCGCCATTGATGTTGGAAGCCAGAACGAAACCAGCCTGACCAACTACGGCGACAGCCTGAGCGGCTGGTGGCTGCTGTGGAAACGATTGAACCCTCTGGCTGAAAAGGTCAAGGTACGGCTGCCGTGTCAGACCCGCCGCGGTTGGTAACCCCACCCGTAGAGACGACACTCTGGTTTTACCCGCCTCTTCCCTCCAGGTTCTGAACATGGCCGAGATCCAAACACGCCTGGCGTACGTCTGCTGCGTGAGGCAGCTGGAGGTGGTCAAAGACAGTGACTACTGCGAATACATCCGGCCGCCCATCGATCGATACGGGACGCTGGATTTTGGCAAATTTGATGAAATTGCTGTGAGCTTTTCGTCATCTTCCTGGTTTTTGTTGGATTTTCTTTTGAAATGTGAAAAGTGTGTGAAGCTGGAAGGGCCGTTGCTTTGGTCTTGAGTTCAGGAGGTGGGATACCAGCACGGAAAGACTCTGTTTGACGTGTGGCACCGCAGCGGAGTGGTGGACAGCATGCTGCGGGACAGACACCAGGAGGAGTTCCATAAAACCAAGACTGGGCATGTGAGTGACAGCCAATCACAGCTGGAGATTAGGATGCATGCATGGGATTTGCACTTTGTTTTCTAATATTTCTGTTATATAAAATCAAATATTTCCACAGTGAAAATAGGTGTTTTTTGTCTGGAACAGTATAATACATGTTATTATATGTTTTATGATGTCATGAACAACAATTAAAAGTAAAGAAAATCAGTGAAATGTTAATTAGAGGTAAACATCTGACTCAAATCGCTCTTTAACAACAGGAACACTAGACTTTTTCTACTTTCTTCATACCCTGAATATAGAATAGAATAGAATAAAATTACTTTATTCATCCCAGCAGGGAAATTATTTTGCAGTTACAGCAGCATAGAGACAAGACACACAACAACCACCACTGAGTAGCAATTGTAGACAAGATAAATAAGAATAAAATATGACATGCTGTCAATATAAAAAGCAGCTTAGAGCAGTCCTTGCATGGATTCAAAATGCAGAACAGAATGCAGCGCAGTGATTTCTGAACAGCATTCCAAAGTTACACAGCTCTCTGTCTGCATCACCGAAAACCTGTTAGTCCATAAACAAACATCACCTAATGCTAGAGCAGATTTTATTTCTAAATGCTGAAATCTTCTAGGTGGTCACATGTCCGAACGCCTCCTTCACCGACCTGGCAGAGATCGTGTCCAGAATTGAGCCAGTGAAGAACGCTCTGATAGACGGTCAGTCGGCTCTAGAACATAGAAAACCGTCACAGAATGAAACAAACATTGAAACCCAAACTTCTGTCTCCCTAAAGTCTTCTTTTTTCCAGCTGAAGTGTTTGGTTATGATGTCTCTGTCAAAAGCTGTGAAGGGATCATGATCACACTGCTCCCTGCTTCATGTGCTTTCAGAAGAACCATCTGATGAGTACCAGACTGACTACGACGAGGAGGCAGTGGAAAGCGCTCTGTCTGACTTTGAGGCCTTCACTCCGGGCAGCGAACACACCGAGGGAGAGGAGACTGTGAGCATTAAAGCATCCTGTGTTTATGTTTTTAATGTCATATTCATTTTTTGGTTAGTTTAATCTTTGTCCGTAGAACTTTTCCCCATAAGCCATGTTAGGGCCAGGCTAAGACTTTTGTTTTTTATTTTTATTACCAGAATTAAGTCTTAATATTCAGAGAATGAAATAGTAATATGAGAAGTCCAACATGAAAAATGATTTAAAAATAAAATGAGGAATGTTGAGCGTTTTGTGAAGTTACGCTTTAGTATCAGTTTTATAAATTCGGAGCTAATCCTTTAACTCTGATGAGTGTGTCACGTTCAACAGATTCTAGACATGCAGCCCAACCGGGTGGAAACACTCCCAATCTGGCAACACTGATTAAAACAACTTTTTTCTCAGAGTTTTCTAATTTTTTCCTAATAATATTGAATCTATGTTCTAGTATCATCATAACTTTGTTCTCATAATATTCGAACTATTCTTGTAATTAAAAAACTATATACAGCACGTTAGTCTGGCTGTAGTACTCCGTCATAATTGACCATTGGAGCAGCTGCAGATTTCGGTCAAACAAGAAAGTTCTTGTTTCTTGGACAGCGCCCCCTGCAGTTCACAGCGAGAACATCACTACCTTTACCTGAGGCTGACAGCTGAGGTTACATGGTTAGAAGTCAAATGGTTGTTTCCATCTGGACAGAATAATCAGCCCAACCTACAAGTAGAATGGCTCAAATAAATACAAGAAATTAGCAGAATATTCATGTAAATAATACTGCATTTAAAGATTTCTTCAGCAATACTTGATAATAAACATGTTGTTGTTTTAACAGGATGAAGAAGTTCCCGTCCAAGTCAGACACCGGCTCCAGAACGCCTCTCAGAATGCTCACCTTTGACCTCCTGGGAACCACAGGAAACCCATTTCAGAGCGGGGAGGAGTCAGCTGGTCTCCTCCTGGTGGACCTGAGCAGGACCGACCCGCTTCCACTGGGAAGTAGAGGAGAGGTTGTTGGTTTGATCCCGAACTCCTCTGTGTGTGCTGGACCTCATGCTGACCCTTGTGTGATGACCAGTGTGTGACTGTAGAGAGAAATGGGCTGCGGTCATCAGCTGCGTTATACCATAGCACTGTGAACATCACATGAAGTACTGTGTCCAACAGAAAGCAACTTTATACACATCATTTATTCACGTAACTGTATCATAGTCTGTTTAATGTTTCAGTGATGCAATGAAAAATCCAGCCGCTATTCTGCACTTAACCTTTGACCTGTTGGAGATGAAGTGACATCATCCATACTGACTGCTGTCTGCTGCAGCTACGATTCAAACTATTCATCATTCAATTTCACACAGCTTCTACTTAAGATCATCAACTTCATTTATATTCTGATCCTTATTCTGTGGAAAAACTGTAAACATGAGCCAGAATTCTTCAAACGTCACGCAGACTTGTACAGAAGAAATACTAAATATCTTTAAAGCTGCAATATGTAACTTTTATTTTTAAAAATATGTTTTTTACATATTTGCTAAAATTGTCTCGGCGTCGTCTCAGTATGATATGATACTGATAATCTTTGAAAAGATGGATGTCCTCCACCTCTTCTCTAAGCTTCTATTGTAGTCTGTAGAAATGCAACGCTCTGACCAAAAACAACCAATCAGAGCCAGGAGGAGGGGCTTAGCGCTGTCAATCAACCTTTTGTACTCTGCTAATGACAGAGAAACAAGTTACTGTTACAGGGAAACTGTTTAGCGGCCATGCTAGCAGCTTTAGCATTGACAACAAGCTATGCTATCAGGAAGAAGCTGCAGCTTAGCGCCCTGTGTATGAGCACCAAACAGAGGGTGATTGACAGCGCTAAGACCCGCCTCCTGGCTCTCATTGGTTATTTCTAGTTATCACTGGGAGAAGATGGAGAAGCTCGACCTTTTCAAAGATTATCTGTCTCATTCCATACTGTCATGAGATGGCGACAGTTTCGACAAATATGTAAATAAATATTTTTTTATAAAAGTTATAAACTGCAGCTTTAAGTACAACGCCTTGCCTCTTCTGTTTCCACATTTTGTTTTGTTGAACATGAAACTTAACAATTTTCTGTCTCGACTTAATGTAATAGAGCAATGCAAAATGCAAAAAGTGATTAAAACCCCTTAACTGTCATCACCCAAACAATTAGATGTAGGTCAGTGGGTCAGTGGGTCCATGAGGACACCGCTGACCTCATGACAGCTAAGGGTTTTAAACAGTGATGTGGAAATGAAGCATCCTTTTGGTCTGTCTCCTGAAAGCCAAAGGAAACTAGTGGTTGTAACATAGCAAAGTGGAGATACTTTATTGAAAACTGGATATTGTTTACAGTTTGATCTACACAGCCCCCCTTTATTTAGACACCACTGGGAATAGCTGGGTCTCACGGCAACAGATCGCTTCTCACAAAGTTACTCTTGTGACGTATGAACTTTATTTTGTCAACAGTTTGAGGAGCTTCCTCCTTTTTCAGGTTGGGGAACTTGTCAAAAGCTTTTTCATGTTTACTAAAATCAGCCCCACTAAAGGTTGTGTAGAATCTCAACTTTGTCACTGATGAGCTGTTGTATCAAAAGCAGACATGTGACCTGTGCTCTGATTGGTTTGGCTGCATTCAGCTCATTTACCCTAAATGAATTCAGCAGCATTGGCAGCTTAACCTCTGCAGCCTTAACGTATCCTGGATTTCTTTATGTCAGTAGTGTTGTATCAAAGCTGCGTTGCAGATTATGAAGTAGACAAAACGTTTTGTGTTTTAGTTTGTGCTGCAGCTCTGCTCACATAGTGTTACTGTAACATGCTGCCAGATTGTCGTGACAGTGTGAGTCTTAGTTGGGCTTCGTTTTCCTGTCAAAACACAGCAGCTCTATAAGGCAGCCATTTTGTTTTCTGCTGACTGGGGTTTGACCCAGAGCCACGCATTACGACTGGAAAACAAAACTAAATGTTGGAGCTTGGAAAATACCTGATGCCACTGTTACCTGTTCTGTGTTTGATGTTATAAAATGTTAACTTTAACCCTTGTAAAAACTCAACTTATATCTGTTGTGATTCATTTTTAAGTGACCTCCTAACATATGATGATGTAGGCGGACAAACAGTGTTTTGTGACGCGCATTATGACAACTGAAATGAAACCGTTGCCTTGTGTAAAATTAAACCCTGATAGCTGTAAGGAAGTTCTTGTTGGATGATAGTTTTTATTTCTATTTTGACTGTGAAGACTCAACAAGGTGATGCCTGAACCTCATTGCTCTGAAGAACAGGAATGAGGTCAGTCGGTATCTAGAAGGATAAAAAACCTTCTGTAGAGGAATTGATGAGACCTAAGGACTGTTGTTACAGGAACAAAAAGAGGACACAACAGTTCTGCTGGCCATGCACTGCATATACTGACAAAGAAGTTTCAATTTTTTCTTGTGCTGCAGCAACATAATCCCACACTGGACACCTTAGAAAAAAAGCCTTTCATTGGATTCATTTTATTTAGCGGAGAAGAAATCTTCTTTTAATTTTTAATTATTTTTTTTATCAAACTTTTGTGAGGCAAAATGATTAGCCTGAATTGAGCTGATGTAATCAAAGACTTCCTCTTTCCTGTTGGGTCGATCTGAGTGAAGAAGGCCTATTTGTTTTAGACGTGACCACTAGGTGGAACGACAACCCGTTTCTCCTTTTGCTACACACAGTGGAGACAATAGTCAGAGGAGTAAAAATTGCAGTAAAGAGTGACATCTTGATGTCATCAAGTCTCCATGACAACCACTTTCAAATCAGATGCGTGGTGAGAGAAGCCAGAAAAAGATTTCTCTGTCCTGCCATCACGAACATAAACACGTATGTGATGCTGCGCGCCTGTTTTGCTCTTCCAAAGGCCCTGGGAACCTTCAGACGCCATGGTAACATGACCTCAATGACACCGCATGAAAAACTGAAAGTGGGTCATCAGTGGATAGTTCAACAGCATGATGATGTGCAAATATTACCAAATAAACATAAAAATGGGCAACCATGCACAATTCAACCAACTCCTAAACCTGTGGTCTGAGCTGAGGCGACGAGAGCAATGCATGGACTAGGCCACTCTCTCTGAATGCTCCATCCTGCTGATATGAAGACAAAGTTCTGTTCTATTGGCAAGTGTTCTATTAACACTATAGAGTACCAACAGTTCTGTTACTTATTCCCTACAAAGTTCCTAAATTAAAGGTTGGATTCCTCACAAGTTTTCATCATCACATTTAGTGAATTTATTTCGAGGCCTGGTGAATATTTTTAGAAGGGCTTCCAGTAAATGTGGCCAACTCTGTTGCGACATCGGACCCGCCTCACTGTTTCAAAGTGGTTCTGAAGGAGCAGACTGTTACCTTCAAAGGAAGGTTCTGCTGTTTCCTACTCAACAGGTCAGGTCTGCTTTACAGAGTTCATGTTTTCTTCCGCACATTTGCTGTTTCCTCTGCATGAGCTGTGAAACATCTGACTTGTCTTTTTTTATCCTTTCTTTTTTTAATTTATCAGTCGGTGAGTCTCTGCAGCTCCTCGAGTTACCATGGACAAAGACATTTTGTGACTCAGTCTGGTCTTGAGTTGAAATTAGAACGGTCTAAAATCAATCTTAAAAAGTTTTTTACATGCAGTTTGTTTTAATAAAGAGACTCAAACAGTGATTAGTTGAAGTTCTAGTGCTTATTTGTGCATAGAAACAGTACTGTATTTGCTCGATGTAGCATTCTAAAAGAAGGACATTACTCCTGTATGCAAATGACCGCAGCATAAGATCAGTGAAACTCTGCCCATCCTACTCTGCCTAGCGACAGGACCTGGTCTGCTGCAGACGGACAGACCAGCAGCTCTGCTCCAAGCAGCTGACCGGGTCACCTCCGGTCTCTCCTGTTCTGGCTCTGTGATGGGATCATTTAAGAAACAAAAATTGATGATGCATAATATTATGACTTCTAACTTTAAAGTGTTTTGGTTCCCCTTTTGCACCTAAATCAGCCCTCACACTTAAAGTCATAGCCTCCACTGCAGCAGCGGATGCTGGGAAGATGCTAGCAGAAGCTAACAAGCAGTGAGATGGTTCCTGTTTGTCCAGTTCATCCTGCTGAGAGACGACAGAAAGCAGTTTTCACCGCAACTGGTTTGGAAAAATATTCAGTAAAATACAATGTGCTGTGTGTTGCGAAATTGGTTGTTCAGAGCAATGGGAGCTTCTGTATCTCGTCTGTCAAATGTCTAGTGCTAAATTTGGGATTACTAAAGGGAACACGCCCTAACAAAACCCCTGACCCCAACCCCTCTTCTAGAGACCTGTTCCTCAACCCTGGCTGCTTGCAGCATATGTTGAGAATTTAGAGGTAAAACTGAATTTAAGCTCAAAGCAAAGAAAATGTTCAAGCATGCTTCATTTAAATAACCTGAAATATAATTACAAAAGACAGAGGATGCCCCGTGGCTTCAACATGGGCCTCAACATCCCTAGATCCACCTCTGCACATGAGTTCAAGTCATAGTTTCTCCATTCAGTCTTTTCTAGTTTGGAGTCATTTTACATTTAGGAAACAGGAATTTTTGGAGTTTGATCCGATTGTTATTTTGATGATTATCACACATGCTTTCGACTCCATCAGGGTGTTTCCTGCTGTGTGATCTGACCCGCTCTAACCCGACCTGCCATGGCATCTCCCAGGTTAGCAGCAGCTGGGTGACACAGCTCAGGGTGTGGTTTGGGTTGCAGCTCAGGACCACGCCTCATTCTGCTCACGCTCCACTAGCTGGGCTACACTTCAGTGCTCCACACAGCAGAATGACCTGATGGCAGCTTTCTCCAGTGAAAGGTTTTTTATTCTGTTCAGTTAATAGGATGCAGGAGTGGAGAAGCTGCTTCTACTTCCAGATAATAGAATGGAATTCACCAGGTGTTTGTTCTTTAGCGCTATGAACAGTAAAAGTACTTTGAAAGCTGATTCTCACACTTTAATCCTGAAGGTGTGTGTGGGGGGGAGGGGGGAGGGGGGGTTCTAATACCTTGTGGGGACCATTTTCCTGACATATACTACGTTGTGGGGACCAGGCTTCGGTCCCCACAAGGGGAAACGCTGTTTTTGGGTCAGGGGTCAGATTTAGGACTAAGTTGTGAATTGTGTTTTGTTTAGGGATGTAATGGTTAGGGTTAGGATAAGGGTAAGGGTAAGGTTTAGGCTGTAGAAATTAATGGAAGTCAATGGAAAGTCCCCGCAAAGACAGCTGTGCAAAGATGTGTATGTGCGTGTGTGTGAGAAAGGATCAGGCTTGTGGTTCTACCTCCACTTCTTCCAGTCTACACGTTGTTCTCCGCATTGACAAGAATTTAAATATTGCATATTTATCTCTGTACTAGCTTTGTCTTGTTTTTTCTTCTCTTTTTGATTTGTGCATGGAAAAGATACAAATGACCAAAAGCAAATTATTTGTTTTACTCTTTTGTTATTTCATTCAAACATTTATTAGGACGCCGAGTCTGGGCTGTGTTTATGCTCTATAAATATGGATTATTATTTCTTACACACTGCCAGGTAGGTGTGTTCTTCCTGGCAGTGGACGGAGGGCCGTCTGAGTGCAGCCACCGCTCCCTGTGGTCACAGCTGTCAGCTTTCTCTTCTATCGGGTCAACACACTTTTACTAGTAATGGAGTCTCTGCGAAGTAGTCTGTAAGACTTTCTGGGTAAGACTTCCCTTATGAGCTATTCTTTCATTTTCTAGAAAGCTAAAAGCAGAAATATTAGAACAGGAAACATGTTTTTCCACAGAGATATTGATCCACAGCGAAACAAATTCATCACTCAACTGCTACATCTTCAGGTTGCCTCATTGGGAACCAAAATATCATTTTACAAAAGAGACAAACGAAAACAAACAAACAAAATAAAAAATACAACCACAACGACAAAACAAGTTATAAAGAAGTTTGACTCTATGAAATAAGCTAATAAAATATGAGTTAAGAACTAGAAGATTTTTCTTTTTGCCATAAAAGTTATTTGAATTGTCCCAAAGAAATCAACTTGGAAAGCTTCAGATCATGACATAACTTCATCACTACTTGTTTTCTCAAAATGTGTTTGTTGTCAGAAATCTATATTTGAATATTTTAGAGGTAAGCAGAGACCAGCTAAGAGCTGAAAATAGACCTGTTCAGACATGATGGTTGTCTGGTTAAAGTCCAGATAGAGAACCCATGATCTACTTGATACTTTTAGACATAATGGCATCATTATTAGAGCTGTTATATGTGACCAGACACAAGTGCAGTAGCAGTCGTACACTGTGACGAAACTGGAAAAAAAACATTAGTCTTTGTCAAGTTCATTCAAGTGCTCAGTTTGAGAAATCCCTGACAGATGAGCAGGACCCAAGAGAAGCAGCTCACATCAGCAGTCGTGTGTGACCCATCCATCCGTTACAGAAAAAAACTACAAACAATGAAGAAGAAATTAACCTGGGCCAACAAATGAAAAACATGAACCTTTAATCAGCATGGAGACGGAGGTGTGATTCTATGGGATGTTTCCTGTTTCAAACATTTAACACTCTTATTCTCTAAAATGTTGGATCTTGGGTCTCCATGTTTTCCTTCTGGTTGAGTTTTACTGATGTAGAGTGATGACTTGCTGAGTGAAGCCCACAATCAGCAGCTTGACCACCGTATCCAGTAGTAACTCACTCTGTGGTTCCTGAGAATATGATGTGGTATTGACCAGAACAAGGAGTCTAAACACGACCTGCAGCACTTCCTGTTCAGATAGTTTAAAACCTTCCATCAGCCCTTAAATACTCATTCTGTGTGACACATTTCTAGATGACTAATTCTAGTTGAAAAATCCCTGACGTCAAAAACATGTGTACTAATGATGAGTTACTTCTCATCTGACCCTGAGTCAGTTTGTGACTCTGTAGCATGGTTTCCTCTGACTTACAGTTTCATTAAAGCTAATCTGCATGAATGCATTAAGAAAATCAATACATGTTTGGGGGGTTTTTATATATACTGCTCTGAACTTCTTGGTTTTACTTTGCTCTCAGCGTTTTGACTGCAGTCAGGCTTTTTGGTCCTGATCTTACTGGAAGGTGATTCTCCGACCCCAGAATAATGACTTTTTCCGGTCGTTATCTTCACGGTAGGTGGAGCTCTGCCCACAGAGTCAGGCTTTTTGTTCATCTTACAAAGATAAGATAAGCCCCCTAGGTCAGCTCTTCTGTCCTGGACTTAGCTCCATCCATCTTCCCATGAACTCAGGTTCAACCCCCCAAGCCTAAACATCACATATTGCAGTTCAAACTGTGGCAAACTGGATAGCTTATATTTCTCCATGGAGGTTAGACTCAAGGTCAGTAGATTCTCCCACCTGAGCTGTGGCTCTCTGAAGCTCCTCCAGTGAGCTTCAGGTGCAGCAGCACCTAACCCTAACCCTACTCTAACCCTATCCCAAGACATGCTGGTAGATTTACAGTTTCCATTATGGAAAGACGGATGAATGGATGTTGAAAGGTTTTAGATCCTAACCTGCCCTAATGTTGTTCTCATCATCCTTCCGCTTTACAGTTAGTTATCTGCTGTTTTTTATTAGTCTGTCACCCTCAATCCTGACTAAGTACATTCAGGACAAGATGTGACACATGTCAAGGCCTCAGGAGTGTGAATACTTTTTCCTCAAGATGTGCTCATCAGATGAGGTCAAAGTCTAAATATATCAGAACAGACATGCGCCCTTTGCTGGGTGGTTTTTAGCAGAAAGAGGAAGTGAGACGGGCCGCTGAAAGCCCCGTGAGCCACTCAGCTCAGTCCTTCCTCAGCACAATGAGAAGGGAAAGTGTTCGCAGCAGCAGCACAGTTCACTTAACTTCAGCCTGAAAACAAACGGAGCCCAACGGATCCAAATTCTACAGGTAGGACTTCTGCTTCTCCTTCAGCTTGTTTATGGTCGTTTAAAAGATTCCTGACCAAAGTCTAGATTCAGTGTTTTGTCTTTATATAGAAACATGTAAGATAGAAATTATAAGGAACGTGTAAACCAGTGTTTCCCAACCCTGGTCCTCAAGGCACTCTGTCCTACATGTTTTAGAGGTTTCCCTGCTTTAATGTGCCTGATTCAACTGATTGCAGTTCAACAAACGCCTGTTAATCAGTCATCAATTGAAATAAGCTGGACTGAAGCAAGGAAATACCTAATATGTGGAGGGCAGTGTGCCGTGAGGACAAGGGTTGGGAAACACTGGCTGTAAACAATAATGAAAATGTGAAAATGCAAAAAAGACAAGTTAAACAGAGATGTTAAAGATGGCAAAGGGAATTCTTTAGCTTTAAATGTCAAAAAACAATTATGATTTAAAAAAAAATGGGTTTAACTATACCTCTCACGTTGTCAGCTCATTAGAGATTAGATAGATTTTATTCTGAAGATAAGTGTTTAGAACTTTTTGAGTTTTGGAGAGGCATTTTGTTTTAAAATCTTATTTATTCCCACGAAGTTAAAAACATGAAACTCTTTTGGGTCGATGGAGTTTGGGCAGAAGCTGGTGAAGCTGTTCCTGTAAACGAAGGCAGTACACAGGAAGTGAGATGCGTCACTCGCCTCACTGCTGTTCGGCACAAAGAGAACAGAATGTGTCAGAAATGAGAGAGAAACGAATAAATAAATGATGAGATCAGATGAATTCTGGACTTTTCTTTCTACATCAGGAGGAAATGTTCATATGTGTGTGTGTGTGTGTGTGTGTGTGTGCGTGGGTGTGTGTTTCCTGTTACAGGTTCCATTAGCAGAGTGTCACCATGGCTCAAGGCTGCCTCAAGTGTTTAAAGTACACCATGTGTGTCGCCAACTTCCTCTGTTTTGTACGTATGTCTCAATCACATCAGTCGGTCTGGATCATGTTGTCCAGCTGATCTCATGTTCTCATCTCAGCAAACAATCAAGTTTGAATGTTTTGATTTACTTCAGCTGAAATCACAGACTCTAATCAGCAGCGTTTTATACTTAGAAACATGGTCAGCTGTATATCATGATAATCTGTGTGTGTGTTTGTTCTCCCTGCTGTTAGGTGTGTGGAGTGGCGGTTCTGAGCTTCGGTGTGTACCTGATGGTGAATTTTAACTTCACTGCTCTCACCCCGTCTCTGGCCAGCCTCAACATTCCCAGCATGCTGCTGATCAGCGGCATCATCATCACCTGTGTGTCCTTCTTGGGGTTCCTGGGGGCCCTGAAGGAGAACCGCTGCCTCCTCATGACGGTAACACACACACACACACATAGTGTGTCTTTTTATCAGCACAAGGACGTTCATTGACTTCCATTCATTTTTCATTCACTTCTGTAGCCTAACCCTGACCTTTACTCTAAATCTAACCATAAACAGTACCATGCTTAACCTAACTTAACCTAGGCTTAAACTGAACTCAATTCACATCTTAATCCTAAACCAGGGGTGTCCAAACCTTCTGTCTTGTGAGCCAAAAATTTCAAATAAAAATGACTAGGGGGGCAGAAAAATGTCACATTCTTAATAAAACTAATATGGCGATGCTATTATTATTATTTTTTACCAACCTCATAATGTAACAAGTTAGTAAAACAAATTAAGTAATCAGATTTTTTTTTATCGGAAAGAGATGCATGAACTATTGTAGAGCCAAAACGTTCCTCAGATTTCTCTTATTAAAAGAAACATTTGTCAAATATTTATTGAAAAAACAAAACAAAACAAAAAAATGTAGAATTTATGCCACTCTGTGTTTGGAATTGTATAGATTTTGTTCTTGCAAAAGAAAGCTAAAAAGTGGTTATGTAAAGATTTATACTTTGTATTTGAATAAGATTTCCATTTGTCTCTAATCTTTCTGCCCCCCCAAAAAAAAAAAATTTTCATTTGCATCAACCACCTGTGCTGGTGATTAAATTTGTATTATTCTGGAATTGTAGTCAGGGGGCTCCACAAACAGTCCAAGGGCCACAAATGGCCCCTGGGCCACACTTTGAACACCCTGTCCTAAACCTAACTCCTAACCCAAAAACAGCACTTCCTCTTATGGGGTCAGGGTTTTGGGTTCCATTAGGAGCCGTCGGTCCTCACAACATTGTATTTGTTGGAGAAATGGACCTTATAATGTATAAAAACAAGACCACTCACACACACGCACACACACACTCACACTTAAAGGGCGGCAGTTAAAGGAATATTTCAGACTTTTGGAAGTGGGGTTCTGTGGCGTGTTTGTTAGCAGCTAGTTTAGTGCCTTGACTTTGTATAAGTACAGATGAATTGCTTCACCAATGGAAACAGGAAGCGATCCACTCAGACGGAGCAACAGGAGCGCCGTCTTTGGAAACGTTTCCTGTTGTGGAACTAAAAAGACGGATTTCAGCATTAAAGCTAAAGCTTATTATTCTATCACAGCGATAACGCCCTTCAACATAAAAGCCACTACAAACTTCTGGGAATAGTTTTACCAGATTTCAAGGGGATTGAAAAATTTACAACACAAAAATAAACAAACAAAAATTAGCCATGAGAAAAAGAAAAAAGTAGTAATAACAGTAATAATAAAACAAATACACCACATTACAGTTCTTAAATGGCAGTTCTCACTGTCATTTAAGAACTGTTCAGTGTGTGAAACATATGTTGCTGTATGATACCAGAACAACCCGCATAACTAGAAACCCAGAAATAGAATGATTCCCTCTTTCTAGATGAATGTGAGCAGATGTCAAATATTTTAAATCAGTCAACATAAGAAAAATAACCTCTAGATGAGCTTAAACAAACATGTCTGAATCCACAGAACTCCGTCTATTCTACGTTCCTTCCAGAGACTTTATCTGGTGAAACGTCTGCTCTAGTTTTTACTACAGTAAATCCAGGGAAAAGGAGAGGAGAGCATGAAGCCAGGAGAGAAGCCTGGTTCCTGGAAGAGGTTTCTGCAGTCAGCACATGTGGTTCACACCAAGATCTGTTGAAGAAACCGTTCGAGCAGAGCCACTGATTTACATAAAACAGTGTGGTTAATCAGTCAGCAGGTCCAAAACACGGGTCTTCCTGTGTGAAACAGAGCATGTCCATTTGAAGGCAGACCACTCCAACTGACCGCAGGGCTCACATTTTCTCATGACAGGATCACAATTTCACTGTATTTTATTGGGATTTTAGGAAACAGACAAACACAAAGTGGTGTATCATTGTTAAGAAAAATGATACATATTATTTATGTATCATTTAAATCATATGTGTCATATGATTTAAATGAACAGAGATGGGGAGAGTATCCAAAAATTGTACTCACGTAAGAGCAGCATTACTTTAGCATCTGCTAACCAGGAAAAAGTCTCTGTCAAAGAAATGACTCAAGTCAGAGTAGAAAAGTAACTGAACAGAACATCAACCATTTAATATTTAAAAATTAATCATCAACTGGACCAAAATGTAAAGTCAATGTTGAAATTTAGTATTTTAAAGACCAGAATGAAAATAATTCAAATAAATATTATAACTACAAAATAACAAAATCAGGTAAAAGAGATATTTTTCATAATCAGTTTCTCTCAATATTAAACCTATGAAACTTTAACAAAAACTGCAGGTGTGTGTCTGGTGAAGCTCAAGTTAAAAGAAGCTTGTTCTGCATGCAGCCAGGATCCAGACATTTTACTCAAATAACAGTAGCAATACCTCATAATAAAATGACTCAGGTAAAAGTCGAAAAGTACACTGTAGTAAAAATTCTCCTCAAAGTACTTTTTTCCCCAAAAACGTTACTCAAGTAAAAGTAACTAAAGTAACATGTCTCCACCAATCTTCTGCTTCCGGAAGAGTAGAAAGAAAAACCATGAGAAGTCTGTTTTAACACTTTGTTACAGGAAACATCAAAAGGTGAATCCAACATTACACATCACACTGACCACACTATGTCCATGACCAAACATGGTGGTGGCAGCATCATGCTGCTTCACAGCAGGGACAGAGTCAGCAACAATGGGGGGGGGGATCCTGGAAGTATAAACCTGTGCAGATGTACCTGTTTCTTGGACTGGACCCAGTCATTCTGGCCCCACTCTGACCAGCTGACTAATATTTATCAAAGTGAAGATGGTTAAAAGAATGCAGATAAAATATTTGACCTTTCAACCAAAACCTACTTTAAATATGTAGATAACCTCTGTAAGATGTTCCTGTCTAAATGAAAGTCTTGCCACCTCTTCACACCTCACAGATGTTTAGACTCATTTCTAAATAAAACATTTCTTCAATTGTTTTCAGTTGTTTTTCCAGCAGAAAAACCTGAAGACACGGGCAGCACTGACCACTACATGCCAGGCTAGCTAGCTTCTACTGAAGCTCTTGTTCTATTTGAGATGAGAGCTTAGCTTAAGCCTGGACCAGCTAATCCTAATCTATGTGAAAGTAAATCTGTAACATTTTACTCTGGTCTGTGTTCAGTAAAAGTTCAAAGTTTTGCGGCTTCACAATGCTAAGTGTTGCATTTCACACAGTTCCTGTTGTGTGCGGTGATGCAGAATGTCTTTGCTTCAGGACTCCAGGTCGTGTTGCTCTGACATTGTTCAACTTTTGAGTTGAGTAAAAGTGCAACGGTTTGTGTTGACAGTTTTTCCTGGTGATCTTCATTCTGATGCTGGTGGAGCTCACAGCAGCATGCCTGATGCTCATTTATGAGGCCGAGGTGGGTCTCCAGCACCACACGCATTGCTTTGTTCATGACCAGATCACACTGAAGACTAAATGCATCTCTAACATCTCCGTTTAGATTGGCGACATAGTGACAAAGGATCTCAACAAAGGTTTGAAAAGCACAAGAAATAATGAAACTAAAATAACTGACTGGGATATTGTTCAGAACACGGTGAGTGGAACCAGGATTCTGCAGAGATTCAGATGTTTGCCAAGATTCTGTTTTCATGTTCTCTGCCTTTCTAACACAGTTTAAGTGCTGCGGAGTCTATAACGCCAGTGACTGGGGAAATACAATCCCTGAGTCCTGCTGTGTGGAAACACCATGTCCCTCAAAAAAGGACCCGGAGTACAAAGAGGTAGAGGAGCTAACACACATCACCTTTTAGGCCTGTATTATTGACATGATTAATAATCTATTCTTGAAATAATTTCTTGCGTGACTCACTGTTTGCAGGGCTGTTTGAAAAAACTGAAAGAATGGTTTGAAGAAAACTTCCTAACTACCGGGATCGCAGTCATTGTTCTATGCATCATTGAGGTAGGATGAACATGCAGCTTTATTCAAATGTTACTGAACTGGAGTTACAGCGAGTCGGCTCTCTTTAGCTGATAGATGATATCAATGTTTTCAGCCTTTAGCAGTAAGAAAAAAAAAAAAGTCACAAACTTCAGTTTTCTATGTAATTGTTGGCAGCAGACTGGTATCAGCCCTGGCAGCTACATTATTCCATATCATAATCACTATTATTACATCAGTTATGGTAGATATTTTGTGTGAGTTCAGTTGACTGAATATCAGAACAACTGTATTGTATATTGCATGTGGTTATGCTATTATTTACAGTCTAGGAGTTTTGGATTATATCCTGAGACAAAACTTTAAAGATAATTCCTACTTTTCAGACTCAACTTCTTGATCCTTTGTTTTTAGGAAAGTTTTTAGACAATGAGATCGAGAACGTCCCTGTGTTTATATACCAATTGAAATATTTCTCCAAACTTGTGTTTTTCCATGCCTTTCCATAACTGGAAAACATTCAAATCCAGTTCCACACTTTTCCCATTTGAAATAGGAAGTCCATAAGGATAAAAATGCTGAAATCAGTGTGAAAAGTATCAGAGTGTCAGAAATGGAGAGATGTGCCTTGGTGGGTTGAACTCTGCTGGTGTTTGACTCAAGTCTCTGAAACCTGGCACTATAAAAGAGATGTGGTGATGCTTGAATAACAGGCCAAAAATATATATATTAGAAAACATGTGCATATATGTTGGGTTCATTTTCTCTGCTGGATTAACTGGTTTTTCATGTTATATGAACATGCATATTCTTAAATAAAGATTTAAAAACTGTTAAAATGTAGTCAGTTTTGCTTAAAGCCTGATCTGATCAGAGTTCCCTCCTCCTACGGAGAACCAGTGGGCTCTAGTTGTGGTCCTGTGGCTCCTCAGCCTGGACCTCTTTAGTTTGGATTATTGATTATTTCCTTTCTGTTCATCTGTGGAACTGTGTGTCTGCCTCTGCAGGTCCTGGGAATGTGCTTCGCCATGACGCTCTTCTGCCACATCAGCAGGTCTGGACTGGGATACAAGTTATAAACACCTGGTGGCCTCACATCGTTGTACAGTTACAAGTCCTCCTTAAAAGCCTCGAATTAAATTTAATTTTCTTGGACATTATTAAAAAAAAAAAAAGCTTCATTGTATAGATTTTATTATTCACTTCACATGACACCTCAGGTCAGACTGTGAAGTGAGCACTGCTGTTTTTTTACTTGTTGCAGTTTTTTCCTGCATGTCTTTATGTTAAACAGTTTCTGATGCAGTTATTTGTCTCTGTCTCTGCTCAGCCAATAAAGTTTGGTTAACTCAAAGCTGACTCCCATTTCAGCAGCAGTCTGCTTGTTGTCATGTGACTAACTGTCTAAGCGACCTGTGGCGGAGACTTTAAAACCCGAACTTCCTCTCCTGGCCATTTTCAACCAGCTAGAAACAAACTGCAGGAGCAGGAAAGAAAAGCAACGAAAATCAACCAGAACAAAGTAACACAGATTAATTTATTTCTCTCCAGAATAAATCCTGCATCAATAGTTTAAGACCAAAAAAAGAAAAAAAAAACTAGAAAAAATACTAGAATTTCATTTATATTTTAAAATTGTTTTTGTTCTGTTTAAAACCAGACAAAAAAAAAATAAAAATACAATTTCTGCAATTGAAAAAAAATGTAACTGTACACAGCAGAATACACCGTTTATTGCAAACTGAAAACACCTGACGCCGCAGAAACAACAGTATTGCAATTCACCTAAAAGATATGAAGAAACAAAATAAAGAAACTACTGATACAGCTCTCTCTTCCTTTAACTCTATGAAACTAACACCTGTGTAAAGTTTGGTCCACCCCGCCCAGTGAGTCTCCACATGCAGCACAGTGTCTCAGACGAGGCGCGGGACCCTGCAGATCCACTGGAACAGGGCCGTCGCCGTTACTTCCTGCTTCAGATAAATAAGACGAGCGGCAGCGGCTGAAGCCAGACGCCACCATATTGCAACACTGAGCCAGAATTATTGCAAGCAAACACATAAGTGAGACCCTATCAGTAGAGAAGGACCTGTGCCACAGAACAGTTTGTCTCTAAAATGGAATCACATAAAAAAAAAAAAAACATACTGTTTAAACAGGAAGTTACAGAGCAGCTCGTTTCATTCAGCAGCCTCGCGCCGGTCCAACGTTCAAGTTCTACTCAAACATCCCTGATCAGGATCAAGTTTCCACACACCACATAAATTACTTGTACAGTTTCGTAGCGTTGCCATCAGCAACTGTTCTGTAGTGAAGCTCCTATGAGCTAAATGTTGCTAACTAGTTTGAGTTCATGAGGAGAAGCATTGTGGCGGAGGAGCAGACGGTACCGTGTTAGCCGGAAGGCTAGCCGAGGTCACAGACCAGATCATCCACAGGACACGAACACACACACAGGCAGCATGTTTCTCTCTAATTACAAAAATAGTTTCCTGAAGCTTCTAATTAAAAAAAAAAAATTATCTAGTTTAGTTGTTTTTTCCTAGATTTGTTTATTTGTGTATTGAATGTCTTTTGATGTGCTATTTGCTTTGTACATTCTTGTTCAATAAAGATTAAAAAATAATGAGGAGAAAGCGGCTCTGGCCCAGTCAGGAGGAAGCATCCAGAGTTGGGGGGACCCAGCCCCATCAGAACATGGAGGATCAAACGCTGGCTGTTCGTTCAACTCGACACCAGGAGACATGTTAGCATCAGAAAGCGGTGACCTCTGGAACATCGGGCCGATGGGAGTCATTTCTAATCAGCTGTGAAGCACAAAGTGACGGGAACTGTGGCAGGAAGAAAAATGATCTGGGGGAAGAGAATTGAGGAGACACCAGGACATGCCGCTTCCTTCACAGGCCTACAGACTCCTGAGCTTCCAGCACAGGTCAAAGGTCAGGGCTGAGAGCTCAGTGAAAACCAGGACCACCACTGCAGTAGGCTGTAGTTTACTGTGTAATCCAGCAGATGGCGCACACTGACCTGCTGCTGCCTGGCAGGTCAACTGAAGCAGAATTGAATTCAGCAGCAGCAGCAGCATCATCATGGATCACGGTGCAGATCAAACCCCAAGGCACCGAGCTGTAGTCAGCAGTTAGAGAGGTGTGTGCTGAGCCAGCAGGAAAAGGAGCAGCGAGGCGATGGCAGAACAGCTACTGACTGAACCTGAACGCACCCTGATGATGATGCAGTCAGCACCCTGCTGGCTGCCTGCGCCAACAACAGGCCGAAGCAGGCAACAACTATGGCTTATGTTTGGTTCTGGCATCAGCAGACAGAAATATTAGCCAAAGATTCAATTTTCTTAACCACTAAGGTTTCCAATCCAAAACAGAAACAATTGCACAGATCTCATCAGCTGCTCTGATTTAGTCCGACTATCTGAGCCCTGGTGAACCGTCAGGGTCAACAGAGCGGCCCGAGCAGCCTGAGAAGACCAACATGTTGCCTGGATACCGCGTCATTACTCATGGAGGTTCCAAAACTTTCACCCTAAGTTTAGGAAACACCAAGGAGCCGCCTGAGTTCACAGTGAAACCTGGCTGTGAACCTGTTGGAGAACTTGGCTGCGTCTGTCAACAGAAGGTGCAGGAAGCTCACACAACCCAAAGGAACAAGGACAACAACCGTCTCTTCACCCCTCCAGCTTTCACCCAGCCAGCTACCAGAGAGAGGTCAGGTATGAGCAGACCTCCTGTGCCTCAGCATGCAGCGGTCTGACCACGGCTCCACTCCCAGTCAGAACTCTGACCACGCATCTCAAGCTCATGGGGTCTGCTATTTAAAACCTGATCTGGTGTGGTTCAGGACTACCAGTTTGTCCTTCACCAGTAAGGTGGGAAGAGGCTGCTGGGGCCCATTTGGCTGACCTCTGCAGGACACTGTCCTACAAACCTGGAGGTCAGCTCCAGTTCACCTGAACCTCCTCAGTGCTTCCCTCCCAGCCCTGAGACTGGCTGGTTTGGTGATTGTGTTCAAATATTGATCAAAACAGTACATACAAAAGGTTCCTATTAAGACTACATTTGTCATCCTCTAAGAAAAGAGTTCCTGCTTTCACCCCTCAGACCTCCACCCCCCACTGAGCTGGGTGGTTGGTCATAAAGTGAGGAAGTGTCAGAACATCAGCAGCTCTGGGTTGTTAACCTGACTTCTAGCTTCCTCTGGTCTGACTAACAGGGAAACGAGAAGCAGCATCCCTGCATCAGAAGCCCCTCCCTCTGCGTCGCAGGCAGTGTGTCTCTGGGTTATCCTATTCTTTAGCATCAGGTCTTTGTGTGGTAAGGTTCACCATCACACTAAGCAGAGTGTTGCGGTTGCTTGTAGAGTTTGGTACTGAGCTGTGCGGCTCCGGGGCTCTGCGGGGTACCGGGTGGGGGTGTGGTGGGTGTGTTCTGTCTTTAGAGCCAGCTGTGTCCTCTCATGCACAGGAACGCTGTTGCGTCTCAGCCGGGGCCTAGAGGGGCATCAGCCTGGTGGTGTGGAACAGGAGTGGGTTCAGGTCCTCGGCCTGGACGGCCCGGTGAAGCGATGGCTCCGAGCGACTTCGCTCGATTTTTGGCATCAGTTCCTGCACCTGCTCAATGGCTACCAGGATCTGGAGGGACACAACCACACATAGAGAAACAATTAAGTGATGCTAAGGAAACAGGTTTTCTACAGACTGTGAAGGACTCTGGTCCTTCACAGTCCAGGTCCGGCGTCACCCTGGACCTGGACTGTTCATGTGTTGAAAAGAGCCATATGGCAGCAGCATCAAATCCGTAGTTGGTTTTGTTTTTTACACAGAATGCATGCAGCATCGTATGAGCTGGTGACAGAAGTGAGCCAGTGGTGAAAACTAACGTTGTCCAGTCAACTGCAGATAGATGCAAAAAGCTAGCTAGCTAGCAAGTCTACACTAGCAGCTAGCAGTAGCAACAAATATGTCTGTACGTGACTCAAACTGTTGTCCCGCCAGAACAAAAACAAAGAAAAAACACTAAATAGAATATATGAGGTTAAATAGTCCTATCACAACAAAATTACTGCCCTGTCATTAACATATTAAAGGCCAACCTACTTTTTTTTTTAAATGAATTTAAGACTTTTTAAGGACTTAATTTTAAATACAGACATTTAGGACTTTTTAAGGATGCACAGACAGCCGCTGTAGCTCTGGCTTAAGGTTTAGAGTTGACCTGCTGGAAGGTCAATCTAAACTTGTTCCAATTGAGGGCCTCACAAAATCAGTCCCCAGGCTACAAATGGTTCCCAGGCCATACTTTGGACACCCTTGCTTCATAGCCTCTGTTAGGGTTGGGCAAAAGTGGTTAAGAAAATGTAATTAAAAAACAGCTCTAACATATTGGTTTTCACATAAAGACATGTAGATGTACAGTATGTGCAGGCTTTATGTTCACGCTGCATCCATCTCCAAATGATGCAACATTTGCAGTATACCGTATTTTCCGCACTATAAGGCGCACCGCATTATAAGGCGCACCTTCAATGAATGGCCTATTTTAAAACTTTTTTCATATATAAGGCGCACCGCATTATAAGGCGCATAGAATAGACGCTACAGTAGAGGCTGGGGTTACGTTATGCATCCGTTAGATGGAACTGCGATAAAGGGAATGTCGACAAAATAGTCAGATAGGTCAGTCAAACTTTAATAGATTACAAACCAGCGTTCTGAAAACTCCGTTCATTCCCAAAATGAACAGCTGTTGCTTCCTCCACTTCCGCACCATTGATTCGTTCATGTTAAATTCTCTCGCTGCTGCTCTATGGGCTCTTTGCACCTCAGCTTAATGATGAACATCGAGCCGAAGCCCCGACAATAAGCTGGAGAAAGGTTTTAACATGTTCGCCTTGTTATACACAGATACGAAGGTGAGTTTTACTTTCTTTAAACTTTGTAGCTAACATTAGCTTTAGCTTATGCCGGACATTTTTCTTGTAAAAATGTGCTATTTAAGTATCTAAACATTTTTCATAATTCATTAACGGACAATGTTTTTACCTTATGTTCAAGTATATTACGTGGTTTATTGTCGTTAGTGTCAGAGACCAAGTAACGGGGATTTTACGGTTCAGGCTTTTTGCTTCTGAAGCACAACGAGCCCATAGCTTAACATTAGCTCTGGTGTCGGAGTTCTAGTTCAGCTGACTGTTCAGGTTAAGAGTTGTTGCTTTTAGAAAAATATGGCCGTGTTCCTTAAGGTTTCCGTGTTACTTCGCTTTATTAGTTTTGCATGCTTCTTGTGAAGCAGGACGGTGTTTACAGCAATGTGTACAGGCGGATCAGTAGCTTGGCTGTCTGGCTCTGGTCTGCTCTCTCGTTCCCCTAAACGAGATCATTCAGGCTGAATAAGGAAGTGATTCCATGGAAATAACACAGAAAGCTCCTTTACCTTCTGCTTTAGGCTGAAGAAGTTGATCCGGAGTGAAGTGAAGGCTGTAAACTTTGCTGTGCTGCGTTAGCTTTAACTGGTAGCACGAATATTTACAAGCCACCGTTTTCTTAATTCAGGATCGTTTGGAAATCCATGAAAACTTAAAAGCCCATTATATTAGGAAGACAGCAATGTTCATAGTATTGTTTTATTTGCGTCTGAAATAAGACTTTGTCTTTTCTAGCTGTCATGGTAACTCAAAGCGAAAAAAGAGAGCCGCATTTGCGCTTGCGGTTGTGACGTCAGCGCGGCAGGTGCAAAGAGCCCATTCCCGTGTTCTACTGTGTGACTGATCGCCTTGAGCTTAAACTCTGCGTTGTAAGCGTGTCTCTTAATAGGAGCCATTTTGGGGTCTTTACACAAAACCCAGCTTGCACTGCTGGCTGCATCGGCGTCTGCTTTTCCGTTTCTTCTTCTACGAGGAAAATGAAGTTGGCGTCTGCTTTCCTCCGTTTCTTCTTCTACGGGGGAAATGAAGTTGGCGTCTGCTTTCCCGTTTCTTCTTCCACGGGGGAAAATGAAGTCGGCGGCTGCTTACCGTAGTTGCGAGACCTGTTGTGGCTCAATATTGGTCCATTTATAAGGCGCACCGGATTATAAGGCGCACTGTCGGCTTTTGAGAAAATTGAAGGTTTTTAGGTGCGCCTTATAGTGCGGAAAATACGGTAATTTTGGAATAAATTAATTTCTAATTATTCATTAATCACAACAAAGATAGAAAAAGATTCAGCCAAAACGCTTTAAGTGCTGCAAGTTTGCAGAGAGTCTAGGAGGTCTATCCCTTATGTCCTTTTAATAATAATCGCACTGTAATATTTTCATTAGATACAGTGAAATGATCAGATTGAAGAATTTGCGGGATGATATGCTGGTACTCATTTTAGCAGCAAGCTTCCATCTCTCTGACCCACCTGTGGAAAAAGGGGCCTCTCCTCCCGTTTGAACTTCAGGCAGTCGATGATGAGCCTCTTCATAGACTTGGGTGAGGTGCTGCACAGTTTACCAAGGTCTGGAGACAAGTAACCACGCCCCACCATGAACAGTATCTGAAGCACAAGGACAAGAAAAAACAACATACATCAGCCTGTGCCGCATGTGCTGAAAGACTGAAGAGGCTGCAGAGTTCGAGGTTCATTGTGTCGTACTGAAGAGCAGCAGAGGACTGACCTCTGGGAAGATAATGAAATGCTGTTTAAGCAACAATTAGACTCTTAGCATAGAAAATATAACTAAACACATCTTTTAGGAACTCAGATCCTGTACTTTTCAGTGATGATCTAATTATATATGCATATTTTACCACTATGGTTTCTCAGTTCTGTTTTTTTCTCTGTTTCTGTAGAAGCAGACTTCGTGGGTGTAATCCTGTATTCTCTCCATCCTTCTTGCACCGTACTCTTTTACATTTGAGTAAAACCCACAGCAGTTTATAAAAAAAAGTTTATGAATATAAAGTAGAGCATAATAGCGAATGATGTAATGCTCCTCTTGTGAAAGGAAAAATGTCTTTCACAAGAACTTGACACTCAGACAATAATTCTGAGCACCACTTTGCTTTGAAATGATAAAGCAAATTAATACAATTTGTTACTTTAAGATTATATTATCCAATATATTCCAAATATTAGAATTAAGCTTTAAAAGTGTTTTTAGCAGTTGACTACTCTGATGTGGCATTGAGGGGCAAAAAGCTCCTTCATCTGACCTCTGCTGTGTTGTTTAGCATTGCTCTCATCAAGCAAAGGAGCAGAAAACCACTGATGGTTCTAATCAGAACATTAGGCTGACCTGATCTGTGAGGTGTTGAGTTAGGCACACTGTCCACAAACCTCCATGTTTTAGATACTTCCTGGTTCAGAACACCCAAGTCAAATCACGACTTGTGGACAGAACCAGGGACAGCTAGAACATGCAGGACACCGGCAGCGGGAGAACTCTGGGTTAGTGACGTGTCGGCACCAAACCTGGTCTCTGTTGTTGATATTGGAGTAAGGAAGAGTTCCTGACATCAGCTCAAACAGAACCACCCCATAACCATAAACGTCAGACTGGAAGGTGTACGGGTTGCTGTCCTGCATCCGGATCACCTCAGGAGCCTGGAGAGCAGCAGGAGAAAACGTAGCAGCAACACGTTAGCAGACGTAGCAGCTGCCATCTAAAGAGAGCAGAATCCCTTTGTTTGTAATGCTGCGGCCATCTTGAGGATCCAGCAGAGGATCAGTGCAGGCTTTGTTGTTCTGCCTGCACTGACAGTAACATCAGAGTAGATGTGGACGTAAATCTACGGTGCCATTTAAGCTGCTTTATATTCTGTTAATAACTGGTTGTCATGGTGAAGCACCAGTACTTTGAAGTGAAACCAATGTTTTTCTAATTAGTGATGCTACCCACAGTTAACAGTTTAAAATGTCAATTATGTTTTCTTTTGTTTTAAAACAGTGAAATCCTGGTTAACACACTCATCACCTCCACACACAGTGTGACGTCACCTCTGGTCCAAACAGTAATAATGAATGAATCACATAAAGGCGTCTTAAGGCTCCTGGGTAGTTACAAGATTAATTCACAGTTTAACACTTCTGGAAGTTGAATATGAACTTTTGAGATGGAAACAGCAGCCATTTAAAGCCCTGACCCTTCTGACCTTTGAACTCTACTAAAGGAAGTGTGATGCAACTCCCACAGGTCGCAGTTTGTTACCATGGTGTCTGATAACAACCAGGAGGATTTTACTGCTTTAGGAAATTTTCTCTGATGAACAAAGAGGCAGTGCTGAAAATTATTGCTTTATTTTAAAATAATAAAAAAGTGAACATAATAAAACTTTTAATTTATCCAGAAAACTGGCCGAAGGGGAGCCAGTGTGAAGCTGACGCATTAGCATTAGTTACGGTGAGATGACTAACAGGATCATGCTTATGATGAGCTTACCATCCAGAGAATGGAGCCGCTGGGCTGCTCTACTTGCTGGGAGCCACTCCATCGATACTTCACCGTGGCCAAGCCAAAGTCACCGATCTTTACGGTCCAGCCCTCGTGGAGGAAAATATCTGGCAGCAGAGCTGAGAAACGGTCCAGCAGACACGTGGTGCAGAGGATCTTTGTATCACATACCACAAAAGCCAGGCAGATATTTAAAGCAGTAAGAGGGTGGGGGGAGGGTCACAGGGGAAACTAACCACCAAGGGAAAGTTTGTTGAAGCTCAAAACTTCAAATGTCAAATTAGTCAGCACCTAACAAGAATGAAGAACATTTTACCTTCAGTTCCACATATTAGTTTAATGTCAAATGAAATATGTGGAGGTCAAATGAACAAAGTATGGTTGAACAATGACTATTCTTCTTTTTGTATCACTTACAAACAAATGATTTTAATCCTGTTTGAACCTTTAGAAGTTGCTGAACTCTGAGCTAAACTGAGAAACACAAACATGCATTTATTAAAGGGCAACACTGACAAAGCAAGGATACTGTTTGATTTCAGGTCTCGATGAATGATGTTCTTTGCATGAAGGTAACTATGGAAGAGACGAAGAGCAGAATGAAATAAAATCCACAAATCTTCACAAGGATCCACTCCACTGACCGGAGTCAAACATCCCTTCATGGAAATTCAACTTTCTGTTTCCTAGTTGCTCTTTATTTGTTCAAAAAGCTGTATGATAAGTTCAATTACTTTATTAAACTTAATAATTTGATGTCCACATAAAGCTGATCATCTGTTGAGAAAGACACACTGGGTGCCTCTCATAGTCAGACTTCCCTCAGTTAAAACGCGTTAGTGGAAAGTCATCTGAATGTCTTACTCCATGCCCTGCGCCGTCTGTCTGGCCACATCAATGCGACGCATCGTGTCAAACTTGGTTTCTGTGACGTGCAGATGGCGGTAAAGACTGCTGCCCTCACACCACTGGGTGATGATGGCAAAGTTGGGCTTAGTCATGAAGCCCATGAAGAGCAGGATGTTGACATGGCGGGTTTTCCTGCAAAGCACAAATAGTAACCATGTTAGAAACTCCTTCATCTCATCCACTGGATGTCAGTGATTCCCTAAAAGTTAGTTCATACTGAGGACATCAGAGTCAGATTTACCGCGTCACTGTCTATGATCAACCAAAGACCATTCTAATAGTAGCAGGGCTGGGCGATATAGCTTTAATTTCTCTTATACCCGATTTTATTTTAATAATTTTTTTTCTCACTTTCTTTGCATAAAATCTTCTTACAAATGACAAAAATATTTCCAAAAATGACTTCTATTTCAAATGTCCCTTGTGTGAGTTGGAATATTAGGGCCATATGAAAATATTTTTTTCATTATGACAAAAGTGTCAACTTTGCATTATTCTGTAAATAATGACACTTTAAATGCAAAATTCCATTAAAATTTGCATCTAAAGTCCATTAAAAGTGTCAATATTTACCAAATAACACTTCATGACAACAGTAATAAACATTCATGAAGCGTCCTTCATGTTCGTGACAGGTTTCATGTCATATTTATAATAGTGTCATGGCAGTTTTATGCACATCCCTTCAAATAAAGTCTTACCAAAAAAAAAAACAAATCCAGATTTTCAAAAATGAAATCTTCAAAAACATGATTCATCAATAAAAGGAATTTTTCGCCTACCCCCAAAGAGCAGAAATCAACAGGATGCATTAGTAGTACTGAATGTTGAATATGAACCACATGGCTGCTCACCGTAAGACCTGCATTTCATTCTTGAACGCCTGCAGCTGCTCAGGCGTTGGCTCTTTAACCTTCAGGATCTTGATGGCCACGTCTCCGTGCCACTTGCCCTTGAAGACCGTCCCGAAGGAACCCGTGCCTATTCTCTTCTGCAGGGTGACTTCTCGATAGGGGACCTCCCAGTAGTAACTAGAGTCTCTGTAGCCTCCGCGGTGCTGAAGCAACACAAAGCGGCCCTTTACTCTCTACTCCCCTGCCCCCATCAGAGGACAACCATGGACCAGGCTGGAGACAACATACCACTTTCTTCTTGTCGTCGGATGAGGAGGATTTGCGTTCCTTGTGCTCTAAGGGGGACTTCTGCAGCCTCCGTCCGGGGGAGCCCAGAGAGGAGGGTGGGCTGGTGGGGGGTTTGGGCGAGGGCTCTGGGCCTGCGGGGACACATAACACCGAAAAGGATGAGACGAGCACGGATTGGAAATGAAACCAGAGAGCAGATGTTTTGAGGAGGCTTACCTATCGTGTTGTATTTCTGTGTTTCCTAAAAACATTGGATAAAAGAACATTAAATGTTGGTCAGTTCAAGATACACATTGCTTTAATGTACAGCAGGACCGTCCAAACAAAGCTGACCTCAATGATGACGACATTAGTAATGTCCACTGTGCTGACCATGTGGACGTTGGGGGTGGAGGTGGAGCGATGTCTCTGTAGAGACTGGCCGTCTCCACCTGTTGTTGGAAAGTTAAAGGTCGGGGACAGGAGACCTGATCTGGAACCATTCCGGAAAACACAAACAGTTTTTGTGTTAAAGTCAGTTTAACACATCAGAAGCTTTTGATTTCAATCCATCTGGTTTGGTCCAGAGCTTACCCAGCAGGCTCTGGGGTTAAGGCGAGGTTGCTCTGCGATGGCGAATTCTCAGGCAACAGTATCTGAGGATAATCTGTGCAGGAATTGCTGTCACACCTGCACAAAACAATCAGAGAACAAAAACACAATTTGCAACAAGTTTGTGCCTATAGATGGGTCAACAGCAACAGATAATTAGTAATAGTTGTATATGGGTAGTGAGACAGCTGAGGCAAGTACATTTCTTTCTATTTGTTGTGTGGGATTTGTTCAAGTGTCAGGCTCTTCCATAAAATAAAAGTAACTTCCATTTAGGATTATTGAGCATTTGCATGAAAACTATATGCATACAAACATCTGGAGAGTGACCTCATGAAAAGAAAGAGAAGTGCAGTCAAAAGTCTCAAGAAAACCCTTAAAATCCAGCAGGAAAAGGGTAAATATCTGGTCAATTTAAACTTTAGACAAGTTTGAAGACCTGATGATGACTTACTAGCAAGTAAAACTCACCGTTTGCTCACTGTATCCATGTCGACACACACAGTGGGGACTTTGCTGCTGCAGTGCTGGTGAAACTTGTAGCCACATGTCTGACATCTGAAGCCATTAAAAAGAAACTTGTGGCAAAAATCACAGTAAGCCAGTTTGAAAAAAGTTTTCCGTACCTGTGAAAACAAACACATCCAAGATATTCGCTTCTGAAAGAACAGCAGAAAGAGGAAATGTTGCGATTCTGACCAGGTACGTACAAAGTTATGCATGGTAAGAGGAATGTCATCCAGGACTTCGACTAGCAGCTCCTCTCCGACCAGAGGGGTGATGTCTGTGTCCCAGTCCGTCAGTCTCTTACGACTATGAACAGGAACAGAAAGATGTTGAACAGCAGACAGTTTTGACCAAAAAAAAAAAAAAAACTATATAGGGGACGGTTGGGGCATGCTGCTGTATTACAAACAAGCATAACTGTGAAATTTCTGCCGCGGCTTTGTGCTTCTCACACTGCATATGGATCTCTACAGCCTTAATCCAAACTTCAGTTTTTTGTACAGAATGCATATAGTCTTATATAGGTTGGCAGTGGTGAAAACGAACATCGTACAGAAATGAAGATGTTTGCGCATGATTCAAACTTTTGCCTGAAAGAAATGTCGAGAGAGAAAAAAGACTACATTCAAGAATATATGAGATTAAATAACTTTGCCATGACAAAATGTAAGACCTGTGATTAATGTGTTTAAGGCCAACTTGCATTTTGTTTTATAAATTTAAGGCATTTTAAGGATGAGCGGGCAGCCTGATAAATGGGTGCATAACAGAACTGTGCAGCACCTGACAACATTCAGCCACTACTATCATTTCAATCAGATGTGCTGAATCAGAGGCGGCTCTAAAATATGCAGGACAGTGGGCCCTGAGGATGGAGGAACACAGTTTTAGCCCAATCTGGACAAGGCTGTAGTGTGAACTGTGGACATGTGTTGCCAAGAGCCAGACATAGGAAAGGGTGCATCTGCTAGCTGATCACTGTCCAGCTTGGTGGCTTGCCAACATCAACCTGGCACCAACTGGTTTCTCCGTTTACTCTTCAAACTCTTGTCCTTGACTCAGTTGCGGTGCAAGTTTGAATCGTTCAGCTGTTAGTTTGATGAATCAGTTCATGATCTCATCAGGTGATTAGATTTAGTGTTTGAGTCGACAGAGAAAGATGTGGGTCCTCCGTGTCTTTCACTGGAAAGACTGAAGCTGGGCAGCGTTCACTGCATTAGACTGACTCACCAGAAGTGCAGCAACAATCTTTAGTTAATGTAAAGATTGTAACGTGTAACATGTTCTCCACAAGTTCAGATTATAACTGCAAACCTAATGCAAAGATTACTTTAGACTGCTGTTGCTTTACTAATCTGTCAGTTACTGCTGTGTTTTAAAGACTTGCGCAACTGTTCAACTTCACATTGATCTGCTGCGGTGTTTGGTAAGCTAAGGGTAAATGGACTTCAGCCTGTTAGCTGAATGACTGAAAACAATTTAAATATACCTTTATGCTGAAAACAGCATATGTGTTAAAATTGTCACCATCTTGTGACAGTATAAGACAGATAATCTGTGAAACAAACTAAGCTCCTCTGTCTCCTCCCTGTGGTCCTACTGCCATCTGCTGAACTACAGAAACAATCAGACCGGAGGGGGAGGGGGGGTTATTAGCGCTGTTACTCA